>NC_090440.1:940203356-940520022 GCF_031143425.1 Pleurodeles waltl | reverse complement strand
CCAGCGCCGGCGAAGACGACGTCGGTGAGTACAGCTGCCTAGCACACAAGGGAGGGTGGTAGCAAAACGACAATGACACACACACGTACAACACACACCATCCCCAACACCATACACACAACTCGGATGAATATTGCAAGGACAAAACGATTTCGCAAAAGTGAATGTAATGAGATCAACACAGCATGAAAAATAAGTTAGGCAAGATAATAGATATATACATATGTGCAGAAAAAGGGACATAGCTCAGTCCACTATTTGCATAGTCCACATGGCCACAGACCAAAGTCCAAGGCCACACATGTCACCTGCTTCAACACGGAGATAAAACTGCAGGCGCATCAGTTGGTAAATAGTCAGGCACCTCAGGGGGACAGGAGACGGGGGGCACCTCAGCCGGGATATGGAACAAGAGCACTGGTTCTGGAGGGGGCAACATGCCCTGTACTTGGTCCTGGGGTGTGCAAGGTCAAAGTCTCTCATGTGGGTGTCTCACCCACTGGTTCTGGAGGGGGCAACGTGCCCTGTGCTTGATCCTGGTGAGTGATGGGCATGTAGTTGTCTTACCCACTGGTTCTGGAGGGGGCAACCCGCCCTGTGCTTGATCCTGGTGAGTGATGGGCATGTGGGTGTCTTACCCACTGGTTCTGGAGGGGGCAAAGTGCCCTGTGCTTGATCCTGGTGAGTGATGGGCATGTGGGTGTCTTACCCCCGGTTCTGGAGGGGGCAACCTGCCCTGTGCTTGATCCTGGTGAGTGATGGGCATGTGGTTGTCCGCCGGCGGTGACGGCTGCACATTGGTGGTGGTGGTGCTGCTGGTGGGGGACGGCTCCTGCCAATCCGCTGCAACCTCGGACGGCTGCACAGTGGTAGTGGTACTGCTGGTGGGATAAGGCTCCTGCCCATCCCCTGCAACCTCGGACGGCTGCACAGTGGTGGTACTGCTAGTGAGGGGAGGCTCCTGCCCATTCCCTGGAACCTCGGATGGCTGCACAGTGGTGGTGGTGCTGCTGGTGGGAAAAGCTCCTGCCCATCCCCTGCAACCTCGGACGGCTGCACAGTGGTGGTGGTGCTGCTGGTGGGGGGAGGCTCCTGCCCATCCCCTGCAACCTCGAACAGATGCACAACCATGGTTGGTGGTGGGGGCTCTGTCACAGTTCCTGCCCCAGGCCCCTTGGTCTTCGTGCATGCTGGTGCAGGCTCCTTGGTATTCCTGGCAGTTGGGGCAGGCTCCTTTCCCTTCTTGCCTGCTGGTGCAGTCTCCTTGGTCTTCCTAGCAGCTGGGGCAAGCTGCTTTCCCTTGAGTCTGCCTGGTGCAAGCTCCTTCACCTTCAGGACATGTGTCCTGGATCCTTTTCCACCACGAGTGGGTGTGGTGACGACTGGGTCCATGGACTGTGTAGCTGAGGTGCTTGGCCGGGCTCTTCCTACCCTGCCCATACGTGCAGGACGGGGAGGTGGAGGGGTAGGGAAGAGGTCAATGGTGGAAAGAAAAAGCTTTTTAGGGACATTAGGGCTGGAAGAAGGAGAAGGAATGGGATTGGAGGAAGAGGGAGTGGTTGTTGGAGGTGTCTGTCTGCTGCTTTTGGGTGCAGGTTTATGGCCTCTATGCTGTTGTGAGGTGGATGGCTGTTGGGTGTCTGAGTGCTTGCGTTTGTGTACCTTAGGAGGTGGGGACAGACACAATGGGAGAGGACACAGGGTACGTGTGCATGGCTGTTGTGGAGGTGTCTGCAAGTGAGGTGTGTGTTCTGCTTGGTGTAGTGATACTGGTAGTGGATGATGATGGAGTGCATGCAGGTGTGAGTGTGGACGGAACTGGGTGGAAGGTGGTTGAGGAGGAGGGGGAGACAGTGGAAATAGTGGATGTTGGTCGGTCTGCAACTGGATGGTGTTTGTGTGAGTGCCTGTGGGGTGATGTGTGGTGCTTGTATTTGCCTGCTCGGCTGCCTGTGTGCTTGGGATAGGTTGGGGTTGAGGAGAATGGGATTGGGAAGAGGAAGTTGGAGGGGGGAGGGAGGAGCAGGGACAATGGCTGCCATCAGAGAGGAGGCCAGAGCCTCGATCGATCTCTGTTGGGCCGCCATGCCAGTGTGAATGCCCTCCTGGAATGCATTAGTCTGTTACATCTGGGCTGCCAGCCCCTGGATGGCATTCACAATGGTTGACTGCCCTACAGAGATGGATCTCAGGAGGTCAATAACCTTCTTACTCAGAGCAGCAGGGCTTACTGGGGCAGGGCCTGAGGTGCCTGGGGCAAAGGAGATGCCCACCCTCCTAAGTGAGTGGGCTCGGGCAACTCGATGAGGGGCAGCTGGGAGGGCGGTGCTGGTACGGGGTTGGCGGCTGTACCTGTAGCTGGGATCGTCACAGAGGTGTCCGCCACTACCAAGGAGCTTCCATCGGAGGAGGTATCTGTGTCTGAACTGTCCTCTCCAGTCTCCACTGTGGTGCTCCCCTTGCCCTCCGTCCCACTGGTACCCTCAGCGTGAGTGGACTCTGCCTCCAGGGTACAGTGGGATGCGGCTCCCTCCGTCACTGGTGCCTCTGCTCCTCCGCCAGATGATGCTAATGCACATAAGGACAGGGTGACAAAACAAAAAGGGGGGGAAGAGACAAAGGATACACTGGGTCAATGGCTGCAGCAACACCACCACCAGTGATATTGCTAGCCACCAAGCCATGGATAGGGCACACACCGGCAAATCCAGCACACCTGGAACCCACGCAGTCTTGACCAGAAGTGGATGCCTACAAGCTAGATAGCAGGATTATCCCTTCAGAACCCTTGCCACCAGGGGACCTATGCTGCTATGTCAGGCCTGGCCTAGGGGCATCCACTGACACACATCCTCCACCCAGATATCTCCCTACCATGCATAAGTTGTCATGATGGGCACTGTACTCACCCCCTTGTGGCTGCTGTGATGCCCTCAAGCACCCATCCAGCTCAGGATAGGCCACCACCAGTACGCGGGCCATCAGGGGGTTCAGGGTTTGACGGACACCCCTTCCTCGTTGGGAGGCCATCCCCAGCGGGGCCTCTGCCGTCTTCCATGCCCAGCGTCTCAGGTCCTCCCACCGTTTGCAGCAGTGGGTGCTCCACCTGCCATAGACGCCCAGGGTCCGCATCTCCTTGGCAATGGCACACCATATACCCTTCTTTTGATGGGCGCGGACCTGCAGAGGCAATACACACAGGAAAATCCCATTAGACAGACAGTCCTGTCTGTGACACATATGGCCCACCATACCTGTTTCCATCGCCATTGGCACACACATGGCCCAGGACACAACCTATATGCCGCCCAAAGGACATCCACCCACACCCCTTTGTTGAGGCCTTCCAATACACCACTCCATGCATTCATGCTACATGCATCGTGCCCACAGTGTACTCATCTGTTGGACTGGAGGCCCATACAGCAGTCCCTACTGGGGTAGGACCCCATCCACCAGTCTCTTCAACTCCTCCGAAGGGAAGTCTGGGGCCCTTTCCCCGGTCACACAGGCCACGGTAGGTTCCAGACACAGGTCACAGCAGCACATGGAGTGTAGGTCCTCTCCTGTGGAAGATCAGGTAGCAAGTGAAGATTCAGATAGAAAATGGCAGTCACGTCCATGGCAGTGCATACCGTTTCAGCCAGCGTAGATCACCATTGGCCACTGTAACCCATAGGGCCCAATTCTAACCAATTAGGAGTTGCACGGTGGTTCCCGACCGCCTCCCGCAACGGCACACAACGTCAGCGTAATTATCTCACTTCCAACTGTCCCTCGACACAGGACAGGCAGACGCCATTTCGAGGGGGGGGAAGGCCCTGGAAAATTGCTGCGTCACTGGTGAAATTAGGACATACTGGACAAATCACACTGACCCATTACAAGTTAACAGCATGCAAAGTTCTGTTGTAGCTCCATTGTTCAGGTTGTGACAGCCTCCTCATTCTTGTGTACCTTAGATACCTACCGCTATTGATGAATAAGAGATGGAGACATACCCCTGTGTACAGACCCCTTGTGGACTTGGCTACACTGGAGGTCAGGCACATTATTGATCACTTATAGACTGGACAGGGCCACAATCGCAAAGCTGTGTGTCCAATTGGAGCCTGACCTGATATCTGCTATCCGTCACCCCACTGGGATCCCCCCCCCCCCTTGTGCAAGTGCTATCAGTCCTCCATTTCCTGGTAACTGGTTCTTTCCAAGTGACAGTGGGCTTGGCAGCAGGAATGTTACAGCCAATGTTCTCAATAGTGCTGACAAGAGTGTTGTCTGCTCTGATTAAAAACATGTGCAGCTACATTGTTTTCCCCCAGGTTGAAGATTTGGCCACAGTGAAGGCCGAGTTCTATGCAATGGGACATATCCCCAACATGATTGGGGCGATTGATGGAACACATATTGCATTTGTCCCACCCCCTCAGAATGAACAGGTGTTCCGAAATCGTAACAGTTTCCACTCTACAAATGTACGGATGGTGTGCTTGGCGGACCAGTACATCTCCCACGTCATTGCTTAGTATCCTGGGTCGGTGCATGATGCCTTTGTCTGGAGGAATAACAGCATCCCAAATGTGATGGGCCAACTACAGAGGCACAGGGCGTGGCTGATAGGTGAGCCCTGGTTCTCACCCAGTAGATGTTGGTGTATGGGTATGGTGTGGGCCATATGGGATAGTGTGTGGCTAAATGTTGTACCTCAATATTTCAGGTGACCCCAACCTCTCATGGCTGCTGCTGACCTCTGTGATGAATGCTAGAACAAGGGAAGAACAACGTTATAATGAGGCACATGGGTGAAACAAGACAATTTAAAGGACCTTTGGCCTCCTGAAGGCCATGTTCCGGTGCTTCCATCTGACAAGTGAATCCCTGTCCTACTCACCCAAGAAGGTCTGCCAGATAGAGGAGGCATGCTGCATGTTGCATAACCTGTCTCTCAGACGCCATGTTCCATTCCTGCAGAAGGAGGAGGCTGGAGATGCCCATGTGCCTGCAGTGGACCCTGTGGACAGTGAGGATGAGGAGGCAGAGGTTGAGGATGAGGACAACAGAACATCTGTGATCAGACAATACTTCCAATGACACACAGGTAGGACAGTGTTACTTCACATTTCAATTACATTTGTTTGAATGTCTGTGGCAGTGGCATGCTGATATTTCCTACCTCTATGCCCACTTACTGTCCCCTCTGGCAATTCATTTTGCAGATGTCGGTGCCCTCCCATATACTCTTGGTGTGATCACTGCAGCCACTAGCTACAGGTCATTAATCTATGCTCATTTTCTGTACAGTTGATTTGCAATGTTTGTACCTGTTTCAATGAATACACAATTGATATCCAAAACATACTTCTAACTTCTTTTTCTTCCAAGGGTGTTTATTGAAGTGTTAACATCTAGAGGGGCAAGTGCATTGGGATGGGGTGATGATGGAGGAAAGTCCACAGTATTGTTCCAGGCTGTTTGTAGCACAGGCACATTGTCCAAGGGGACATATGAAGGGGAGCAATGGCAGTTCAAGGTGGACAGGGTGACTGAGTGGGACACAAGGGCGACAATCAGGAGAGTCTCATTTCCTGACGGGGGTCTTGGCAAGTGTCTCTGGCTTCTGTCTGGATCACAGGGAACGTTTGCGGAGTGGTTCACGTTCTGCAGGGGGAGGAGTGCTGGTGGCCTGTGAGTCCTGTGGTGGGGCCTCCTGGCCACTAGCAGTAGCGGAGGTGGAAGTCTGTTCAGATGTCTGGCTAGTGGCAGGGGCCCGCTGTTGTGTGACTGCCTCCCTCATAATATTGGCCATGTCTGCCAGCACCTCTGCTATGGTGATCAGGGTGTTGTTGATGGCCTGAAAAGTCCTCCCTGATCCCCTGGTACTGTCCCTCCTGCAGCCGCCTGTTCTCCTGCACATTTTCCAGGATCTGGCCCATTGTTTCCTGGGAATGTTGAGAGGCTCCCCGGATCTCTGCAAGTGCCTCCTGGAGAGTCAGGTCCTTGGGCCTGACCTCCCCCTGGTGCACAGCACTCCTCCTAGTTTTCCTGTTGACCTGTGGCTCTGTACCCGTAACTGTGTGCCCACTGCCACTGACCCCAGGTCCCGATTGTCTTGGGTATGAGGTGTGGCCTGGGGTCCATGTAGAGGTGGACACAATGCTGATTGACGTGTCCTGGGGACAGAGGTATGGTACCCTGGGCGGGTGATGTGGTGGTGTTTCCTGATGGTGGAGGCTATTTGGTGGTGTGTGACTGGGCCTGGGTAACCGGCTGTCCAGAGGTCCTTGATGGGCCAGGTAGGTCATCCAGATCCTGAGGAACAGAGTTGCTGTCATCACTGTGGGCCTCTTCTGTTGGGGGACTGAATATTGCTGGCACCTCCTCTCCAATTACATTGGCTGGGGTACCTGTGGGGATGTAAATGATGTGTTTGACGGATTGGTGTGTGTGTCATAATATGGTGAACGGATATCCTCCACGGCAACGGTAAGTTGGCGGCAGTCAGCATGGTGGTAAGTGGGATTTACCACCAATGTCATAATGAGGGCCCTAATGACTTAAAACACAATTGTGTAAATTCAGATACCTTTCTTGCATCACAAACATTGGATTCACAAAACCAAAAAACTGCATGGGTTATATGGCCCACACTGATTAGATTAAGCCTACAGGTAACTATTTGAACTAAACATCATTATTTACATCACACAAAACAAACAATGAAAGCCCTTCATTTGGCTTTTCTTTGGGAAGCACAGCTTCAATGTAGTCTTTTTTGCAGAAAATCTTCAACACACTGTTGCCAATTTATTTAATTTTTCTTTGTTTGCGAGCTCCACCATCTCTTTTGTTATTCAACAAACTCTCCTGGCACCAACTTCTCTGTAGACTCTCGCAATTGCAGCCTCAAAAATCGCTAGAGCCTACAGAGAAATTGGGACCTACCTGCTCTCTGATCTGCCCAGGGTGCATTGCTGGTTGGCCTGACTTTGTGGAAACTCCAGCTGCGTTCTTCTCCTCAGCAGAAAATTGTGTTTAGTGGCTCAGAAAGGTTTCCGGCCTCCTGAATCCCACCACCCTACTACAGTCTGCATCTTTGACCAGCTAGAGATTATCAATTTCCCAAAAAAGACTAAGGCCCTCATTACAACCCTGGCGGTCGGTGTTAAAGCGGCGGTAATACCGCAAACAGGCCGGCAGAAAAGAAAATGTGATTACGACCGTGGCGGAAACTGCCAAAATAGACAGCCATCTTAACACTCTGATCGCCACGGCGGTAGAAACAAACACTGCTGCGGTAACCGCCAACAGACAGGCGGAAGACAAAGTACCGCCCACAGTATTTCAAGACGCCTATCCGACACCTTTTCCGGGGCAGAACCAACGCTATCAAAAGCATGGCGGAAACAGTACACAGAAGGGAAACCACTCACCTCTCGACACCCAACGAGGAACCAGGGCGCCATGGAGCCCAAACTTTAGGTGTTACCTATGTTGGTTTACCTCCTCTTTTACCACTACCATGAGTACGAATGGCGGCAGCGGCTACTACGGTCAGTACTGCACCTACAACATAGGGAAGGGGGGGAGGAATGAGAGTGACACACACACGCAACACACAACACCCCCCCTCACCCTCACACCCAACAACATACACACAAATACATGCATCAACATTACATATACACCCCCCACCCCCTGGAAGAACGCAAGGACAAAAAGAAATGATTGTAACGATTGTAATCATTAAAAATCCATTAGTCAAAAGTCAAAATTCGGTATATACAAATATGTACACCAACTACACAAGTCCGGATAGTGTACCAATCATTGTCCGTAGACCACTGGGCCCAAAATGCATGGGCGAAGCCCACACATGATACCTGACTCGAAACAGAGAGAACACTGCTGGGGCATAGGATCGAAAACACACAGGCACCTCAGGGGGAGGGGGCGGGGGGGCACCTCAGCCTGATGAACGCACAACGCCACTACTGTACGAGGGGGCTCCATGCCCATTGGTCTATCCTGGGGAGTGCAATGCTACAGTCTCTCAAGTCTCCCCAGTGGGTGGTTTGCCCACTGCTCTATCCTGGGGAGTGCAAAGCCACAGTCTCTCAAGTCTCTCCAGTGGGTGGTTAGCCCACTGCTTTCTCCTGGGGAGTACAAAGCTGCAGTCTCTCAAGTCTCTCCAGTGGGTGGTTTGCCCACTGCTCTATCCTGGGGAGTGCAAAGCCACAGTCTCTCAAGTGGATAACAGTCTCCACTGGTTCTGGAGGGGGCCTGGTGCCCAGGGTGCTTCATCCTGCCAAGGACTGAGGTAGTGGATGTGATACTCCGCTGGTTCTGGAGGGGGCCTGGTGCACAGAGTGCTTCATCCTGCCAAGGACTGAGGTAGTGGATGTGATACTCCACTGGTTCTGGAGGGGGCCTGGTGTCCAGAGTGCAGTGTGGCCGGTACAATTCCCTCACCTGGGTGTGCGTGCAATGAGATTGGCGAGGTTCAGGTAGCATGATACGCCATGGAGGCAGCGACATAACCCACACTGCTGCGGCTTTGCATTCCACCTGCAGGTGCAAACAGTGATGGAAGTCCTGCCTCATGGAAGCTGCCCAGGGTCCAGGAACTCACCTCCAGCCTCAGATGACTGACCACTGGGGATGGTAGCCATGTCAGCGGTGGTGCCAGTGTCCTAGGACGCCGCAGGGCTGGTGGCAGTGCTTGCGGCGGTGTTTGTGGCGGCGGTGCTTGCGGCGGTGTCTGTGGCGGTGGTGCTGGCGGCGATGCATGGGTCAGCACCTGCTGAGGGACAAAGCAGGACGTCTCCTGCAGCCTCGGACAGCTGCCCATTGGGGAAGAGGCTGGGGACTGTCCATGAGGCTGTAGACGTGCCGGGGGCGGTGCAGGTGGCATTGCTGGTAGCGGTGCAGGTGGCGGTTGTGGTGGCGGGACAGCTAGCGGTGTTCGCCGCCGTACAGGTTGGCGTGGTCGTGGACAAAAGGTGTGACACTGGTCCCTCAGTCGGTGCCACCATGCCCTCTCCTGAACTTCTCTTCTGCTTTTGGCCCTTCCCCACCTTTGATGGTGTCGCAGTTGTCTTGCCACTATCCCCTTTTGTTTTTGCTGAGCCCTTGATGGCTGGTAGTTTCGGCTTCTCCCTCCGGGATGTGGGCACCCTTTTTCACCTTGGCAGGTGGCGGAATGTCCTTGCCCTCGCTACGTGGCACACTGGTAGCCCTGATGGGTGGCACACTCGATGACCCCGCAGTTACTGGCACCACTGTGCCTGGGGATGTGGTGGCTGAGGTGCTGGGCTGGGACCTGGAATGCCTGGCCCTAGGTGAAGGACAGGGGGGAGGTGTAGGGAAGAGGTCAATGTTAGCCAGGAAGAGTTTTTTAGACACACTGGGACGGGAAGATGGAGGGGGTTTGGGAGTGGAGGTAGAGGTAGTGGTTGTAGGAGGTGTACGTCTGCTGAATTTGGGTGAAGGTGCATGGGCCAGAGGCTGTTGTGAGGTGGATGGCTGTTGG
The DNA here is from genome assembly GCF_031143425.1 of Pleurodeles waltl. NCBI lineage: Eukaryota > Metazoa > Chordata > Amphibia > Caudata > Salamandridae > Pleurodeles > Pleurodeles waltl. The sequence continues at coordinate 940,510,493 of NC_090440.1, read as the reverse complement.
GTGTGGGTGTGCCTGCGTTAGTGTACTTTGGGAGGAGGGCTCACTGACACACTGGGAGAGGACACTGGGGATGTGTGAATGGTAGTGGGGGTGGTGAGTGCACGTGAGCGGTGTGTGGAGATGGGCGTGCTGGTGATGGAGGTAGTGGCTGAGGATGTAGTGCATGCAGGTGTGAGTGGAGATGAGACAGGAAGGGAGCAGGAGGACGTGGAGGAGGGGGACACAGTGGAGGCAGTGGATGTTGCTGTGTCTGCATGGGGATGGTGCTTGTATGAGTGCCTGTGGGATGTGTGGTGCTTATGTTTGCCATGTCCACTCTTGTGTGTTGATGTGTGTGCATGCTTGTCTAATGGTGTGCTTGGGATAGGCTGAGGTACAGGGGATTGGGTCTGGGTGGAGGAAGATAGAGTGGAGAGGCTGGACACAGGGACAATGGTTGCCATCAGTGCTGCAGCCAGAGCCTGAAATGCTTTCTGTTGGGCTGCCTGCCCAGAATGAATGCCCTCCAGGTATGCATTTGTTTGTTGCAAATGCCTCTCTACACCCTGGATGGCATTCACAATGGTAGATTGCCCAACAGTGAGGGATCTCAGGAGGTCAATAGCCTCCTCACTGAGGGCAGCAGGGCTAAGTGGGGCAGGGCCTGAGGTGCCTGGGGCAAAGGAGATGCCCACCCTCCTGGGTGAGCGGGCACGGGACACACGCTGAGGGGCTGCTGGGAGGTCGGTGCTGGTAGGGGGGTGGCGGCTGTACCTGTTGATGCAGTGGGCACAGAGGTGCCCTCCACCGCAAGGGAGATCCCATCAGAGGAGGAGTCGCTGTCACTGCTGTCTGCTCCTGTCCCCGTCGTGGAGCTCCCCTCGCACTCCGTCCCACTGGTGGCTTCAGACTCCATTGCTTCACCCTCCAGGGCCAAGTGGGTTGCAGCTCCCTCCTGCTCCATTGCCAATGCTCCTCCGCCTGATGATGCTATTGCACACAAGAACAGGGAGACCACAAAAATGGGGGGGGAGACAGAAGAAAGACATGTTCAGTGTATGCAACACCACTACCGTTGGCGGCCAAAACACATATGGAGCAGCCCTCTGCACTACGCCATGCACTGACAGTTCCTAGAAATTTCAGCTGACCATGGGGTACGAGGCCTAAGACCAATTGCTGCACACCAGGAAGTCACAGGAACCTGACTAGGTGTAGATGGCTCTTACCACTGGTGGGGTTGGGGTGCCACATAGCCTGCCTCACAAGGGACCCTGCCTACCAAGTTCGCCCTGGCCTAGGGGAACCCACTGCCCACCTCCCCCACCCAGACACCTCGAAATGCGCGCAGAGTCAGCTGAATGAGAGTGTACTTACCCCCTTGTGGCTGCTGTGATGCCCTCAAGAGCCCATCCAACTCCAGATAGGCCACTGCCAGAATCTGGAACATCAGGGGGGTCATGGTACGAGGGGCACCCCTCCCACGTTGGGAGGCCATCCCCAGCTGGGCATCCGCCGTCTTCTCGCTCCAGCGGCGCAGGTCCTCCCATCTTTTACGGCAGTGGATACTTCGTCTGTGGTAGACCCCCAGGGTCCGGACGTCCTTGGTGATGGCACGCCAAATACCCTTTTTCTGGTGGGCGCTGACCTAGAGAAATGGTACAGGGGGAAAGGAAATTACTTGCCAGTCCGGACCGTCATACTCATTGCCCACCAGTTCCCACCCATACCCTGATGCACATACACTCACCATCCGCACATGCAGGCCTCAGCCCCCCATGTATCATCCATCCACACCACTCTAAACAGGCATTGCCCATGCAGCATGCTTACAGTGTACTCACCTGTTTGTCTGGAGGACCGTACAGTTGCGTGTACTGGGGGAGGACCCCATCCACTAGTTTCTCCAACTCCTCCGAAGTGAAGGCAGGGGCCCTTTCCCCAGACACTGTAGCCATCGTCGCTTCCAGACACAGGTCATAGCAGCACTTGCAGTGTAGGTCCTCTCCTGTTAAAGGTCAGGTATCAAGTGAGGGAACAGACAGAAAATGGCAGTCCCGTCCGCAGCGGGGTGTACCGTCACCACCGGCGTACATCGTCATTGGCTCCTGGGACCCATAGGGCCCAATGTTAACCAATGCAGAATTGCGCCGCGGTCTTCGACCGACCACCGCAACGGTGTACAAAACCAGCGCAGTTACCTCATATCTCCTTGTCCCAACTTACAGGTCAGGCAGCCGCCATTTCAGGAGGCCACATGGGATGAATGTTAACTGCGTCACACCTATCTGGGCCGGGAATATAGACAGATACCGGCACATTGAGGATTGATAACGTTTCAGCAAATTGTGATACCTCAGTGTTGGACGACTCTCTGCTCACTGTTGTCCTCCATAGGGCACATCTGCTGGGGCAGGTGATGTGATGGCGGCATCCTCTGGTGTACAGACCTCTGGTGGACCTGTCGACAATGGAAGAGAGACACATCCTAGTCACATACAGGCTTGATCGTGCAACAATCCAGGAACTGTGTGCCCAGTTGGAGCCAGACCTGATTTCGTCTATCAGCCATCCCACAGGAATCCCCCCTCTAGTGCAGGTCCTGTCTGTATTCCATTTCCTGGCCAGTGGGTCTTTTCAAACAACAGTGGCCATGGCATCAGGGATGTCCCAGCCAATGTTCTCTAATGTGTTGTCCAGAGTGTTGTCTGACCTGCTGAAACACATGCACAGCTACATCGTTTTCCCTCAGGTGGAGGATTTGCCCACAGTGAAAGGTGACTTCTATGCCCTGGGACATATCCCGAACATCATTGGTGCCATTGTGGGGCACATGTGGCATTTTTACCCCCCGCAGGAATGAACAGGTGTATAGAAACCGGAAGAGCTACCATTCGATGAATGTGCAGATGGTGTGTTTGGCAGACCAGTACATCTCCCATGTCAATGCCAAGTATCCTGGCTCTGTGCATGACGCTTACATTTTGAGAAATAGCAGCATCCCTTATGTGATGGGGCAATTCCAGAGGCACCGTGTGTGGCTAATAGGTGAGGGCAAGGTCCCAATACAGTTGACATAGGTGTATGGGTATGGGGCTGTCCCTAAGGTTTAGTGTGTGTCTAACAGATATCCATCGACATTTGCAGGTGACTCTGGTTACCCCAACCTGTCATGGCTACTGACCCCAGTGAGGAATTCCAGGACAAGGGCAGATGAACACTACAATGAGGCACATGGACGAACTAGGAGGTTGATCAAACGCACTTTTGGCCTCCTGAAGACCAGATTCCGGTGCCTCCATCTGACAGGTGGCTCCCTATACTACTCACCGAAGAAGGTGTGCCAGATAATCGTGGCCTGCTGTATGCTGCACAACCTGGCTTTGCGACGGCAGGTGCCTTTTCTGCAAGAGGATGGGCCAGATGGTGGTCTTGTGGCAGCTGTGGAGCCTGTGGACAGTGAAGAAGAGGAGGCAGAAGAAGAGGATGTCGCCAACAGAAACAACATCATCATGCAATACTTCCAGTGACACACAGGTAAGAAGATGTAACTGCTTCCCACATCTCATACTGTTGTTTGAGCTAACATACGTCTGTCATTTTCACTTGGTGTATGGACCCTGACTTGTCACTTTGACTTTCCATTTCATAGATCTGGGTCCCACTTTGCGCCCTCTGCTATGTTTACTCCTGGCCTACAGCTGTGTTACATTGGTATGTAAACAAGTAAATTGCTATATTCCATAGTTATTGCAATTACACATTTGTGAAAGCACAGACTGACTCCAGATTGTTTTGTGATTGAAGTGTGTTTATTCCTGTGCAAATAATTGGAGGTTGTTGTAAAATGGGCTGGGGTGATGGTGGAGGAATGTCCATGGCAGAGTCCAGTCTATTTGTTTCACAGGTGCATTGTCCAATGGGGCATAGGAAGTGGAGCAATGGCCGTTTAAGGATGGACAGGGTGACATAGTGGGACAGAAGGGTGGCATTCAGGGGCGTCTCATTTCCTGTAGAGGGTCTTGGCAATGTTCTCTGTCTTGTTCCTGGATCTCAGGGACCATTTGCGGGGTGGTTCTCCATCTGCAGGGGATGGGGTGCTGGTGTCCTGTTGTTCCTGTGGTGGTGCCTCACGTCCACTAGTGCCGGTGGAGGTGTAGGGCTGTTCATCGTCCAGACTAGTGTCAGGGCCCCTTGTTGTACCACTGTGTCCCTCCTGGTGTTGAGAAGGTCTGCCAGCACCCCTGCAATGGTGACCAGGGTGGTGTTAATGGACTTCAAGTCCTCCGTGATCCCAAGGTAGTGTTCCTTCTGCAGCTGCTGGGTCTCCTGAAACTTGGCCAGTACCGTTGCCAGGGTGTCCTGGGAATGATGGTAAGCTCCCATGATGTTGGAGAGTGCCTCGTGGAGTGTCTGCTCCCTAGGCCTGTCCCTCCCTATCACACAGCAGTCCTCCCAGCTTCCCTGTTATCCTGTGCCTCTGTCCCCTGAACCGTGTGCCCACTGCCACTGCCCCCAGGTCCCTGATCGTCCTGTGTTAGTGGGTTTGCCTGGGTTCCCTGTAGTGGTGGACACACTGCTGATTGACGTGTCCTGGCGACAGGGCGATGGGCCCGCTGGGTGGGTGCTGTGCTGGTGATTCCTGAGGGGGGAAGCTCTGTGGTGGCTTGTGAAAGTGGCAGGGGTACCGACTGTCCCGAGGTCCCAGATGGGCCGGGCTGGTCATCTTGATCCAGGTGTGCAGAGCTGCTGTCATCACTGTGGGCCTCTTCTGTGGGCGGACTGGATATGTCTGGCACCTCCTGTCCGGTGACGTTGGGTAGGGGTCCTGTTGGGGTGTAAATGCATAGTTATTGTATCTGTGTGTGCCATTGTGTGAAATGGGTGAGTGTCCCTCTACTCCAGTGCTTGCATTATTGGCTTGGTCCTTGTGTGATTGCTGATTTTGGGGCATGAGTGAGTCATGAGTGAGTCTCTGTACTGGATATGCTTGGGTGATGGGTGTCCATGCATTGGTGTTACATGCAGGGCTTGGTTTTGGGATGTGTGGGTTGTGTTGGTGAGGTATCTGTGGGTTGTGATGGCATGCAGGTGGGGTGGGGGGGATAAGGTAGAAAAGATTTGCCTTACCAGAGTCCAGTACTACTGCTACTCCTGCGAGGCCCTCAGGATGCATGATCGCCAAGACTTGCTCCTCCCATGTTGTTAGTTGTGGGGGAGGAGTGGGGGTCTACCGCCAGTCCTCTGTACAGCAATCTGTTGTCTGGATACCACAGAACGCACCTTCCCCCATAGGTCATTCCACCTCTTCCTGATGTCATCCCGTGTTCTTGGATGCTGCCCCACTGCGTTTATCCTTTTGACAATTCTTCACCATAGCTCCATCTTCCTTGCAATGGATGTCTGCTGCACCTGTGATCCGAATAGCTGTGGCTCTACCCGGATGATTTCCTCCACCATGACCCTGAGCTCCTCCGCAGAGAACGTGGGGTGTCTTTGAGGTGCCATGATGTGGTGTGGATGATGTGTGAGGTGGTGTCTGTTGTGATGTGTGAGGGGGTATGTTGGAGTGTGTTGTTTGAGGTGCGTGGATGTTGTGTAAATGATGATGTTGTGTGTCTGTGGATGCTGGTGTTGTTTTTGGTAGTGTCCCTCTCTGGCTTGTTTTCAAATTTCTGGTAGTAAGGGTTTGTGGGTAATGTGGGTGTGTGTTTTATATTGGATTGGGTGTGTAGGAGTGGCGTGTGTATGTGTATCAGGTGTGTGTATTTTGAATTGTCCAATGTGGTTGTGTTTTGTAAATCTATGTGTATTTTGAGCGCGGCGGTGTGTACCGCCAATGGTTTACTGCGGTTGAAAGACCGCTGCGTTGATTCATGGGTCATGATAGTGTGTGCGTGTGAGAAAACATGGCTGATTGGAGAGGCCCTTGTTGTTAGCAGGTCACGAATAAAGAAAGACAGGATTCAGTTTGGCAAGTAATATGAGCATTTATGAATAACGGCCGGGAGGACAGCACAGCTCTAAGTCTGAAACTGCCCTCCAAATCATCAACTCAAGCAGCCCTTTTTATATACTTTTGCTACCTTGAATGCATCTTATCACTTGTCATGCATTTTGATTTAAGCGCTCACGTGGTACATTGTGTCACTGCTTTCGTCAGCATGAAGCTGCATTTCTCATGAGAAAGCATCTAATTACACATTTGCAGAAAAGCGAAGGTTACATATCTGTCACGTGCACATTTAGTGAAAAACAGCAATACCTTTTATCTCACGGTCCAAGGCTGTCTGTAGCTCCACCTTTCCTAACTCCAGGCTTGGAGCTCTCCCCGACTGTCTGGCCTCCCTCACACAGCTGCTGACCTTCTAGCATCAAAGCTTTTACATTCCTGTCCAGAAACTCCCTTTCCTCATTAACGTGGATTTGAAATGCGTGCCTTTCCTGTAACTATATTATTGCAAGCTTTTAGGCCTTTCTACGTGTAGCTGCTTTGTGGATAACTATGCCTTTGTCTCTCTTCTCTGTCTCCTGCACTGGCCTTTTACTTGGATGTCATGAGCACTCGGGGCCTGTATTCCTCTCTGAGCATATATGATTCTGCACATTTTCCTCCCAACTCTTGCTTTAGCAAAAATGGGCCCTCTCTTTCTATATTTTCAATAACATTCCCCCCTTTAGTTGAACTTTCAACTACTTTTACACCCTCTCTACTACATTCATTCATTTGGATATATACGTGATCCTCATCCTCCTTTACGTCCCTGGCTACCCTACTAGTGAACTTCCCACCTATCTTCTGGCTAACCTTCTTGCAGCATCCTACCACTAACTGAAAGGTACAGAACATTAATAACATCACCACAAGTACCGGGAATAACCCCTTAATCAGTCCTGATAACCAGGATGGTATCCATGCAAACCACCCTGAAAACCATCCATCGGGGGCACCCCCTTCGTCTGCCATCTTCTTCCGCAAGTTATGTAGAGTCTGCATGGCCTCTGTGATTGTTCCATTTTCTGCATCGTTGGCATGTAAAACAGGCAGTTCCGATCTTGGCACAGACCCCACCCTCCATGGCCGTCATCAAGTCTAGCACATACCTATGTTGCATAAGCATCACTCTCACAGCCCGCATCTCTTCCTTGACTGCACTGAATCCATCTTCAGTTGCATTGATTGTCTTCATCAGTTCCCATCGTGTTATCGGCAGCCAGCGGGCCGTGGCCTTTGTTTGAACAAAGGGGAAGATGCTTCCAAAGAACAATTGGGCATCATTAAACAACCTGTGCTCTTGTGGAATGTCTTCCCAGGTTGTAGTACCCATATACTCTGCATACCTCTTTTTCCGATGACGCAATACATTTGTTGGACGGCTCATGGGGTGATCATATAACTTTGAGATGCTCACCCCTGGAATCACCAGGGAGGGGGTGTGCACAGTTACTAAGGAACAGAGACCTTTCCATCCGGAAGGAAGTCGTGAATACAGCCATTCTCCGCATTGCCAATAATAGTCCATCAGACTGGAGGTGCCCCATTGCATATCAGCATTGTACTCTGTGGTGATGCAATTGATGTTCCTTCCCATGGGGACTGTTCCATTCCCTCTGAAACATAAAAAGAAAACAATTGGTGTTCGGCCTGTTCGGAGAGTTGTTGGTGTTTCCACCCATGTTAATCTAGATATATTTTCATCTCATATAGCCTGACACTTCTTCTGGGTGCTATTATCAAGCTGATTTCCCTTCCAGAGAGAGAGAGCTCTACATCCAAATGTTGCACCGTGGTACCACTGACCATGAACATACACTGATCCATTTACTCGAAAATATGGTCTTTCCTGACAATCTTGGGACATGGGTGAAGCTGAATAATTCTTACAGAAAAGTGTAGATCTTGATATTCCCAGGAATCCCTGTTCTATTATTTTATTCTTCCAATTCCTACTTTTATATTTCAGCATTCCCGTCTCAGCCATCCTCCCTAATTTCACCACTAATTCCTTGTGATCTGTCAAGATATTTGTTATATCGGCTAATTCCTCCTCATATTGTGTGGTGTTTACTAGAAATGCTCCCTGTCTTATCTGCAAGGGCTGCATTCGTGCTCTCATCCTGCAAAGGTACAAGTGCAATAAACATCGAGTAATATTTGGAAATACTTCTTTTGATGAATGTAGCCTATCTGTGTCACTAGCATGTGGAATCAAAGAACAAACAAAACATGATTCATTAGTAGTCTGCATGCCTATCTCTGTCATGTGCTGATACCATACATTGTCTAATAAGCCAGTATGAGTATTGTGAGATATATTTTCATATTCATATACTTCTCTCTGTAAGCGCTTAGTATATTGACACATTGCCATGTGCGGACTAAGATACCATTGAAAGGTAATTGCTAACATAACAAAGCATGAACAGTAAAACAAAATCAAAATACATAACTGTCCACTAGTAGTGTCGAGTAGAAGTTCTGCTGGCCTCTTTAGGAAGGACGCTGTCCTTCGTCTTTGTCTTTGTCTTGCTGTAAATGTTCCTGTGAAGATGGTGATGTATGACATGAGGCTGGGGACAATCGAACGTCTGATAGGTGTATCCATGGCTTCCTGCCCTCCACCTTCACCGCAGTGGGGGTGCTCTGGGTCACTAAGTAAGGGCCCTCGAACTTGCTGTCTTTCCATCGTCGCACAAAATTGCGGATGTACACTTGCTGGCCCACGGATATTGGACTGGTCTGCTGGGCTGCGTTGGTGTACTTCTCTTGTCGTGCCACCTGTTTAGAGAAGAACTTGACAGACTTCAATAACTGGGATTGATAGCTACTCATTTCCTGTCCTAGGACCTCAGCTGTCTTTTGAGCATCTGTTCGGTGTCAAGCTATTGTTAAGGGAGTTGGCATAGGCCGTCCTGTTCGTAATCATTTCAGATAACTGCGTAATGAACCAGTCTGTCTGTAATGTGGCAAGAAGGTATTCTTTGGCAGTGTGTGCAGGGAGGTGTAGTTGTTCAAGGGCAATATACAGCAGGGCTTGAGGCATCACTGGCTTGCCTGTACTTTCTTGCCTATAGATAAAATCTGTTGGTGACTGTATACACCCTCGCTGCTCCCACAGCTCCCTTTCATGAGGTAGTGCTTGTTCTTGCAATTCGCTTAAGTGCAATCGTGCTGTCTCGGTGTATGGGGGTGGTAACTCAGTAACACTCTGTTGTCTGTTTATCATCATCCCTAACGTGTGTTCATCTTGTTCACTGAAGTTTGGAGAGGTTTTAGCTACTTCTTTTGCTGCCCAGTCTGCCAAGGCGTTTCCTCTGGAGATGAGATCTTGCTGATTGGTGTGTGCTGCACATTTTATAACTGCTACCTTAGATGGCAGTGATAAGGCTTTTATCAATTGCTCTAATAGATCTTTATGCATTACAGGGGATCCATCAGATTTGAGAAACCCCCTCCTTTCCCACCGGCGAATACTAGAATGCACGGTGGTGGTGACATATGCTGAATCTGAATAAATGGTGACCTCTAGTCCTTCAGCGTGCTGTAGTGCTTCTATCATGGCCACTAACTCTGCAGCTTGTGCTGAGAAATGGGATGGAAGGGGTATCTGGCTCATTATTTGTGAGGTGTCAGAAGATCCCTGCTGCTCTGCTCTAACAACAGCTGCTCCTGAATGTCGAATCCCAGTCTCCTGATCTATGCAAGAGGACCCATCAACAAAGAGTAACATGCTCCCAGGGATGGGGTCCTCGCTTATCTCGCTCTCTTCCTCTGGGGTGTAAGTAGCACAGTCATGTACCTGCTCGTCCTCAGAAACGGGCTGTGCAAAGAATGTTGCTGGATTAACTGTGTGACACCGTACCACTTGCAAGGATGGTATTGACAGGATTACTTCGTATCCAGATACTCTCTGAGTTGTAAGAGTGCTTTTGCTTTTCTGTAAAATGGCAAATACCGCATGCTCTACATACAGTGTTAAAGGTGATCCCATCACTATGGTGGCACTCTTTTGAACCGCAAAGGCTGCTGCTGCCAGAGCTTGTTCACATGGGTAATGCCCTTTCATGACGGGATCTAGCAGCCCACTGTAGTAGGCAATTGGTTTGTGTCCCATAGATGTCTTTTGAGTCAGTACTGCTGTCATTGTTATTCCATTACAATGACAAAAAAGGTAGAAATGTTTTTTGTAATCAGGTGTAGCTAACACTGGAGCATTTGTAAATGCTTCTTTCAGCTCCAGGAAGGCTGTTTCCCTCTCATCGATCCAGTCTACTTTATTTGCGTTTGCATGGGACTCTTTTAAGGCAGTGAGAAGTGGTGCAATTAGGGTGGCATAATCAAATATCCACTGTCTCACATAATTGCAGAGTCCTAAAAACTTCTGCATCTGTTTAGTGGTTGTGGGCTTAGGCATATTCCTAATACTCTGTACTCTGTCTGGTGTCATCCTCCTCCCTGTCCTTTCTTTATGTCACTTACTGGTTATCCCCCTGGTGTCTGCACCTGTACTGGCATAGTGACGGACATTGGTGGTACAGTCACGAGTGCCCCTTCTGTGCTTGGCTTCTTAAGCTTCTGTTGCACCAACTTCGCTGCGGCCCTTTCTGCTTGCTCTGTCCTCTCCTTGTCTTTTTCTTGTTTTCGCTTAAAATAATGTATTATGTGGGCCTGTATTTCAGGCCACGGCTTAGCTTCTATTCCCACCACTCCATCTAAATTTGCTTGAATGTCAGTGGGAAGGCCTCGCTTTAATACATTATAAAACAAAATTGCATTTCCTCCCATATTTGCCCAGTTACATCCTACTTCCTGAATCCATCGCTCTTTTTTCCCTGTCTGTTATCTTGTGAGTATTTTAATTATGCCACTGTCACTAACTCACAACAGTATTGTGTAAAGTCAGTCCTACTCAGTATTACCAGACTTCACATATATTGTTGTAAGACCGTATCTGTGGACATCAGCCATGCTTATCGCTAGTCTGTGTAACACTTCTTCTATGGTGATGTCTGGGGCAGGTGAATTTATGGGTGGTCTAAGTGGATTAGTAGCTGAAGCAATGCGTGTTATAACGTTGTCATGTATGTAGATGAGTATTTGTGGTGCTGGGGGGTGCGTTGAGCCATTCATTATTTAAAGTAGTGAAGGTACGAATATCTGTGAGGAATGCATCAAGAAGAGCCTCTAATATAAGGGGTGATTGAGTTATTATTTCAAACCTCGGGGTGTTACATGGGCATGGGGGTTGCCCGTGAGCCCACTTAAATACTAATTTTAGCTCAAGTGTATCTGTTTCTTGCCACAGAGAATTATTAGCCTCACTCATAGGGATTTATTATCAACTTTTACTTGCTTTGGTGTAATTTATTCGGGCCTCCTGCGTTTTTATTTTCACTAATTACTGCCCCTTCACAGAACTCTTTAAGGGTGTCTATTGGGATGTCAAAAATATGGCAGAGATCTCGCACCCTCTCCTCTTCACTTATATCTGACTGCGTGACAACTGGAGGGGACACCTGCCACTTCTCTATAACCTGTCCTTTATGATTGGAAAACACAGAATTATTTTTATCCTCTTTTTTACTCATTACTCATAAAACGCATTCACTAGTCCCTATTGCGCTTTGCAGGTCTGCAACCAGGGGTCTGACTGTACTCAGACTCTCACTAATATTTCAGCCCTGGTCGCTTCCCCTCAAAGACGCCTTCCAGAGGTTAGTAAATCTGGGAATCTGGTGAACCGGGCGTGTGACTCAATCAGAGCAAAATGTGCACACTTGTTACTCGGTCCACTTCACTATTTCCTACTCTAACCCCTCTGTTCTAACCGGAATATCTGTTAGGCATTCCCAAATGAATGTCTCTTCCAGGGGCTGTCCCCTAGGTAATGCACTACTTTCGTCCAGGGCTGTCCCCTGGGTAATACACTGTTGTCATCCAGGGGCTACCCCCCTAGGTAATACACTACTGTCTTCCAGGGGCTACCCCCCTGGGTAATACTCTAAATGTCTTCCAGGGGCTACCCCCCTAGGTAATACTCTAATGTCTTCCAGGGGCTACCCCCCTGGGTAATACTCTAATAGTCTTCCAGGAGCTACCCCCCTGGGTAATACTCTAAATACTCTAAAAGTCTTCCAGGGGCTACCCCCCTGGGTAATACTCTAAAAGTCTTCCAGGGGCTACCCCCCTGGGTAATACTCTGAATACTCTAAAAGTCTTCCAGGGGCTACCCCCCTGGGTAATACTCTAAAAGTCTTCCAGGGGCTACCCCCCTGGGTAATACTCTAAAATACTCTAAAAGTCTTCCAGGGGCTACCCCCCTGGGTAATACTCTAAGTCTTCCAGGGGCTACCCCCCTGGGTAATACTCTAAGTCTTCCAGGGGCTACCCCCCTGGGTAATACTCTAAAAGTCTTCCAGGGGCTACCCCCCTGGGTAATACTCTAAATCTTCCAGGGGCTACCCCCCTGGGTAATACTCTACTCTAAGTCTTCCAGGGGCTACTCCCCTGGGTAATACTCTAAGTCTTCCAGGGGCTACTCCCCTGGGTAATACTCTAAAATTCTTCCAGGGGCTACCCCCCTGGGTAATACTCTAAGTCTTCCAGGGGCTACCCCCTGGGTAATACTCTAAGTCTTCCAGGGGCTACTCCCCTGGGTAATACTCTAAAAGTCTTCCAGGGGCTACTCCCCTGGGTAATACTCTAAATACTCTAAAAGTCTTCCAGGGGCTACCCCCCTGGGTAATACTCTAATGTCTTCCAGGGGCTACCCCCCTGGGTAATACTCTAAAAGTCTTCCAGGGGCTACCCCCTGGGTAATACTCTAAATACTCTAAAAGTCTTCCAGGGGCTACCCCCCTGGGTAATACTCTAAAAGTCTTCCAGGGGCTACCCCCCTGGGTAATACTCTAAATACTCTAAAAGTCTTCCAGGGGCTACCCCCCTGGGTAATACTCTAATGTCTTCCAGGGGCTACCCCCCTGGGTAATACTCTAAAAGTCTTCCAGGGGCTACCCCCCTGGGTAATACTCTAAATACTCTAAAAGTCTTCCAGGGGCTACCCCCCTGGGTAATACTCTAAGTCTTCCAGGGGCTACCCCCCTGGGTAATGCAGTACTATCTATTACACCAGCTAGTCTTCTGGTCTGACCAGGGAATCACAGTGTAGTAATAACATACCATCAAAACATTGCTTTAACCCCCTGGCTAGTCTTCCGGTCTAACCGGGAAATCACAATTTATTTTTTAGCACACAGCATAATATTGCATTAAAACATTTAAACCCCACATAAATCATGCATGCATTTTGTCATATTATAGTTGCCAAAAAGAATCATGCAATTAAAAATAATAAGGTACAAGCCCGACCTCTCTTTACCCCTTTAGGACTGCAACATCTGGAATCCCCGACTGCCTGGTTGAATAGGCAGGTGTAATCTCACCTGTTTATGTTGCGCGCAGTGTTCTATTCAAACAGTACAGACAGATTTTCCTTCAGCTGCGTCCGGAGAAGAGAAGGAGGGCTCCTGGCTTGGCTGCGCCAAATGTTGTTAGCAGGTCACGAATAAAGAAAGACAGGGTTCAGTTTGGCAAGTAATATGAGCATTTATGAATAACGGCCGGGAGGACAGCACAGCTCTAAGTCTGAAACTGCCCTCCAAATCATCAACTCAAGCAGCCCTTTTTATATACTTTTGCTACCTTGAATGCATCTTATCACTTGTCATGCATTTTGATTTAAGCGCTCACGTGGTACATTGTGTCACTGCTTTCGTCAGCATGAAGCTGCATTTCTCATGAGAAAGCATCTAATTACACATTTGCAGAAAAGCGAAGGTTACATATCTGTCACGTGCACATTTAGTGAAAAACAGCAATACCTTTTATCTCACGTTCTAAGGCTGTCTGTAGCTCCACCTTTCCTAACTCCAGGCTTGGAGCTCTCCCCGACTGTCTGGCCTCCCTCACACAGCTGCTGACCTTCTAGCATCAAAGCTTTTACATTCCTGTCCAGAAACTCCCTTTCCTCATTAACGTGGATTTGAAATGCGTGCCTTTCCTGTAACTATATTATTGCAAGCTTTTAGGCCTTTCTACGTGTAGCTGCTTTGTGGATAACTATGCCTTTGTCTCTCTTCTCTGTCTCCTGCACTGGCCTTTTACAGGGATAGAGGTTTTTGCTTGAGAAGAGTTCTCACCCCTCCCCCTTCAAACAAAAACCTAGTTTCCTACACTGGTTTCTCAGTGGCAGGATTCAGTACTTGTATTTGTGCAGTGCCACTCAGTGATTTTTTTAACATTACAAATAATTTGACATCTAAAGTGACTTCTTTTTAAATTATCCTTTATTGTATGAATTTGCATTTTCCAAATTCACTCCCATTCTCCCTGACTGTCTGCACTTCTAACTCTGCCTGCAAGCATGGGGTTTGAACTCAGCAATCTGGAGAGTTACATTGTGGCTGAACTTAAAGGATTCTACAGGGAGAAGGGAATTCCAGAGGGCCCATGGGACCTGGGAGGGACTCGCCAATTACAAGCCACAGCACAGGAGAAGGTGGAGAATATAGGGGAGCTGGAGGAGAAGATGAAGAGGGAGGATGGCAACAACATTATCATGACTCCAGAGGGAAGAGAGAGGCCCAAAGGATTAAGGTCCCTTGCCAGAATCAGCAGCAGAATATCTTCACAGAATTTACCCCATTTACCCCAGAGAAGCGGGAAGACATAAGAGTAGAGAGGAAGCTCAAGCTGCAGCTGCCTCGGCTCAAAGTGGAAGCAGCTATGGAAGAAGCTGCTACAAAGAGAGCCCTGGAGGAGAAAGGGGTGGAAGCAGAAACTGCCCTGGCCAAGGAGAAAGCTGAGGCTGAAAGGGCCGTGGCTGAAAGGAAGTGTGTCATGGCTCATGAGAATAGCTTGAAGGAGCAGGACCTCAAAGCAAGACAGGCAGCAATGGCAGCAATTCAGGGTGCGATGGAGCGGTGAGGGTCCGCATACCCCAAGACCAGGTGCCTAGCTATGGGGTGAAGGATACTATTGATAAATGGTTTTCTGCGGTAGCTCTTAGGATGCACAAGGACCCCGAGGAGGGCTGGGTGGGCACGTTTGTGAAAACGCATGCCCACAGTGGGGATGGATGCCCTTCTTACACTAGGTGGGAGAATTAGTTTAGTTTAGTTTAGTTTTATGGACTTATAAAGCGCGTAGTTACCCTAAGGCATCCCAGCGCTGACATAACATGACTACTACCAGAGACAAGGAAGATCCAGAGAAATTAGCTACAAAAAAATAATAGTTTTTAGTTTCTTCCTGAAAAGCCGCACTGAGAGTTCATGACGGAGCTCAGAGGGAAGAGCATTCCAAAGGCGGGCGGCCTTGATGGAAAAGGAGTTGGCTCCCCAGGCTCTCTTGAACCGAGAGATATTAACATGTCGGAAGGAAGAAGATCTCAGACTTCTGGAGGGGGCGTAGATAAGGATCCGTTTTCTAAAGAACATCGGACCCTTATCATGGAGAGCCCTGTGAACAATGCCCAGGGCTTTAAAATGAATGCGCTGCTTGATAGGGAGCCAGTGAAGTATTGAAAAAGCCGGCTTCGCAGACAGATGTCTGGGAAGATCAGTGAGAAGCCTGGCTGCTGCATTCTGCACTGTCTGCAACTTCTTTATCACATAGGCCGGGGAACTGAGAAACAGAGAATTCCCGTAGTCAAGGCGGGAAAGAATCAGGGTTTGAACAAAGATTCTTCTGGCCGTGGAGGATAGAAGGTTAAAAATCTTCCTAAGGACTCTTAAGAGGCCAAAACATGTAGAAGATACTTTGTTAGCTTGAAAATCCATAGTCAAGCGAGAATCCAAACAGAAGCCAAGGCTTTTTACCTGAGCTTTGAGAGGAGGAAGATTGTTAAAAGCTTCTGAGTACGATGAGAGGGGGGAGGCTGGGGAACCATTACCTAAGACAATAACTATAGATTTTCCATCATTAAATTTAAGTTTAGATTGAATCATCCAGTCTCCAATATCCATCATACAGCAAGAAAGATTGGCCGCGGATGAGTCCCCAGAGCTAGATAGCGATACCACAAGCTGGGTATCGTCGGCATAGGTGACCAAGGAAAAGTTATAAGGAGCAATCACTTTAGCCAGTGGGGATGGATAAACGTTGAAAAGAGTCAGACTCAGGGAGGAGCCCTGAGGGACTCCACAAGTCAATGGAAAAATCTCAGAGAAAAAGGCTTGATCCAAAACTCGAAAAGATCTTCCTTTAAAGAAAGGCAGAGAGCCAAGACAGACTGAACCTCCTATCCCAAATTTTAAAAAGCCTGCAGCAGAGAAGATTGTGGTCCACCGTATCAAAAGCTGCGCTAAGATCAAGTAGAATGATGGCCACGTAAGCCCCTTGATCCAAAAGTTGACGGGCTAACTCAGTCACCGTAAGGAGAGCTGACTCCGGACTATGATGAGCTCTAAAGCCCATTTGAGTAGGATGGAGGAGCTCATGGTTATCCAGGTAACTGGTTAATTGATAGTTAACATGTTTCTCCAGGATTTTTGCCGAGATGGGAAGAAGAGCAATAGGTCTATAATTCTCCAGTAAAGAAGGATCCAACTTGGGCTTTTTTAGAAGAAGCTTAATATTGGCGTGCTTGAAGGATGGAGGGAGAGAACCTGAAGATAAGGAGTGATTCAGTATTTTTGTGAGAGGAGGGACAATAATATCTGAAACCCGTGAAAGAATGGCTGGGGGAGCGGGGTCAGGAGGAGAGCCTGATTTAATTTTGAGGAGGCTCAAAGGACTAAGCAACTAGACTGCTAACCAAAATAGCTGTCTAGCAAGTCCCAACCAGGAAGAGGAAAAACAGAGCTACCGGTAGCCACTGAACATGGGCTCTGATGCTCCAGTAAAAACAAGAATTATGCCCCCAACAACAAGGTTATGCCCCCAATAAAAAGTTATTTCCTAAAAAGAAAAATATCCTTGTAAATGTAGTATGCTTCCATAAAGGTAATTTTGTTCTTTAAGTTTGGGCTTATCTCAGAGAAATACCCCCACATGATTCAGGGATAGCCAGAAATTGTGAAATTAGCTTTGAGTGAATTTCTTAAACTACTCCAGCAAGGCACTGAATGGTTGGGTGAAGTGCAGTAAAGTGAGTGATTTCAATGGGCTATATAATCTGATTTTGAGAGAGCATCTGCTTACTCCTTGCTTTACAGAGTTGCAACAACAAATAATTGGCAGCAAGTTAACTGACCCAAGGAAGTTTGCAAAAGAGAAAGACCTCAGGGTCAGAACCAGAGTATCTAAAAAAACACCTGGGGGTTCCCAAAAGGGTGGTCGGGGTCCTCAACCAAAGAAAGAAGGGGGAGATAAAAGGAAGGAGTTCTCTCAAGGCACCCAAACCAGT
This sequence comes from Pleurodeles waltl, assembly GCF_031143425.1. NCBI lineage: Eukaryota > Metazoa > Chordata > Amphibia > Caudata > Salamandridae > Pleurodeles > Pleurodeles waltl. The sequence goes on along the minus strand of NC_090440.1, from coordinate 940,493,106 downwards.
TTGTAGGGGAGGGAAACCCAGCCCGATCCGACCAGAAAAGAAACGGTTTGTTGACAAAAAGGTGGGTAAGATTGTCCCCAAGAGCTATGAGCGTTATAAATATGGGCACGTGAAAGGGGATGTCAAGTGTCACAAGAGAACACAGCCCAACCCCCACCCCCACTGGTGGGCAGACCCAAGAGCTGGCCAGTGTAGCACTTGGGAAGGATATTGTCCCAGTTAGTGTGGGGGAGAGAGCAGGGGTTACATTTGTGTCCCTGGGTGACAAAGAGATGGTGCCCAAAGCCCACATGACTGCTAATACTTCTAAGAATGGGTAGTGGGTCACCATCAATGGGCAGAGAATAGAGGCTCTGAGGGACACAGGAGTCACTATGACTACTGTAGTGTCCTCACCCGCTTGGGTACCTGCAAATCACTACACCACACACAGAGCTGTAAATCACATGTCTTTATTCCTCTGCATGTGCCTATGAACTTCAACATATTAAACCAAGCTTTCACAACATTCTATTCTAGCAATTACATCACATTGATACGGAGTACGTTTGGAGTCAGAAAGGTTCCATCCTAAAACAGGCAAGACAATATGGCCCTCATTATGACACTGGCGGTAAATCCTGCTAACCGCCACGCTAACAGCTGCCAACTTACCGCAGTGCTGGCGGATATTCGGTCACCATATTATGACACACACACACCAATCTGACAGAATACAGCCACATACATAAATCTGCCAGACCAAAGGTCAGTGATAAAGTGGCAGTCGAAAAAACCCACACCGTTACGCCAACAAAACAATGCCCATCACATTATGACACACAAGTCACCACGGCGGACACTCAATGGCTGCAAACCATTGGCGGTACATACTGCCGCGCTCACAATTGACACCCACGTACAAAACAACACCACATTGGACAATTCAAACAACACACACCTGACACCCATAAACATATCACACCCACACCACTATAAAACAAACACCCACATTATCCACAACCTCTCATGAATACAAATTATTGGCACAAGACTGACACCAAGACCACTGTGACAACTACAGCCACACATCATTCACACCCATACACCCCTCACACACTCCAAATCGCACACCCCAGTCACATTACCCAACACACCATCACCAACACACATCACACAACATCCACAGCACCACAAAGTCACCCCCGTTTCACCGAGGAGGAGTTATGGGTCATAGTGGAGGACATCGTCAGGGTAGAGCCACAGCTATTTGGAGCACAGGTGCAGCAAACAACAATAGCTAGGAAGATGGAGCTATAGCGGGGAATCGTGGACAGGGTCAATGTTGTGGGACAGCAGCCAAGAACAAGGGACGACATCAGAAAGAAGTAGAACGACCTACGGGGAAAGTACGTTCCATTGCAGCAAGACACCAGTTTGCTATACAGAGGACTGGCGGTGGACCCCCAACTCCTCCCCCACAACTCACAGCATGGGATGAGCAAGTCTTGGCAATACTGCATCTTGAGGGTCTGGCCGTAGTCGGAGGAGGACTGGACTCTGGTAAGTTAACTTTCAACAATTATCACCCCCCCCATACCTGCATGCCATCACATACCCTCACCCTCACTTCCATCACTCCACTCCATCCCACACACTCCACCATCACATTGCACTAATCCCAAAGACATCCCTCACAGCCCTGCATGGACACTCATTACTAAAGCATGCACAACATAGGGAAACTAACAATCCCACCATACACCAACATACACAAGTAAAAGCGATCAGGGCAACACCAACCATAGAGGGGAAGCCAGGGGGGTACAATATGTCATACACATGAAGCATAATACACCATTTACATCCACAAAGGTGTCCCTGCCCATGTCACTGGAGAGGAGGTACCATCGCTATCCAGTCCCCCAACAGAAGAGGGCCACGATGGTGACAGTAACTCTGGTCTTCAGGATCTGGATGATCTACCTGGCCCATCAGAGACCACTGGAAAGCCGGTCCCCCAAGCCCAGTCACAGACCACCACAGAGCCTCCCCCATCAGGAACCAACATCACAGCACTCACCCAGCGTCCCCAAACATCTGTCCCCAGGACACGTCAATCAGCAGTGTGCCCACCTGTACAGGGACCCCAGGCTACACCTCATACACAAGACAATCAGGGACCTGGGGTCAGTGGCAGTTGGCACACGGTTTAGGGGACAGAGGCAGAGGCCAACAGGGACAATGGGAGGACTGCTGTATGCCAGGGGGAGGACAGGACCAGGGAACCGACTCTCCAGGAGGCGGGCTCCGAGATCCTGGGAGCCTATCAACATTCCCAGGACATGATGGGCCAGATCCTAGACAACGTGCAGGAGAACAGGCAGCTGCAGGAGGGACAGTATCAGGGGATCAGAGAGGACTTGCAGGCCAACAACAAGACCCTGCTCTCAATAGCAGGGGTGCTGGCAGACATGCCAACATTGTGAGGGAGGCAGTGTCACACCAGCGGGCCCCTGCCACTAGCCAGTCATCTGAACAGCCCTCCACTTTCACTGCTGATAGTGGCCAGGAGCCCCTGCCACAGGACCAACAGGCCACAAGCACCACTCCCCCTGCAGAACGTGAACCACCCCGCAAACGTTCCCTGTGACCCAGAAAGAAGCCAGGGACACTTGCCAAGACCACCACCAGGAAATGAGACTCTCCTGATTGTCATCCTTGTGTCCCACTCAGTCACCCTGTCCTCCTTGAACTGCCATTGCTCCCCTTCCCATGTCCCCTTGGACAATGCACCTGTGCTACAAACAGACTGGAACAATACCCTGGACGTTCCCCCATCATCACCCTATCCCATTGCACTTTCCCCTCTATACATTAGCACTACAATAAACACCCTTTGATAAAAATCAACTTTGAGTATGTCATGTATTTCAAATATGTATTGATTGAAACAGCTACAACCATTGCAAATGAACTGTACATAGAATGATCATAGAATTAATAACCTGTAGCTGGCTATTGTGATTACACCAGGAGTATTTGTCAAATCACCAACATCTGCATAATGAATATCCCGAGGTAACAGTAAGTGGGCAACAGCAACAAAGTGAAAAATACCAGCATGCCAATGCCACACAGAATACTCTCAAAGTCATTGAAATGTAAAGTTGCACTGTCTCACCTCTGTGCCTTTGGAAGTACTGACGGATTACATATGTTCTGTTGTCCACATCCTCATCATCTGCCTCCTCATCCTCACTGTCCACAGGGTCCACTGCTGCCACAGGGGCATCTCCAGTCTCCTCCTCCTGCAGAAAAAGTACATGGTATCTGAGGGCCATGTTGTGTACCATGCAGCATGCCACTACCATCTGACAGACCTTCTTGTGTGAGTAGCACAAGGATCCACCTGTCAGATGGAGGCACCAGAACCTGGTCTTCAGGAGGAGAAAGGTCATTTCATTGATCCTTCTGGTTCGCCCATGTGCCTCATTATAACGTTCTTCTGCCCTTGTCCTGGCATTCCTCACAGGGGTCAGCAGCCATGATAGTTTTGGGTAACCAGAGTCACCTGCAAATATTGAGGGACAACATTTAGTCACACACTATCCTATATGGCCAACGCCATCGGCATACACCAACATATACTGGGTGGGAACCAGGGCTCACCTATTAGCCGCACCCTGTGCCTTTGTATTTGGGACATCACCTTTGGGATGCTGTTATTCCTCAGAACAAAGGCATCATGCACCGAGCCAGGATACTTAGCATTGACATGGGAGATGTACTGGACCGCCAACCACACCATCTGCACATTCATGGAGTGGAAGCTCTTACGATTCCTGAACACCTGCTCATTCTGGCAGGGGGGGACAAATGCAATATGTGTTCCGTCAATCACATCAATTATATTGGGGATATGTCCCATTGCATAGAATCTAGCCTTCACAGTGGCCAAATCCTCAACCTGGGGGAATGCAATGTAGCTGCACATGTGTTTTATCAGGGCAGACAACACTCTTGTCAGCACTATTGAAAACATGCATGTGCTGCTGTGAACTGTGTCTGGAACCTACCATGGTCCATGTGACCAGGGAAACGGCCCCAGCCTTCACTTCTGAGGAGTTGGAGCGACTGGTGGATGGAGTCCTACCAAAGTACAGACTGCTGTATGGGCCTCCAGACCAACAGGTGAGTACACTGTGGGCACGATGCACGTGGCATGAATGCATGGAGTTGTGTGTGTGAAGGCCTCGTGTAAGGGGGGTGAGTGGATGTCCTCTTGGCGGTGTAGACGTGTGTTGGGCTATGTGTGTGCCAATGGTGATGGAAATGGGTATGGTTGGCCATTTGCGTTACTGGCTGAACTGTTTGTCTAATGGTGTTCTCCTGTCTGTATTGCCTCTGCAGGTCAGCGCCCATCAAAAGAAGGGTATATGAGATGCCATCGCCAAGGACGTGCGGACCCTGGTGGTCTATGGCAGGCGGAGCAGCCACTGTCGCAAACAGTGGGAGGACATGAGATGTTGGGCACGGAAGACCGCAGAGGCCCAGCTGGGGATGGCCTCCCAATGAGGAAGGGGTGCCTGTCGGACCCTGAACCCCCTGATGGCCCACATACTGGCGGTGGCCTATCCTGAGCTGGATGGGTGCTTGAGGGGATTAGCAGCCACAAGGGGGTGACTTCAGTGGCCATCACTGAAGCTCACGCCTGGAGGGGAGGTATCCAGGTGGTGGTTGTGTGTCCTTGGGTGCCCCTAGGCCAGACCAGACATAGCAGCGTAGGTCCTCTAGTGGCTAAGGGTCTGAAGGGGAACTACTGCTTACCTAGCTTGTTAGTATTCACTAGTGGTCAGGGCTGCGTGGGTCCCAGGTGTGCTGCAGTTGGCGGAGTGTACCCCTCCTCATTCCTTGTTGAGTAGCCATTTCACTGGTAGTGCAATGCATAGTGCGTAGGCCTGTTCCCTGTGTGTGAGGGTGCTGTGTACGCCAACGGTGGTGTTGGTGCAGTCATTGACCCGGTGTATCCTTTGTCTCCCCCCTTTCTTGTTTTGTCATTCTGTCCTTATGTGCATTACCATCATCTGGCGGAGGAGCAGAGGTACCGGGGACAGAGAGAGCTGCATCCCACAGGATGGCGTAAGTCTTGGTAATGGAGCTAGTTGATTGTATTTCTTTTCAGTCATTATATTTATCAATGCACTACTATCAATAATGAAAGGCATTAAACACCCATATATTTTTAACGTAATATTTGGGCAGCGCTAGTATGACTTTAATACTTTGGCATGTTGACTTTTCTTTGAGTGACATTTTTCTTCACATGCAACAAGTCCGGCATATGCATATTCCTCCGAGGTAAACATCGACATGGCACAATCGCTTTCATTTTATTGAGGTGGGAGAACTGTTTGACATTGACTTAGATGACAATTGACTTTGTTTAGTATCTATTTGCCTCAACTGATTTTGCCCCTTGGCCTTGTGGGTGGGTGTCAAACGTTGCTTCTGGAACGTTCTGGCAGCCATTTTGTCTTCACACTGTGGCGAGACTTACTTTTTCCTTCACTTTACACATCGTCACAAAATGGTTCTCTATCCCACAGCCTTTGCACATCTGTACAGTGGTGGGACACTTTCCTTTGTGTGGAAACAAAAATCCACATCTAAAACATAACTTCTTTTTATGCGTCTTTTAGTCCTTTGCTCCAGATTACTTTTCAAACTCATGACTGACTTGCTCTGGGTACCTCCAGCCTCCATGTCAATGGCTTGTCTCTCAGCATGTTCCTCAGCTTTGGCAGCCATTGACACTTACTCCAGACCAAAAGTTTCTCTCAGCATTCATTTTTTTAATGAATCAGACAAGCAACCATCAATGACTCGAAGATGCATGGCTTCTTCATCATTAATTTAATTGAACTTATTGTGTTTGATGAATGTATTGAGAATTTCTTCTAATCAACATTGGGAACTGGATTAAACTTGATATTTAAAGCATTTTAAATCTGATTGTATGTGACTTCTCTGTCAATACTCTGCACTTTATTTATAACTCTTTCACACTGTCAACATCAAGGCTTTTGAAATACTAGATAATGTTCCTGTTACCAGTATCTTAAAGTGCATGAATGAAGTCTACAAATGTCTCTCTCTCCAAACAGTCCATCAATTGCCAATATATTGCTTTTTGGAGGTATCGAAAGGCAGTGGTGGTTTCATGAACGAGGCAGCATTATAACTGTTCAGAGAGCAGGCTGACGAATTGGCTGGCGCTGCGACCGGACCTCTCTCTGGCTCTCCTTTCCAGAAATCAGGATCTGTTCTATTCATGTCCCTACTCTGGCCCTGCGATGAGTTGGCCTCTGGATCATCCGTGATGGGCTCCATTGGCAGAATGGCCTTTTGCGGAATTTCTGGCCGCTGCAAGTATGGACAGTTGTGTAAGCAAAACCCCAGGCGCTTCTCTTGGGGTTACCTCCATCCAAGAGATGATGACCCTGTTTTTAGGGCCAGTAAGCCCTTGATTTCTTCTTTCCCACACTTCAGTTTGCATTTTCTAACACCTGATTGATCTCCACCTCCAGCGTTAACTCTCCGTACAATATATAACTTTATTTTGCATGGCAGCATGGTACCTTTTAGTATTGTCTTGGTCGTAGCTTCTAGACCAATGATGCATAGACTTACCAGTGAAGCTTTGTTTGTTTTCTACTGCTTCACGCTATATGGAGTTATGCTTTAACTCCACATATGCCAACTGTCGACTCAGCACTTTGACGAAGGCACATGTGGCACGCACCACGTGCTTGGACCACAGCAAACTCTCCAGGAGAGAACGTTCTTCTTCGGGTTACTTATCACCTATCTTATTGCCAGTTGTAGTGTCCTCCCCAGCCTAGGTAAATGCCAATGACTACTCCACACAGGCAGCTGTAAATCACATATCTTTATTCTGTTGCGTGTACCTGTGAACTTCAACATTCTAAACTACACTTTCACTACATCCTATTCTAGCGATTATATCACATTGATACGGAGTCTGTTTGGATTCAGAAATGTTCCATTCTAAAACATGTAAGACACTACAACTACTATACAGTGTCATCTGGTGTCCTCAGTGCAGGCATTCCCCAAAATATTCTAGCAGGTTGTAGTAGCAGACAACTGTGAGGCCACTACCCAGTAGCTCACGTTCCCTTTGAGTGCAGATGGGAGTCTCAGATTATTTTAAAGAAGCTGTGAGTCCTGCTGAGCCTGTTGATTGTCTGCTATGGAATGACCTGCAGCACACTATGAGCTCTCACCAGGAGATTTTAGGTTTGCCTGATTGGGTGTGCCTGACCACAAGGTCCATGGTAGCCCAAGAGGGTAGTGAAGGAGAACTGGCGGCTGGGAAAATGGCCAAGGCTGCTGCCAAAGAGAGGAAGGGAAAGAGGCATGGGAAACCAGCCTCTGAAACCCCCATTGTTTAGGAGGAGGTTGAGCCTGATGGTTCTTACTCCAAACCTACAAGAAACACCATTGAGGCCTTGGGAGACCTGCCTTGGCTTGCTCGATGGCAAGTTGAGGGTGGGCCCACCAGGGAGGAGTTCTGTAGAGCTCAGAAAGAGTGCCCAACTATCAAGGGCTTGATGCAGCAGGTGACACTTCTGGAGATCATCTAATCTATTGGAAAAATGACCCCCCATTGTAGTAAGCCTAGGGCTCCAGAGCCTGGAGCAACTCATGTATTGGCGGTACCTCAGTGCTACAGAGCCTTTCCACTTAGTTTGGCTCATGATATACCCCTGGCAGGGCATCTGGGGCAGGACAAGGCCTTTGCCAGGCTTATCACCCACTTCTGCTGGACCTGGAGGAAGGCAGTCTCAGATGCCTTCTGTAGGTGAGAGTTCACCTGCCAGGCAGTAAGAGGTCGGGGAAAAGCTAAAGGCTCCCCTGGTTCCTTTACCTGTCATTGGCACCCCCTTTGAAATGATGGGCATCAACATTATAGGGCCCTTGGACCCTAAAACTGTTTTAGGATTAGACTTCTCCTGGTTTTGGTGGGCCATCCCACTACATACATGAATGCCATCCCTCTGAGTTCTGTAAATGCACCTGCAGTGGCTAGGGCCTGATAGGGATTTTTTACCTGAGGGGAGTAGTATCTGACTGGGGCACAAACATCATGTTTGCATACATGAAGTCAAAGTGGGATGAGTGTGGGGTAACTTATAAGTAATCCACACCAGTGCTTAATTTGTGCTTGTTGTTTCCGGTGCTGAGCACCAGCACTTATTTTTTAGAGCAGGTGCTTATTCTTCTGCCCCAAGCATTTACTGCACATATGGGAAAGATAGCGGAAGAGAAAAACGAAAAAGCGTCACAATGGGAGAAAGCAAAAAGCTGCAAAAGTGAGCTGAAGGGGCAGGGAGTGGCCTTAAATGGATTCAAGAGGCCCGAGATGGCTTCAGGATTACGCTGCCTCTGTATTCCTTGGTCCCACATCTAATTGCAGCAGCCGCGTGTTTAAGAGGAGGGCTTTGAGCACCTGCTCATTTTTATTTACAAATCAAGCACTGCTCCACACCCTATCACTCTCAAACTGATGGGCTTGTTGAAAAGGTTAAACAAGACCCTAAAAAGCACAATTATGGACCTGCTTGTGCCCATGAGGCAAAAATGGAACATTCTCCTATCCTCCCTTCTTTTTGTCTCTAGTGAGGTATCACAGAAGTGGGATGGGTTTAACCCATTTGAGCTCCTCTATGGTCATCCTGTTAGGGAGCCTTCCAGTCTGGTGAAGGAGGGGTGAGAGCAAGCTCATAATAAGTCCCCTTTTCCCTCAGGTGTAGTGAGCTACACACTGGCTCTCAGAAACCAGATCCAATGGTTCTGGAAGAATGCTTCTGAAAACCTAGAAGCCAGCCAGTAGTGATGAAACTCTGGCATCACTAGAAGGCCACTATGATCGAGTTTCAGCCTAGGCACAAAATGTAGGTGATGGAGCCAGTGGAGCTGACGGTCCTACCAGACCTCTGGTCTTGGCCCTATAAGTTGAAGGGGAAAGGGGGAGGTCACCTACATGGCTCAAGACCCCCAGGAACCCTTTGAGGGCACACCATGTAAAATGCCTCAAACCGCATTTTGATAGGTTCGAAGTTACGATGCTTTTGGTCACTGATGATGGGTTTAGAAGAGGAGAGTGAACCTCTCCCTGACATCCTATATTCTAAGGCACAGGATGGATTAGTGGAAGGTGTCCACCTCTCCTTTACCCTGATCCCAGCACAGTAGAGACTGATTCCAGTTGCTGGGGAAGTTGACCTGTCTATGGTTCTTCACCCCTGGGCTCACACTCTTGTGTACAAATGACATTGAGACAGGGGACAGTATGCCTGTGAAGAATACAATTTACTTGCTATCTGACAAGGTGAGGGCTAGCATTATGCAGGAGATCTCTAAGATGCTTGAAATGGGGATGATTGACCACTCCAGTAGTTACTGATCCAGCTTAGTGGTATTGGTACAAAAAGCCACCCCTCTGGCCACTTTCCCAGAAATCCGGTTCTGCGTGAATTATAGGGGCTCAACTCAGTTACCAAAACAGATTTTCACCCAATTCCCTGAGCTGATAAGCTTTCATACATTCTGGGAGCTGCCACGTCTAAGAGTACATTTGATTTGACATTAGGGTACTGGCAGATTGGCCTCACTGAGGAGGCTAAAGACAGGTCTGCATTCTCTATACCAGAGTTCCATTCACAATTTAGGGTGATGCCCTTTAGATTGAAGAATGTCCCTGCCCCCTTCCGGAGGTTGGAAAACGGAGTCCTGGTGGGGATGGAGGCCTTCAGTGCGGCCTGCCTTGATGATATACCTGCCTACAGTTCTAGAACAAGGATAACCTGTTTCACCTTCAGGAGGTGCTTCAGGCCCTGCAACGGGTAGGCTTGACTATCAAGGCCAGCAAGTAAGAGATAGGGCAGGGATCTGTGGTGTGTCTTGGGTACCTGGTAGGCAGGGGCAAGGTGCAGCACCTCCAGGCCAAGACTGGGACCACCCTGGCTGGGAACCCCCAAAACCCAGACTGAAGTGAGGGCCTTCCTTCACCTCACTGGATACTATAGGAGGTTTGTTAAAGGCTATGGCACCATTTTTGCCCCTTTAACTGGGCTGACTTATAAGAAGCAGGCCAAGAAGGTGATCTAGACACAGCCCTGCTAGAAAGCCTTTGACACCCTCAAGGAGGAAATGTGTACTGCACCTATGTTCAAGGCCCCTGACTTCTCCAAAGGATTCATAGTGCAGACAGATGCCCCAGAGCATGTCATAGTGTCTGTACTATCACAGTTAAATGAGGAGGGCCTAGACTTACTAGTAGTCTTCATAAGTAGGGGTTGCTTCCCAGAGAACAGAGGTGGAATGTTATTCAGAGACAAGCCTTTGCTGTGATCTGGGCACTGAAGAAGCTGAGACCTTACCTGTTTGGAACTCACTTCCAAGTTCAGACAGACCACAGGCCCTTCAATCAAATGAGGGGTGAGAATCCCAAACTACTGAGGTGGTCCATCTCCCTAGAGGGAAGAGACTTTACAGTGCAACACAGCCCTGGTCAGAACACTCCAATGCTGATGGTCTATCCAGGTTCATCCACAATAGTGATGAAAACTCCCAGGAGGGTGGGTAGTTCTCCCCACTTTCAGCTGAGGGGACATATATTAGACCTGACAGCCTTTAGGGCAAACCTTTTGCATTCTCCCCTCCTGTTTCCTGAAATTTGTCTCTATTGGCCTTAGGACTCTGTGCACTTAACCACTGCTAACCAGTGCTAATTTGCTTGTACTTACTCCTCTAAACATGGTACAATTGGCTTAAACCCAAATGGATGGCAAACCATATGTCGCTAGCAAAGTGGTACTACATGTTCCCATGGTCTGTAAATTAAATGCTACTTATGGGCCTGTAGCACTCATTGTGCCACCCACCTAAGTAACCCTTTAAAACGTGTCTCAGGTCTGTCATTGCAGCCTGTGTGCAGTTTAGAACTGTCAATTTGACCTACCAAAATCAACCTTTTGTAAGGCTTAAACCTCTCTTTTTAGCAGGTGCCGCAGTCGAAGCTCAGCTTCTGGAAAGGACAAGCCACCCTGGCTCTTGGGCTTGGCAAGGATGTAGCACGGCTGTGCGCTCAGAGATCCCATAGCAGAGGAAGATCTGGAGTCCTTCCTGGAGGTGAACTGATGGTGTGCTGGAGCGTGGTCTGTGTCTGACTGTGACGCGCGGGTTCTATCTTCCTCTCCTGGAAACACAGAGTAGAAGGTTCTCCCTTTATGAAGCACCTGTAAGCTCCGCCCGCTGAGCCACGCCCCGTCCACCCTCGAAGTAGGTAAGGAATTCCCGCCTCTTGCCAGGATGACGGACAGCTTTCCAAAACGACCCCACTGCGTTTACCGCCGATTCCGGTGGTGCGTTGTTGATGCACAGAAGCACGAGGACATCTCCACAGAGACACACTAGTAACAATAACATTGCCAAAGGCACACAAGGTTGCTGGAGACGTTTACCCCGTGGCCCATCAGGTACCCCTAGTGTACAATATAAACGGGGCGTATAAAACATGCTAGGTAACGCTTACTGACATACTCGTAGAAAATACTCCGGTTGGTTCGGTCACGATGCTCATTTTTACAGAAACTAAACCTCAACAGGAAACACTTACCAATATAAACGTAGCAGGTGCCCCAGTTGAAGCTCAGCTTCTGGAAAGGACAAGCCACCCTAACTCTCGGGCTTGGCAAAGATAAAGCAAGGCTGTGCGCTCAGAGATCCCATAGCAGAGGAAGATCACAAAGACGCACTAGTAACAATAACATTGCCAAAGGCACACAAGGTTGCTGGAGACGTTTTACCCCGTGGCCCATCACGTACCCCTAATGTACAATAAACAGGGTATATAAAACATGCTAGGTAACGCTTACTGACATACTCGTAGAAAATACTCCGGTTGTGTAGGCCACGATGCTCATTTTACAGAAACTAAACCTCAAAGGAAGCACTTACCAATATAAACGTAGCAGGTGCCGCAGTCGAAGCTCAGCTTCTGGAAAGGACAAGCCACCCTAACTCTCGGGCTTGGCAAAGATAAAGCAAGGCTGTGCGCTCAGAGATCCCATAGCAGAGGAAGATCCAGAATCCTTCCTGGAGGTGAACTGATGATGTACTGGAGCGTAATCTGTATCTGACTGTGACGCGCGGTTTCTATCTTCCTCTCCTGGAGACACAGAGTAGAAGGTTCTCCCTTTATGAAGCACCTGTAAGCTCCGCCCGCTGAGCCACGCCCCGTCAACCCTCGAAGTAGGTAGGGGAATTCCCGCCTCTTGCCAGAATGATGGACAGCTTTTCCAAGGCGACCCCACTGCGTTTGCCGCCGACTCGCGTGGTGCGTTGTTGATGCGCAGGGGCGCGAGGACATCTCCGCGGGGACGCACTAGTGGCAATGACATTGCCGGGGGCACACAAGGTTGCTGAAGACGTTTTGCCCCCGTGGCCCATCACGTACCCTAGTGTACAATGTGGACGCGGCAGATGCCGCGGTTGAAGCTCACCTTCTGGAAAGGACGGCCCACCCTGGCTCTTGGGCTTAGCAGGGATGGGGCGGGGCGGGGCTGTGCGCTCAAAGATCCCATGGCGGAGGGGATCTGGAATCCTTCCTGGAGGTGAGCTGATGATGTGCTGGAGCGTGGTCTGTGTCTGACTGGGACGCGCGGTTTCTGTCTTCCTCTGCTGGAGACACAGAGTGGAGGGTTTCTCCCTTTGTGGAGCACTTGTGGGCTCCGCCCGCTGGGCCACGCCCCGTCCACCCTCGAGGTAGGTGGGGGAGTTCCCGCCTTTTTACCAGGATGATGGATGGACGACTAAGTATTTTTTACCCATGTTTCTAATTATGTATTGTATGTGCAGATGTGTGTGTATAGTCATGTGTGTGTGTGTGTATAAATACAGTATATATATATATATATGTGTATATGTTGTTTCTGTGCCTGGCATGTTTCTATGAATTTCTGCTCTCTTTTTATCACACTTATCTACTCATCGCTCTTATGTCATGTCTCTATCAAACTATCCTCCATTCTCACTCGGACTCATCCCAAATCCCTTCGACCACTTCCATCTCCTAAATATCTCTGCCTAAGCTCATCCCTCCACCCCCACATCTAACTCACCAAACCTCACTCTACCTCTGTGACCTCCCACACAACCCTACTAAATTCTCCTGCATTCATCTCACCCTGCTACTATGCTCTCCCTAACCCTTCCACATCCTCTTTCCCCTCCGCCCCCCTTTTATTCATCTCAAGCCTTTGGATTGAGCAAATGAAGGATAAACTCCCAATTAACACTTCTGGATTTCTTTCCTCCTCCACCCCTCCATTACTCCAGTCAATCTAACTAACAAACTCTCATATCCGCAACTCAAATTAACTCATAATAATACTAAAACTGTACTCCTTATTAAATTATACTAATCCATCACTAATTCTTGTTGGGTACCGGAGTAGCGTGCTACTCATCGAAAAGCGCTTCGACGCCTCGTCAGGGGTAGTAAGCGCTATATAAATACGATTACAATTACAATTACAATTACATATAAGTCACCCCTTAGGTAGGCCCTAGACAGCCCACACGGTAAGGTGCATTGTATTTAAAACGTTGGACGTGTTCTTGTTAGTTTTACATGTCCTGGAAGTGAAAAACATCTAAATTCATGTTTTACTAGTGTGAGGCCTTTGTCTCCTATTGGATAACATTGAGTTGCCTTATTACATTTAATAAGTGCTAACTTTTGATTGGGGACGGGTAGAAATGCCCTTTTTGGTCTCAAAAGAATTGTAATTTAAAAACCCTCTTTAGTGGTGAAGTCATGTTTTAAGTTACACTTCTAAAAATGCTACTTCTGGAAAGCTGGCATTTTCTTGTCCTAACCATTTGGTGCCTGCTGCCTGTGTCCTGGGTCACATGACTATGATTATCATGGCAGGGTTGTTTATTCCTTCCAGTCAATAAGACAAAGGGAAACTCATTGTTGTCAGGATTGGCCATCCTGCCAGGATGTGTGGGGTGGAGCTGTTCCCTGTCCCACTTACATTTCAAAGTAGCTGCCAAAGCACACTCACAAAGAACTTCACACCATTCTTTTGTCACCCTAAACCTCTTGAAGCCTGGTCATGGGAAAGTGGGCAGTTTCCAGAAACCAAATGTAGAAGGAACATAGGGGGTGATTACAACTTTGGCAGGCGGCGGAGGCCGCCCGCCAAAGTTCCCCCAACAGAATACCGCTACGCGGTCAGAAGACCGCTGCGGTTATTCTGTGTTTCCCGCTGGGCTGGCGGGCGACCGCCAGAAGGCCGCCCGCCAGCCCAGTGGGAAACCCCTTCCCACGAGGAAGCCGGCTCCGAATGGAGCCGGCGGAGTGGGAAGGGTGCGACGGGTGCAGTAGCACCCGTCGCGATTTTCAGTGTCTGCATGGCAGACACTGAAAATCTTTTAGGGGCCCTCTTACGGGGGCCCCTGCAGTGCCCATGCCATTGGCATGGGCACTGCAGGGGCCCCCAGGCGCCCCACGACACCCCTCACCGCCATCCTGGTGGTCAAAACCGCCAGGAACAGCAAGCTGCGCCGCCATGGAGGATTCCTCAGGGCAGCGGAAAACCGGCGGGAAACCGCCGGTTTTCCGTTTCTCACCGCGGCCATACCGCCGTGGTCAGAATGCCCTTGGGAGCACCGCCAACCTGTTGGCGGTGCTCCCGCGGTCGTTGATTGACCGCCAGGGTCAGAATGACCCCCTAAATGTTTATCCCACTTCAAAGGCTTGCACTAGGTATAAATGTTAGACCTTCAGAACCAATTCTTCAGATCCTTCCTAGACCTGTGTAGGTCCCCCAGAAGACATCAGAAGACTGGCCTGCTGCTTGAGACCTGCATTGCACTTTAGAGGACTGCCCTACTGTTTGAAGCCTCTCTTATACCCTCAGAGAACGGCGCTGTTGCTTGTTGCCTGCCTTGCTCTTTGATCTCGGGATTACCAGAGTGACTCCAAGGGTTAGTTGGCTGGCCTCCTGGTCTGAACTACAGGGACATAAAATGCTCCACTAAACTTGAATCCGCACCTGGACCCTGCCTAAAGTGAGTCCTTCCCTCTCAAATGTTCCCAATCAATCCTAGGCCATTTAAAGTGATGATAAAGGTGCCCAAACAGTCAAAAACTAAAACGTGGACTTATAAAATTGCTCTGAGAACCGACAGGCGACCAGGACCTACCTGCTCACCAAGATGCATTGGCGGTCAGCCTGCCATTGCAGTAGCTTCTACTACGTTCGCAACAGCAAATCCTGCTCTGCGGCTCCTCTTCTGAAGGGTCTCCGACCTCTTGGAGACCTCATCGGCTACAGCCTGTGGCTTTATCCCACTAGAGATTTTTTACTTCCAAAAAATCAACTAAGGGTCAGATTTTGGTCTTGGCGGAGAAAATATTGCGTCACAAATGTGACAGCTATCCCATCTGCTGTACTACGATCCCCATAGGATAGAATGGGATCGTAATATGGCAGACAGGTTATCCGTCACTTTTGTGACTGAGTAGCACCCTCCTCCAAAACCTACATCAGGCCCTAAGTCCAAACGTAGAAATTTTCACTTGCAACTTCATCCAGCGGCTTCCCGATGACGAAGTCTTCGCCTCGAAACACCACCAGCTGACTTGTGTCACTGAACTTTACCTTCTCATACGCTTTTCATTAAAAGACAAATTCTACGCCGGAAGGTAAGCCAAGACCGGGTCCAATCAGTCTAGTGTATTCAAACTGCACTCCATTGCGTTTGGCCTTAATTTTTGACTTTGTGCCACTAGATGCCCACAGATGGCACTTTGATCTATTGGGCATATTTTTCGCTTAAAACTTTAAAAATTCATAACTCAGGTTCTTTTGATTGGATTTAATTTGTTTTGATTGGATTTAATTATTTATTGCATTTTCTCTATTATTCTAAATGGATGTGGAATTTTTGCATACGTACTGAACGCATATGCGCCTCTAAGTTAATCCTGACTGCTTTGTGCCAAGCTACCAGAGGGTTAAGCAAAGGATAATTTAGTGACTTTTGTGATTCACCCTGACAGGGATTATGGTTTCTGTTTAAGAAGGGGTCTCACCCCTTTAACCAAAAATCAAATTTCCTACAATCAGTTATTGATTAGCCTATGTAATTAAATTCATTTTTATAGGAGAATAACGTTGATTAGTTTAATATACTTTATTATGATTGTCTAGAGGGTATTTAGACTGCATGTCATGCATGTATATGCCTATTTTTATGGTTAAGATTTATTTAATTGAAATATTTTTTTATTGAATTGAATTGTCTGTAGCTCTTCCACTGCCCTCTTCTCCTTGCCTCTTTTAAATACTGCAGCTAAGGCTCACTGTCAGCATTTCAATGAGTGTGTTAATGCATGGTGGCGATGCTGTCAAACCCATGTGCAGCATTAAGTGGACTGTAAGCAGCTTCATTGTGGCTCCTAAATCCAAGTGAATCCGTTTTTTTCACGGTTTTTATGGTTGTGGGAGAACCAGACCCGATCCCACTGTGTGGTAATTCCGCACAGTAAAAGTTCACATGGTTTTGGCTACAACAGCAGAAACTATACTTCGTTCCCTTTGTTTTTTTCTGAAAGAGAGACACAGTATAATTCCCTTCCCTACTGTCGAACACCTTCCCTCACCACCACTACAGCCTCAGACCCCTCCCTTCTCCTCCCTCCACACCCAGAGATTCCACACATACATTTACCTACCAGAAGGTGGTAAATGTGTGCATTAAACCGCACTGTGAACTGGGCATTCCATGTGGATTAACTATCAGAAAAAACGGTTCTATTCCCTGGGGTTTAACTTCTAATTGCATGGTACTGGCGCGGATTTACCACACAGTAACGTGGAAATGGGAATGAAGGGCATAGCCTCGAAAAACTGCATTACTACTTGTGGAGTGAGAGCCCCAACTGGCAAAATATAATTGTGCTAGGCCACCATAAAGTCTTGCCCTAGAACTCCTCTATCTGGCACATGCTGTTTATTGTTTATATGCTAACGGCATGAAAAATCTTTCCAAGCAACACATGACTGCACTGGCGTGTTGTATCTCGCCTCATTGGCTTTTGGCTCACCCGCTGCTTTTTTGTGCTTGCTTGATTTATTAGTCTTACTCCTGACAGTGAGTGTGATAATGCACCGACCTAGAATGACAAGTCTGGTCATGCCAGTTCCAAAGTACATGTTGTACAGCCCACGTAGCCAAAGGCACCAAACGAAGCGGTACTTGACTTTCTAACGGACAAGAACTTGTATTTCCAGTGAAAAAAACGTTATCGGGGGTTTCAGGATACCTCCTTTCACTATGGATGTGGGAGATGCTATCTGAATATTTGCATTTTTCTGGTTGTGCTTTAAGACAGATTTCCAGCTATGGGTTGGACCTTGTCTGAAAAGCCGTAGAAAATGGAACCACAAAGTAAGGGTTTAAATCCAGCACCAAAATCTAATATATCTCTGACACGCTTGTAATATTCTCCTGGCGCATCGTGGCTTCAATGGACGTATCACACAAAGGGAACTCGGTTGAAATGGCGTCTGATTGTCGGCCCTCGGTTATTTCCTTCAATGTTACAATATTCTCAGAGGCATCGATTATGGTATAGTCCTGCGAAACCTTCCACCGACTTTACTACCGTAATTGAAAAGGGGGCAGCACACAGACGAGTATAGATGGCCCACTATCACTCCATTCTAAATTATATTAATCCCCTAGGGCTCCATTGTCAGTTGGGTGCAAAACGGCCGGTGTCCCCCACACACCAATATCAAGGGCTTCTGTAACTTCGGGGACATGTGAATGCTTTCTCACACTCAAGGGCTGGCTGCTTTGACAAACAATTGCTAAGCACAACACAACCTTCTCAGGCTTCCTGAGAGGGGCAGGGCTTTATTTGTCACAGGAAGAAGGGAATCTGCAAGGCGGCGTTTCACTACTTTACCCGTATGGTGGATCTGCAAGCTTTGCAGACAGATTACGCCCCTATTTGCTGCGTTTTTTTTGACCCTCTATGATTTTTTCAAACAAAATGAGAGACTCGAGAAGGGGGGAATAAACCACAGCCCACGAAACAGAAGTTAACATTTCCAAATGACACAGGACAAAAATATAAAATGAAGGTGGCATCTCGACAAATGAAGGAGTTCATACCCTTCGGGAAGTCGTAAATTAAGTAAAACTTTATTGGGCTGCTTAAATAATCCAGTATGGTACAAAATAATCGCCACTTAAAAGACATCAATTCCAATCAACGTATACTATTGTGCCCACAATAATAAAAGTTTAGCAAGTGAAAGGGGAGAGCTAAGGCATATTAACCACGTGCTGGGCCTTTAACACAAAAGCTATAAAGGTTAAATTATTTATTAATTTATTTATTTTGTTTTTAATGTTTTTCATCGCACAGACCACATCATTTCGACCACAGAGTGCTTTTCGTAGATGTAAGTAGAAGTAGAAGTCAATAAAACAAAATCACAGAGGAACATTAATATTACAGTAGCCATGATCTCCCAAACCTTTAATGACTGGTGTGGAGGTAAGAGTTTTTACACTCATCTTTTGCTATTTTTGCTTTTGCCACATGCAGAGGTTGAAATGGAATTAAAGAAGTGTAGGTACTCATTGCCCCAGAGTACCTGTGTGCTACTGAAAGTGCCGGTACTCTCCCATTAAAAGTATTGATCACCTGTTGAGAAGTGCAGGTACTCTCCCTTCAAAATTAAAGAAGTGCAGGTACTAAGGGCCATATGTACAAACACTTTTTCCCATAGACACAGAATGGGTAAAAACCTTTGCTACATCTGGCCCTAAGTACCTGAGAGTGGCTGCCAAATGAAAGCAGTGGCTATATGTTGTCTCCTATAAATCAAACACACACCTTGGGGCTGAAGTAACAGATGTTTCTTGTTACCCAACACAATGGTACTCATTTTATTGACCTCAGAAGGATCGCCTTAGATCAGTGGTTTTCAAACTGTTTGATGCCACACCCCCCAGTGAAAAATAAAAATCATCAGCCCCCCTTCAGAATTTTTCTCAAATATTCTATTGAGATTGCAATGTTTAAACATGTCTAGACTTATTCAAACATTGCAGTTGTTATGTTACCTTTTTAACAATACAATAAATTGTTTTCTGCTTAAAACAAAGCACCGTTAAGCAATATCTGCATAATGCTTCTTCCCCCCCCTCCCGGATCACTTGAGGCCCCCCTACAAGACCCCCCACCCCCATTTTGAAGACCCTTGCTGAGAGGCTGAGCGTACCCATCAGGAGTTGAACTTGTGACGATGAGGACTAATGCAAACGCCTGTAGTGACTGCACCCGGCAACAATCTAAAAGTCAAAAAGCCCACATTTTAACCTATTCACCCAGTGCAGGCCTGTTTAATTTTAGTTGTCATATAAAAAAGTTAAATACATGAAAGGCTTGTGCTCCTACATACCTTAAAAGTAGTGCTCAGTGACTACTATCAGCAGTGTGGTGGCCAGTCTGCTTATAAATACAGAAATCTTAATATGAGAAGATGCCT
Organism: Pleurodeles waltl; assembly: GCF_031143425.1. Classification (NCBI taxonomy): domain Eukaryota; kingdom Metazoa; phylum Chordata; class Amphibia; order Caudata; family Salamandridae; genus Pleurodeles; species Pleurodeles waltl. The sequence continues at coordinate 940,473,454 of NC_090440.1, read as the reverse complement.
CAGCGTGAGATACTGTTTTACAGGAAATACCCATAACAGACGAGGGAAAACCAATATCGGTCTTTCACTGTTGCTTTCCAGCTTTCTTCTAACCAGACCTCATACCCTCTTGTTCAAATTCAAAATAAAAGGTTACGAACTTTCAGGAAGAAAAATGTTTATTTTTATCCTCGTGCCGGCCATCTACAAAAACCTTTATCAATCACAGCGAAAGCAAAACTGCATAGTTCAAAATACTGCATAGAAAATGAAAACTCTAAGGGGCTCCTACTCCTACACAGCTTTAACGTTTTGTTCCATGCTGTCAGCAGGGTCATGTGGCCTCATGTTGTTGCTGGATTACAAAAAACTACAAGTCTTATTAACAACAGTATAGTCTTCCAAGAAAACACATAGCCTTATAGTCATGCACAGAGCGACCGAAGGAACCCCTAGCGTCTACTCTGCAAAGTATCTTTAACTTCCTTCTAGCAGGAGTCATGAAGCTGGCAGCCATTGTGGCGATCACATTTGAGTTTCCCCCAAATCAGAGGAAAAGGATCAGATTCCATGGCCTAATTTTTACCACCTGTGTCGCCCACTCCCTCCTCTGGCAATGCCCATTTACACCACTGGAGCTCCTCAAGGCCATGTTGCAAGCGAGACTCCTGTCCTCAAGAGAGATTCCCAGGCTACTCACAGAGAATATTTTGAAAAGGTGATTTAAAATATGAAAATGGGTCACTTCTGGTCAGTAACCTACAGATAAAATTAGGTCGCAGTCGGACACTCTCTCCCCTTGGTACACGTACCCCTGCACCCGCTGCACAAATGACAGATGTGTTCCTCTTTTTGTGTGTTAGGATCTCTTGCAATGCTATTGCAGGTGATGTACCTCTTCTGTGTCTAAGGAAAGTTTCACCTGTTACTATCTGTGCCATAACTGATCACAGCAATCAGGGAAGCTTTCTTACCCTAAAAAGGAAGCATGATTTTAATGCATTCCTTTGCATTAAACAAAACATGGCGTCACTTATTCATTAGGTCTGGCTTGACAGCATAGTTGTCACCATGCCTCACGTGCTCAACATGAAAAGAGATTTAAGTAGCAGTAATGGAGAAGGTCTATGGCACCTCCTTCATGTTGATTTGCTTAATCACAACATTTGATTGGTCAGGAGTGTTGTGCATCTGCTGAAAAATAGTGCTTATGTCACAATTTATGCCTTGTTGGAAAGCTTATGCTCGTTATAGTAGGCCTGAAGAGGTGATGATGGTAAGCCAAAGACACCATTTGTCAGATACCACTCGTCTGTTATTATGTTATCTGCGGTGTTCGATACCCACCTGACTACATTTTCTTTCTTGAAGCATCTTCTTGGGATATGTGAAGGTGATAAGGTTCACAAACTTTGAGGTTATATTTTTTTGTTAACCCTAACATTATGAAATTATAGAAAAATGTTGAGTAAAAATGTAGTTTTGCTGAAGAAGAAAAGTATACATTTACATTACAGCTGGTTGCGCACAAGAAGAGATCGAAACTGGACTTCGGAAAATTCGAGTTTATAGATAACTGTGTCACGAAGCAAACAAGCAAATGCCCTTATGTGGAGATACTTTGGGTGAGTAGGTGGACAGATTGATGAGTGGATGACAACAGTGGGCATAAATGGAGAGGATGTAATTTGAGAGTGGCTGAATAGATTTGATTGAGAGGATGAATGGATCAATGGATTTATAGTATCTTGATGAATGGATGAGCAGACAGACGAAAAGATAAAGATGGGTGTTTGTATGGATGGATGCACAGACAGCCGGACAGATGAATGGATGGATTTATGGATGGATGGACAAGCCAGGTGACTAGACACCTGGATAAACGAATATGGCTAAATAGAAGTATCTTTGTGAGTGGATGGGTGAATGGATTTTGGTGGGTGAAACAATGGATATACAGAAGGATGGATGGATGAGTGCTTGGATGATGGATAGATCAAGGTTAGTGGATGGATCTTGGTGTGCTGATGGATGGATCTTTCTTGGTGCATGGATGGCTAGATGGATGAACAATGGGTGCTCGGATGGATTGATGGGTGGGTGCTTCGATGGATGGATTTGTGCAAATGGATGGTTCTTGGTGGGTTAGGTGGGTGGATGGATGGCCAGATGGTGGATGGATAGATCTTGTGGGTGCATGGATGGATATATGGAATGATGGATGGATGAGTACTCACATGGATGATTACTCACATGGATGATTAGTTTTAGGTGGATGGCTGAATCTTGGTGGTGCATACATGGATCTTGCTCAGTACTGTAGTCGAGTTTTTGTCAGAAATAAAGAAGTGACACAATTCTAATAATAATTGAGTATATTTATAAGTAAATAAAATACGGTCAGGAGTACTGCACAGTTCTGTAACTCAAGCCACACTCAACTCAGCTCTTACAAATAGTGTTTTTTATAGTTTTGGTGGACGACTAAGTTCCACCTCCTTCATAACATTCACAATTAACAAAGACTGTAATTCTTTTGTAGCTATCTGACTGCTTGTTACAAAAATGAAGCTATAACAAATATAATACACATATATCTCTTCTTACATACACAATGTCCTCTGATCCTGCCCTTTGAACTCTATCAATATGTCCTCCCTACAAGTTTACCAGACTTTGAAGTTTTACGGGCTGTCTTCCACTCCCTGCCAGCCTTGAAACACAAACATCTAGTGCAGTGTCTCCCTTTTAGCCTGTCGTGATTTGCCCCTTCTCCTAACCCTGGTATCAGAAAGGGGCTCATACTCTCTCCTGTGTATATGTTCTTCTAAATTATCTGTGGTATGCGAGGTCAGACTGTGACTGCTTTTACCCTGGACCTGGCCTCACTTCTCATTCTCCTTTCGGTCCCTGAATCTCCACTTGACCATTGTATCTAAATTGGGGCCTGTACTTCTCTTGTATAATATAAGCTTCTGCATATTTGTTTTCGAAGTCGTGTGTTGACCAGAGTAGGCCCCCTGTCATTTTCTTGAGGCCTATTACATTCCCCCCTCTAGTTGCATTTTCAACTACCTGCTCACCTTTCCTACCCAATGTACCTATCTCGGTGTATGCGTTCTGCTTCTCCTTCCACACTTTGCTAACTAATCTATGAGTAAACATCCGTCCCAGCTTCTGACTACCGGATTTACAACTCCTTACAATAACCTGAACAAGACAATACATCAATAGGATCATCACAAGAATTGGAAGAAGTCTTTTAAGCAATTCAGGTAACCAGGACGGCATCCACGAAAACAACCCTGGAAACCACTCGTAGGAGGCACCCCCCACTTCTACCATTTTCTTCTGTAGTATATGCAAAGTCTGTATAGCCTCTGTTATTATTCCATTGTCTGCATTGTTAGCTGGCACTTATGTACAACAAGCCGTACCAATCTTGGCACAAACCCCACCCTCCATTGCCGTCATCAAATCTAACACATATCTATGTTGTATAAGCATCACTCGCACTGTCCGCAATTCTTCTTTGAATGCATTGAAACCATCTTCTGTTGCATTGATGGCTTTCATCAGTTCCCAACGGGTTATTTGCAACCAACGAGCAGTGGCTTTAGCCTGAATGATTGGGAGGATGCTTCCAAAAAACAACTGGGCGTCATTGAACAACCGATATTCTTGTGGAACATCTGCCCATGTTGCAGTGCCAAAATATTCAGCAGCTCTTCTCCTCTGATAATGGTGTAACAAAGTCGTTGGACGGCTCATGAGATGATCATGGAACTTCGAAACATCCACTCCTGGAATCACTAAGGAGGGGGTGTGCACAGTGACTTAGGAACAGAGACCAGTCCATCCTGCAGGAGGTTGCGCATATAACCATTCTCCACACTGCCAATAATAGTTCATTAGACTGGAGGTGCCCCATTACATATCATCATTATATCTTGTAGTGATGCAATTGGCGTTTGTCCCTACTGAAACTGTTCCATTTCTCTTAAAACATAAGGAGAAAACACCAGGTGTTCAAACCACTGAAAGAGTTGAAGGTGTTTCTACCCAGGTTGAACTTTGTATATTCTCATTCCATATAGCCTGGCAGTCCTGTTGTATGTTAGTGTTGTTTCCACTCCCTCTCTATAAGGAGAGAGCTCTACATCCAAATACTACTCCATGGTGCCATTGACCAGAAACATATACTGAACCATTTACCCTAAAATAAGGTCTCTCTTGACAGTCATAGGGCCTAGGTGTGGCTGCTTAATCCTTACATAGAAGAGTAGATTGTGATACCCCCTAGGAATCCTTGTCCTAGTATTCTAGCCTTTCACCTATCCCCTTTGTACACTAGATCTCCTGTCCTCACCATTGCTTCTATTTTTACTTCTATTTCCTTACGGTCAGTAAGAAGATTCATTATGTCAGCTAACCCTGTGTGATGTTTACCAAAAATGTTCCCTGCTGCACCTGTGAAGGTTGCATCCATGCCCTCATTCTACATAGGAAAAGATGGAGAAGACACTGTGTAACGTAAGGAGATATTTCTTTAGATGAATGCAATCTATCTGAATCACTGGCATGTGGAATTAAAGGACATACTAAAAAAGACTCATTAGTACTTTGCATACTTACTTATGTCATATGCTGATACCACATGTTGTCTGACAGTCTGTGATGTATCACATGAGATATATTCTTATATTCATATGTCTCTCTTTTCAAATGCACGATATTTAAACATGATACTGTACATGAACTAGAATACCATTGCAAACCCACAGTAAATATGAAAAAACATAAACAAATAATTAAACGATCCAAAAAAGTCTGTTGGCTGAGCTAATATGGTGCTCTGCTCGCTCTTTGAAAAAGAACAATGTTATTTCTCCTTTGGTTCGCTCTCCTCCAAAAGTTCCTGTACCAATGACGATGTTTGACACAAAGCAGGGGCCAGTCGAATGTCTGACAAATGTATCCACGGTTTCCTGTCCTCCACTTTCACTGCAGTGGGGGTGCTCTGGGTGACCGGATAAGGCCCCTCGAACTTGCTGTCTTTTCATCGCCTCACAAAGTTTCGTACATAAAGGTGTTGACCCACAGGAATTGGACTGATCTGCTGGGCTGCGGTGGTGCACTTCTGCTGCGTCACCTGTTTAGAGAAGAACTTAGCAGACTTCAACAACGGAGATAAATACCCACTCATTTCATCCCCCAACACTTCAGCAGTTTTATGAGCATCTGTCTTTTGCCTCACTATCGTTAAAGGAGTCGGCATAGGGCGTCCTGTCACTATCTGATGTGGTGTGAGGGGATGATCACTTCCTGGCTGGTTCCTAAAAGCACACAAAGCTAGTAGAAGGCAGTGGAACCAATGTTTATGCAAGTTAACACACAGTTTATTTATTTTGTTTTTTAACAGGCTGTTAAGGCATTCCACTATACCATTACTTTGGGGATGATAGACAGATGACAATTTATGCCTTACCCCCAGAGAAGTGCAAATGTGTTAAAAAAGGGTGTTGACAAAATGGCTGCCATTATATAAACGGATTGTTTCTGCAATTCCCCTTCTTTGTATTACTTCTCGTATCAAACAATTAGCTGGTGCTTTAGCATCATTATGCACACAAGGTCCTTCCCTCGATCCACCTTGAAAAAGGATAGACCACTGCAATTAGATGCCTGTAATTGTTACATCGATCAATCATGTCAACAAAATCTAAATGTAGGTTTGGCAGGGAATTGTTGATGTAATAACTTTTAATGTAGGTCTTGGGCTGTATTGTTGGCATACTGCACATTCAGCAATATACATTGTAATCATTTCCAATAATTGTGGGATAAACCAATCTGCCTGCAACGTAGCTAGAAGATATTCTTTAGCCGTATGGACATGCAGATGCAGTTGCTCCAGCGCTGTATACAATAAAACTTGTGGCATTACAGGTTTCCCAGTACTTTCCTTTCTATAGATGAAATCTGTTGGTGATTGTTTATATCCTCACTGTTCCCACAATTCCCTTTCATGTAGTGGTGCCTGTTCCTGCAACTCATGTAAATGTAATTGTGCTGCCTCAGTGTATGGGGGTGATAATTCAATATAATTCGGTTGTCTGCTTATCATTTCCAATGTGCTCTCTTCTGATTCAATATAATTTGGAGATGTTTTAGCTGACTCCTTGGCTGCCCAGAGCAATACCCCTCGATACAAGGTCTTGCTTGTTTGTATGTGCCGCACATTTTATTACCGTCACATTAGATGGTAAGGTTAAAGCATGTATCAGTTTTGCCAGTAAATCTTTGTGGATCACTGGAGACCCATCAGATTTAAAAAAATCCTCTCCTCTCCCACCTATGGATGCTCTAATGCACAGTAGTAGTAACATATGCCGAATCTGAATATATCATTACTTCTAACCACTCAGCATGTTGCAACGCTTCAATAATGGCCACTAGTTCGGCAGCTTGGCTCACTTTCTGCAATGTATCAGATGACCCCTGCTGTTCGGCTCTTACAACTGCTGCTCTGGAGTGTCTAATCCCTGTTTCCTGGTCTATGAAAGAGGATCCATCCACAAAGAGCAGCACGCTCCCCGAGTTTGGATCTTCTCCCACCTTACTCTCTGCTCCTGGCACATAATTGGCATAGTCATGCACTTGTTTGTCGTCAGTAACTGGGTGCGCAAAGAATGTCACTGGATTAACTGTATGACATCTAACCACTTGCCAGGATGGTAATGAAAGTATTTCTTCATACGCAAATATTCTCTGAGTAGTGAGAGTACTTTTGCCTCTTTGCAAGAATGCAAATACCGCATGCTCTATATACAGTGTTAAAGGTGATCCCATCACAATAGTAGTGCTCTTTTGAACTGCAAATGCTACTGTAGCCAGGGCTTGCTCACGTGGATAGTGGCCCTTCATGATAGGATCTAGCAGCCCACTGTAGTAGGCAATTGGCTTATGTCCCATACATGTTTTCTGACTCAGTACTGCAGTCATAGCCATTCCATTACAATGACAAAAGAGGTAGAATTGTTTCTTGTAATAGGGTATACCTAACACTGGAGCATTCCTGATCACTTTCTTTAGCTCCAGGAATGCTGTCTCTCCGTCATCTGTCCAATGTATTTTGTTTGCAGTCACGTGGGACTCCTTTAATGTAGTGAGAAGTGGTGCTATCAATGTAGCAGAATCAAATACCCACTGCCTCACATAATTACAGAGTCCTAAAAACCGCTGCATCTGTTTGGTAGTGGTGGGCTTGAGCATATTCTTTATGCTTTCTATTCTGTCAGGTGTTACCTTTATCCCATTTTAAGTAATCAATTGTCCCAAATAATGAACCTCTTTCTGTACATACTGTAACTTATTTTTATCAACCTTGTATCCTTTGTCTGCAAGCATGCACAGGAGACCAATGGTATCGTCTCTACATGTGTCTTCAGTGGCACTACAAACCAAAATATCATCCACATATTGTAAAAGCATACTTTTATGTTGAATGTTCGCTAAGTGCTTTTTAACTGTCTGATTAAAAATACTTGGGGACTCGCAAAAACCTTGAGGAAGCCTACCATGGCAATATTATGTATCTTTAAATGTAAATCCAATCAAATATTGGCTATCAACATGTAATGGAATGCTGAAAAGCGCATTTTTTCAACTCGATCACAGAGAAAAAAGCAGCATCTTTAGCAATATTTGTCAATATAACCGAAGGATTGGGTACTATAGGGAACTCCGGAATGACAATATTGTTCAGAGAGCGTAAATCCTGAATCATTCCCTAAGTTCCACCTTTGGCCTTTCTTATCAGGAAAATCGGCGTATTACATGGTGTAGATCTTTCATATATCACTCCTTGCTCAAGTAGTGCCTGAATTGTAGGTAGAATACCTTCCTCTGCTTCTTTGGACATAGGGTACTGGTGTATCCTGGGCAAGATGGCTCAAGGTTTCAATATCATTTTAAAAGGCTCAGCTCCTTTAATCAATCCCACATCATTGGGTCCTTGTGTCCATAACACTTCCGGTATCTTAGCCAAATCTCTTTATTTTATCGTTGCCTCTAGTACATATTTTGACACTGTCCTATACTGCATCTGCATTCTAAGAGAAATGTCTATTTCAAACACAACTGTTCCAATTAAAGGTTGCTCACTGGACAATTCCTCAACTGAGATATCTCTTAAGCTGACCCCGGGATCTGTGAACACTATTGATGCCCACATTCCCTGTCCTTTGTGAAATGCAACGAGCACTGCATATGTTGGCCTTAGTTCAAGGACTGATATGTCTAGTACCATTTCTTGTTCTGCCATTGGGTCTATGGGTTTGCATGGTTGAAATGCTAATCCTTTTAGTAACTGCACTGTTTTCCCCTGCAGCACTGGTGTATGTGCTGTCAGAGCGTATATGCCCAGCAAAAAAGCCTCTGTGTCTACTGGTACTGCTCTGACCTGCTGTCTAGATTCTTCACGAGCTATGAGAGACAATATCCTACCTGGCGTAACACCAGGTGTATAACACACCATCGATCCATCTTCCAAAAACGAGATGGGCATATTCAATTTGCTCATTAGATCTCTCCCTAGGAGGTTAACGAGTGACTCAGGGGAATATCGCAATGGCCCATCAATTTGTGCATCAGCCACAGTCATATTTACAGAATTAGTAGAAGGAACCCATCTGACAGCCCCAGAAAACCCTTGTTTGTCCATTGAGTTGCACGAGAGTGGTAATGTTCTTTTATTTATGCAAGTTTTGGTGACCCCCAGTGTCAATTAAAAACTGATACAGGCGACTTTCTATGGCTACCGTCACAGTGGGTTCCTCCTCTGATCTGTGGGTTACCGATGGGATTGGACACATAGGCCATCATCACAACCCTGGCGGTCGGTGTTAAAGCGGCGGTAATACCGCCAACAGGCCGGCAGTAAAAAAAATGGAATCACGACCATGGCGGAAACCGCCAACATAGACAGCCACTTTAACACTCCGACCGCCACGGCGGTAGAAACAAACACAGCGGCGGTAACCGCCAACAGACAGGCAGAAGACAAGGTTCCGCCCACTGTATTACAAGAGGCCTATCCGCCACCTTTTCCGGAGTGGTACCAACAACATCAAAAGCACGGCGGAAACATTATTCTGAAGGGAAACAACTCACCTCTCAACACTCAAGGAAGAACCAGGACACCATGGAGCCCGAGTTACAGGTCCTGCCCATGTTGCTTTACCTCCTCTTGTAGCAGGAGCAGCAAAGACGCAGGTGACGACCACGGTGAGTACTGCACCTACCACACAGGGGAGGGGGGAGGGAAAAGAGAGCGACACACACACGCAACACCCCCACCCCCACCCCCACCCTCACCCACAACACCATACACACAAGTACATGCAGCAACATTACATATACACCCTGTCACCCACTGGAAGAACGCAAGGACAAAAGGAAATGATTGTAACAAGTGTAATCATTGAAAAATCAGATAGGCAAAATTAAAATATCAGTATATGCAAATATGTACACCAACTACACTAGTCCGGATATGAATGAAATCATTGTCCGTGGATCAGCGTCCCAAAATGCATGGGTGAAGCCCACAAAAGATACCTGACTCGAAACGGAGAGAATACTGCAGAGGCATCAGATGGAAAATAAACAGGCACCTCAGGGGGAAGGGGAGGGGGGCACCTCAGCCGATGAACGTATGACGCCACTGCTCCACGAGGGGGCTCCATGCCCACTGATTGGTCCTGGGGAGTGCAAAGCCACAGTCTCACAAGTCTCTCTAGTGGGTGGTTTGCCCATTGCTGTATCCTGGGGAGTGCAAAGCCACAGTCTCTCAAGTCTCTCCAGTGGGTGGTTTGCCCACTGCTGTATCCTGGGGAGTGCAAAGCCACAGTCTCTCAAGTCTCTCCAGTGGGTGGTTTGCCCACTGCTTTATCCTGGGGAGTGCAAAGCCACAGTCTCTCAAGTCTCTCCAGTGGGTGGTTTGCCCACTGCTTTATCCTGGGGAGTGCAAAGCCACAGTCTCCCAAGTCTCTCCAGGGGGTGGTTTGCCTACTGCTTTATCCTGGGGTGTGCAAAGCCACAGTCTCTCAAGTGGATGTGATTCTCCACTGGTTCTGGAGGGGGCATTGTGCCCAGAGTGCTTCATCCTGCCAAGGACTGGGGTAGTGGATGTGATTCTCCAGTGGTTCTGGAGGGGGCATTGTGCCCAGAGTGCTTCATCCTGCCAAGGACTGAGGTAGTGGATGTGATTTTCCACTGGGTCTGGAGGGGGCATTGTGCCCAGAGTGCTTAATTCTGCCAAGGACTGGGGTAGTGGATGTGATTCTCCACTGGGTCTGGAGGGGGCATTGTGCCCAGAGTGCTTCACATGCAGTGTGGCAGGTCCTATTCCCTCACCTGGGTGTGTGTGACACGAGATTGCCTGGGAACAGGTAGCATGATACTCCATGGAGGCAGACACACACTCCACCCTGCTGCGACTTCGCCTGCCACATGCAGGTACAAACAGTGCTGGGTGTCGTGCCTCATGTACGCTGTGCAGGGTCCAGGACATCTCCTGCAGCCTCAGATGGCTGCCCACTGGGGATGATAGCCATGTCAGCTGTGGTGGCACTGTCTGAGCACGTCGCGGGGCTGGTGGCGGTGGTTGCGGCGGTGTCTGTGGCAGAGGTGCTGGCGGTGGTGCATGTGTCTGCAACTGTGGAGGGACACAACAGAACGTCTCCTGCAGCCTCGGACGGCTGCCCACTGAGGATGATGCTGGGGACTGTTGCTGAGGCAGCAGACGTGCAGGTGGCGGTGTCCACCGCCGTACAGGTTAATGTTCTGGTTGACAGAAGGGGTGACTCTGGTCCCTCAGCTGGAGTCTCCGTGCCCTGTCCTGCTCTTCGCCTTGTGTCCCTTCCCCACCTTTGATGTCGCTGCTGGTCCCTTGGCACTGTCCCCTTTTGGCTTGGAGGAGCCCTTGCTTGGTTGTTGGTGCAGCTTCTCCCTCTGGCATGTGGGCACCTTTTTCACCTTGGCAGGTGGCGGAATGGCCAGCTCCTTGGCCTCGCTAGGTGGCACACTGGCAGCCCTGATGGGTGCCGCCTGCGATGTGACCGGACTTGCTGAGACCACTGTGCTGGATGATTTGGTGGCTGAGGTGCTGGGCTGGGACCTGGACAGCCTTGCCCTAGGGGAAGGACGGGGGGCGAGGTGTAGGGAAGAGGTCAATGTTAGCCAGGAAGAGTTTCTTAGACACACTGGGACGGGAAGATGGAGTGGGTTTGGGAGTGGAGGAAGAGGTAGTGGTTGTAGGAGGTGTACGTCTCCTGAATTTGGGTGAAGGTGCATGGGCCGGAGGCTGTTGTGAGGTGGATGGCTGTTGGGTGAGTGTGTGCCTGCATTTGTGTACTTTGGGAGGAGGGCTCACAGACACACTGGGAGAGGACACGGGATGTGTGCATGGTACTGCGGTGGTAATTGCACGTGAGCGATGTGCGGTGATGGGCGTGGTGGTGATGGAGGTAGTGGATGAAGATGTAGTGCATGCAGGTGTGAGTGGCGACAAGATAGGGAGGGAGGAGGAGGACGTGGAGGAGGGGGACACAGTGGAGGCAGTGGATGTTGGTGTGTCTGCATGGGGATGGTGCTTGTGTGAGTGCCTGTGGGATGTGTGGTGCTTATGTTTGCCATGTCCACTCTTGTGTATTGATGAGTGTGCATGCTGGTCTGATCGTGTGCTTGTGATAGGCTGAGGTACAGGGGATTGGGTCTGGGTAGAGGAAGTTGGAGTGGGGGGGCTGGACACAGGGACAATGTCTGCCATCAGTGCTGAGGCCAGAGCCTGAAATGCTCTCTGTTGGGCCGCCACGCCAGATTGAATGCCCTCCAGGTATGCATTTGTTTGCTGCAAATGCCTCTCAACACCCTGGATGGCATCCAAAATGGTTGATTTCCCAATAGTGAGGGATCTCAGGAGGTCAATAGCCTCCTCACTGAGGGCAGCAGGGCTGACTGGGGCAGGGCCTGATGTGCCTGGGGCGAAGGAGATGCCAACCCTCCTGGGGGAGCGGGCACAGGAAACTCTATGAGGGGCTGCTGGGAGGGCAGTGCTGGTGGGGGGGTGGCAGCTGTACCTGTTGATGCAGTGGGCACAGAGGTGCCCGCCACCGCAAGAGAGCTCCCATCAGAGGAGGAGTCGCTGTTGCTGGCGTCTCCTCCTGTCCCCGTCGTGGAGCTCCCCTCGTCCTCCGTCCAAATTGCTCAGCGGTCTTCGACAGCCTACTGTGACGCTGCACAATGCCAGCGCAGTTACCTCATTTCCCCTTGTCCCACCTTACAGGTCAGGCAGCCGCCATTTCAGGGGACCACATGGCAGGCCAACTAATTGCGTCACACCTATTTAGGCCAGGAATACAGACAGTCAAAGGCACATAGAGAAAATTTAACGATTGTGCTAAACAGCTTTGTGAAACCTATATGGTGCATGACCCTCTACTCACCGTTTTCCTCAATAGGGCACATCCGCTGGGGCAGGTGATGAGATGGCGTCATCCTCCAGTGTACAGACCCCTGGTGGACCTGTCGACAATGGAAGACAGACACATCATTATCACTTACAGACTTGATCATGCAACAATCCAGGAACTGTGTGCCCAGTTGGAGTCAGACCTGATGTCAGCTATCCCCCATCCCACAGGAATCCCCTATGTAGTGCAGGTCCTGTCAGTGCTCCATTTCCTGGCAAGTGGGTCTTTTGAAACAACAGTAGCCTTGGCAACCGGGTTGTCACAGCCAATGTTCTCTAACGTGTTGTCGAGAGTGTTATCTGCCCTGCTGAAACACAGGCGCAGCTACATCATTTTCCCTCAGATGGAGGATCTGCCCGCAGTGAAAGGGGACTTTTATGGCCTGGGACATATCCCCAACATAATTGGTGCCATTGATGGTACACATGTGGCATTTGTCCCCCCCGCAGGAATGAACAGGTGTACAGAAACCGGAAAAGCTACCATTCAATGAATGTGCAGATGGTGTGTTTGGCAGACCAGTACATCTCCCATGTGAATGCCAAGTATCCAGGCTCTGTGCATGACGCTTACATTTTGAGGAACAGCAGCATCCCTTATGTGATGGGGCAACTCCAGAGGCACTGTGTGCGGCTAATAGGTGAGCCCAAGGTACCCACACAGTTTAATTTGCTGTCTGGGTATGGGAGATTCCCTAATGTTTGGAGGATGTCAAACAGTTGTCCCTCAATATTTGCAGGTGACTCTGGTTACCCCAACCTGTCATGGCTATTGAGCCCAGTGAGGAATCCAAGGACAAGGGCAGAGGAACGCTACAATGAGGAACATGGGCGAACTAGGAGGATAATAGAGTGCACCTTCGGCCTCCTGAAGGCTAGATTCCGGTGCCTCCATCTGACAGGTGGATCCCTATACTACTCACCGAAGAAGGTGTGCCAGATCATCGTGGCCTGCTGTATGTTGCACAACCAGGCTTTGCAACGCCAGGTGCCTTTTCTGCATGAGGATGGACCTGATGGTGGTCTTGTGGCAGCTGTGGAGCCTGTGGACAGTAAAGAAGAGGAGGCAAAAGAAGAAGATGTAGACAACCGTAACAACATGATCATGCAATACTTCCAGTGAGACACAGGTAAGAGGATGGCACTGCTTCCCACATTTCATACTATTGTAGGACTTAGCATAAATCTGCCTTTTTACCTCTGTGTATGGACCCTGACTTGTCACTTTGGCTTTCCATTTCATAGATCTGGGTCCCACTCTGTGCCCTCTGCTATGTTTACTGCTGGACAACAACTGTGTAACATTGGTATGTGAACAAGTACGTTGACATTGCTATATTTCAGAGAGGTTGCAATTACACATTTGTGAAAGCACAGACTGACTCCAGATTGATTTGTGATTAAAGGGTGTTTATTTCTGTGCTAATAAGTGGAGGGGGGGGTGCAATGGGCTGGGGTGATGGTGGAGGAATGTCCATGATAGAGTCCAGTCTCTTGTTCTCACAGGTGCATTGTCCAATGGGGCATAGGAAGGGGAGCAATGGCAGTTTAAGGTGGACAGGGTGACAAAGTGGGACAGAAGGGTGACATTCAGGAGGGTCTTATTTCCTGGTGGGGGTCTTGGCAATATTCTCTGTCTTGTTCCTGGATCTCAGGGACCGTTTGCAGGGTGGTTCTCCTTCTGCAGGGGGTGAGGTGCTGGTGGCCTGTTCTTCCTGTGGCGGTGCCTCCAGTCCGCTATCACCGGCAGAGGTGGAGGGCTATTCATCATCCAGGCTAGCGTCAGGGGCCCTTTGTGCGCCACCGTGTCCCTCATGGTGTTGACAAGGTCTTCCAGCACCCCTGCAATGGTGACCAGGGTGGTGTTAATGGACTTCAAATCCTCCCTGATCCCAAGGTAGTGTTCCTCCTGCAGCCGCTGAGTCTCCTGAAACTTGGCCAGTACCGTGCCCATGGTCTCCTGGGAATGGTGGTATGCTCCCATGATGTTGGAGAGTGCCTCGTGGAGTGTTGGTTCCCTGGGCCTGTCCTCCCCCTGTCACACAGCAGTCCTCCCAGCTTCCCTGGTATCCTGTGCCTCTGTCCCTTGAACCGTGTGCCCACTGCCACTGACCCCCAGTCCCTGAATGCCTTGGGCTGGTGGGTTGGCCTGGGTTCCCTGTAGTGGTGGACACACTGTTGATTGGCATGTCCTGGAGACAGTGGCATGGGCCCGCTGGGTGGGTGCTGTGGTGGTGTTTCCTGAGGGGGGAGGGTCTGTGGTGGCTTGTGACATTGGGAGGGGAACCGACTGTCCTGAGGTCCCTGATGGGCCGGACTGGTCATCTTGATCCAGGTGTGCAGAACTGCTGTCATCACTGTGGGCCTCTTCTGTGGGGGCACTGGATATGTCTGGCACCTCCTGTCCGGTGACGTTGGGTATGGGTCCTGTTGGGGTGTAAATGCATAATTTTAGTATCTGTGTATGCCATTTTGTGCATTGGGTGAGGTACACTCTACTCCTGTGCTTGCATTATTGTGTTTGCCCTTTTGTGATAGTTGGTTTGGGGTCTGTGTGGGTATCTGTACTGGACATGCTTTGGTGATGGGGGTCCATGCATAGGTGTTGCATGCAGGGCCTTGGTATTGGGATGTGTGGGTTGTGATAGTGGGGCATATGTGAGGTGTTGGAGTGATGGAGGTGAGGGTGAGGGTGGGGGTATGTGATGATATGCAGGTGGGGTGGGGAGATTTAGTAAATAAGATATGACTTACCAGAGTCCAGTCCTCCTGCTACTCCTGCGAGGCCCTCAGGATGCAGTATTGCCAAGACTTGCTCCTCCCATGTTGTTAGTTGTGGGGGAGGAGGTGGGGGTCCACCGCCAGTCCTCTGTACAGCAATCTGGTGTCTGGATACCACTGAACGCACCTTCCCCTGTAGGTCGTACTACCTCTTCCTAATGTCATCCTGTGTTCTTGGATGCTGTCCCACTGCGTTGACCCTGTTGACGATTCTCTGCCATAGCTCCATCTTCCTAGCAATGGAGGTGTGCTGCACCTGTGATCAGAAAAGCTGTGGCTCTACCCGGATGATTTCCTCCACCATGACCCTGAGCTCCTCCTCTGAAAACCTGGGGTGTCTTTGAGGTGCCATGATGTTGTGTGTGTGATGTGTGAGGTGCTGTTTATTGTGCAGTGTGATGTGTTGTGTTGGTGTGTGTTGTCTGAGGTGAGTGGATGTTGTATGAGTGATGGTGTTGTGTGCCTGTGGATGCTGGTGTTGTGTTTGCTATTCTCTCTCTCTCAGCTTTTTCAAAACCATTTCGATGTAAGGGTTTGTGGGTAATGTGGGTGTGTGTTTTATAGTGCTGTGAGTGTGTGGGTGTGGTGTGTGTATGTGCATCAGTTGTGTGTGTTTGGAATTGTCCAATGTGGTTGTGTTTTGTAAATGTGTGTGTATTTTGAGCGCAGCGGTGTGTACCGCCAATGGATTACCGCGGTTGTAAGACCGCCACGTTGATTTGTGGGTCGTGATAGTGTGGGCGTATTCTTGTTGGCAGTGTAGGTTCTGGTATCGCCAGTTTATCACTGACCTTTGGTGTGGCAGACTTGTGTGGGTGTCTGTATTGTGGCGGATTCCGAGATGTGGGTCGTAATACTTGTAGCAGAATTCCGCCGCTGCAACGGTATGTTGGCGGCCTTCAGCACGGCGGAAAGCGGGATTTACCGCCAGGGTTGTAATGAGGGCCATAGTTGTTACCTGTGGGCTTTGTCATTGGACATAATTAGGTGTCAGTGCCCCACTAGATACTTGGTGCAGTGCGTAAAAAGGGTTACCTCCTTGCACCAATACTCCTCCTACCTGCCCCTGCACTTGTCCACCCATAGTGTTACTGCCACCCTGGGGCCCATGTTGCTGCAGTGGCCCCTGTGGTGCCATCCACTGAGCTTGAGGAGTCTGGGGGCACTCTTGTCTCGTATATTGTTTTGGTCCTCATTGCATCTGCGTCCGCCTCACTACTTGTCTTTGTGAGGTGGACCACCCCTGCATACGTTCATCTATCCTTTAATTCTATATTCCCTTACAAAATGACCCGACCTGCCACAATAATAACATGTCTGACCCCTCTGTATCCTCCTTACCTTCTCCCCTGCATTGCTCCTTGTTCTCCTGCCGGACCTCCTTGTCTTCTCACTATCTCACTTCCTACTACTTGTCCTGGTACATGCCCTTGCGCTAGTGTTGCAACAGCTGCAGATGGTGCTGTCACAAGTGCTCCTTCTGTACGAGGTACAGTTTTTGTTGCACTAACTTAGCAGTAGCTCTCTCCGCCTGCTCCATTCTCTCTTTATCTTTCTCTTGCTTTCGTTTAAAATAATGTATTATGTGAGCCTGTGTTTCTGGCCATGGTTTAGCCTAAATTCCCACTACACCAACAAGATTTACCTGTATCTCCTTGGGAAGGCCTCTCTTCAGTACATTATAAAATAAAAGTGCATTTTCTCCCGTATTCTCCCAATTACATCCTTCCTCCTTTATCCATCGTTCTTTCATTCTCGTAATAAACTCTGCAATGTCCTCAGATGGCTTAATACGTTCTGCCATGAGAGCTCCAGGATCTGGCCTATCTGGATATGTCCGCCGCAGCGCATCTCAAACATGCTGGTGGACATAATTAAAGGAAGATCCGTCAAACCGTGTGTTTGTCAACATAACTTGAGGAAGTCCTGCTCTCGTAAATATAGTATTTACCTCATCTCCTGCCAGAGAACTCAACAAACTCTTGACATTACCCAGAGCAAGGTTCACTCCAGCAGTGCGTTTTTCAAAACTCCCTATCCATTTTCGTGCACCTTCAGACAGTGGGGGCAGAGCTCTCTTTAAATTGCTTTGTCCATCTGTGGCCAAGGCACGTATGTTGGTGCCTGCCCTCCCTTAAAAATGAGAGGCAGTTGAGTGATAGGCAAGGAATCTGTTAACCTACGACTTAACCTGGGGTTTGGCCTTTACTGTGTATCACTTCAGTCGGTTTGTCTTCGACATACATCTCCCAAACTGCAAGACACTCTTGAATGAATGGATAATCCCAACCCGGGGCACCCTGTCCCTGCTGTATACAGTCTTCTGCTATAACTAAATCACAGGATCGGAAAGACCCCTGTCGGGGCCATGGTTTTCTCCCCTCTTTTTCAGTCCATTCTACTAATTCATCTGAAAAGGGTAGGCAAAAATACCTGCCCTCTTCCCGTTCTATCGTCTCAATAGGTGACAACCTCAATGTGGTTGTTTTTAGAATTTACTTTCTCTTTATCTCTCCAGAGTATCGCGCTATTAATTGTAACCTTCATATAGGACGGGGTCGAAAGTTATACAGGCTTCTGTCTCTTCCTGCTGCGCCCTAATTTGTATCAGACTCGTCATTCCAATCCTCAACTGCTGCCTTACCTCCTGTTTCCCTTCTTGTTTCTTCTAAATATCTATCATATTGTGACCTTTCTACATCTTCTTCCTTCTCTCTTTCTTCCAACATCCACTCTCCTGCTGCCTTTCTCAATGTACTCGCAGATGTATCTCCCAATTTGAGAATAATCTGCCCAGTAGTCCATAGCGTTCGAAGAGGGTCAACATTCTCAAATCTTTCTGCTCGTTCTCCAGTGCGTTGCACCCTATGTATTGCTCCTTCCTTTCTTCCCTGTTAATACTCTGCTCGAGGAGCTGTCGGGACTAGGCTAGACTTTCTCTCCGCCTCCTTCACCTATGTCTCACCTTCCTTAAATGCGACCCGTATTGGATCCTGATATCCTGCCGCTGGCCGAATAGGATAGAGACCATATGGTGGGGTTCCCTCTGGAGCCCCTTCTGTGGATATTTTTTGTGCTTGTGTCACCGTCCTTTCTAACATTGTCGATTTTATATTTGTCTTTGTATCGCAGAAAACCCATCATAACGACAAAATAGCTTCTCTCTTGTTTCTCTTTTTCTTCTGATATTTAGATTTAATGTACGTCAAGGTATCTTATACTATGTCCTCATCAAATGTCCCTTCCTCAGGCCATGGCTGAGCATGGTCTTTAGTATCTCTATACCATTGCCTACAATATTTCTGAATTTTTTTCTTGTCAGACGAAAATGTTTTTATCATATGTTCGAGGGGAGCATCCATGTTTTTCCCCAGGACATACACTTCCTATATCTCTATATACTCTTTATTACCGCCCACTCCTTATGTCCTCTCGCTACTCTATATGTGTTCTTTGTCAATATTGCTAACCTGTAGAGCACTTCTTCTATCTCAGTGTCGGGTGTGGGTGCGTTTAGAGGGGACGAAATAGATTATTACCTAACACAATACAGGTTACAACCTACTATGAATGAGAATTTTCAGCAGTGGCACTTGGGGACATAACGTCCCTTCCTTCATCTAGAACCCCAGACTTATGTAAATCTGTGAAAAATGTGTCTAAGAGGGCTTCTAATACACTAATTTCCTGCGTTATTATGTGGAACCGAGGAGTGTCACACGGACATGGGGGTAGGCCGTGACCCCATTGAAATGGTAAAACTAAATCAAGGGTCTCTACTTCCTGCCACAGGGAATTATCAATCTCATTCATGAGGGTTTTTTATTTATCTCCACTAATCTTTATCATCTAATCACATTCCTTTTATCATCCTTATTACACATTGTTATCATCACATATTTTAGTCTCTTTTTAAAGTTTTCAACAAAATGTCTGCCTGTGCTCCAGGTAAAGTCAATTGACACCAACCACTTGGTCGTCCCTTTGCCTCCTGTCAGACTTTACACATTATCTGATTCACCCCACTCTCTACTCTCACCCTCCGGACCTAACCGGGATACCTAATGGACACTAACAGTCCCTTCCAGGAGCTATTTACTAGGTTATCCGCTATCACACACGTATGTTATCCAGGGGCTGCCTCCTAGGTTATTCTCTATCAGACCTAGTGTGTCTTACAGGAGCTGTCTCCAAGGTTATCCTCTAATACATCCAGTGTGTCTTCCAGGAGCTGTCTCCTAGGTTATCCTCTAATACACCTAGTGTGTCTTCAAGGAGCTGTCTCCTAGGGTATCCGCTAATATAAATCTACATCATCCAGGAGCTGTCTCCTAGGTTATCCTCTAATACTCCTAGTGTGTCTTCCAGGAGCTGTCTCCTAGGTTATCCGCTAATATAAATCTGCATCATCCAAGAGCTGTCTCCTAGGTTATCCACTACCAAACACTATGGCCCTCATTGCGACCCTGACAGTTGGGGATAAAGTGGCAGTAATACTGCCAACAGGCTGGTAACTACCGCCAAATTATGACCATGGTGGAAAGATCTCTGAAGGATTCCAATGTACCACACCGACCGCCAGGGCAGAAACAACAGGCACCACAGCGGTGGCCGCCTACAGCCAGGCGGAATTCAAAGTTCCGTCCACCATATTATGACTACACAATCCGACACCTTTTCCGGGGCGGTACCAACGACATCAAAAGCTTGGCGGAAACACTGCACAGAAGTGAAAGGACTCACCATTGGAGACACAGGGAAGATCCATGCCAACATGGAACCAGCACTGCAAGTGTCCCAATGATATCCTACGTTCTGCTCCACCACGAACACCAACCCCGGCAAAGACCATGACAGTGAGTACAGCCGCCTAGCAGACAAGGGAGGGGGGAGGAAAACGAGAGTGACACACACACGCCTCATACACACCCCAGACACACACCATACATACAACCAGCTGCCCAAGAAAACAAGTTAATGCCCATAAATCGGCTGAATAATGCAAGGGCAACAGGAATTTACTAAAGTGATTGTAATAAGATCAACACAGTATAAGTAAAATTTTGCCAATGCTACAGATATGTACAAATGTACAACAAGGGGACACTGCCCAGTCCTCAGTTCACGTGGGCCACATGGCCACAGGGCAAAGTCCAAGGCCCCACTTGTTACCTGCATCAATACAAATAGAACATTGCAGGGGCATCAGTTGGCAAATAGGTAGGCACCTAGGGGGGGGCACCTCAGCCAGAGATGGAAACAAGACCACTGGTCCTGGAGGGGGCAACATGCCCTGTGCTTGGTCCTGTGATTGATAGGCCACAGTCTCTGGAGTGGGTGTCTTCCCCACTGGTTCTGGAGAGGGCAACATGCCCTGTGCTTTGTCCAGGGGAGTGATAGGCCACAGTCTCTTGAGTGGGTGTCTTCCCCACTGGTTCTGGAGGGGACAGGCCGCATAGCAGCCAATGGAGGCAGGATCACATTGCATTTGTCGGCGGTGACGGCTGCACTGTGGTGGTTGGGGTGGCAGTGGGAGGCTCCTGCACAGCCCCTGCACCCTCCGGTGGCTGCACTGTGTTGGTGGTGGTAGTGGGAGGCTCCTGCACAGCCCCTGCACCCTCCGATGGCTGCACTGTGGTGGTAGTAGTGGGAGGCTCCTGCCCAGCCCCTGCACCCTCCGATGGCTGCACTGTGGTGGTGGTGGTAGTAGTGGGAGGCTCCTGCACAGCCCCTGCACCCTGCGATGCATGGACAACCACGGTTGGTGGTGGGGGCTCTGTGACAGCTGCTGGTACAGGCTCCTTCCCCTTCTTGCCTGCTGGTGCAGGCTCCTTCCCCTTTCGGATGGCAGGTGCAGGCTCCTTCCCCTTCAGGCCGGCAGGTGCAGGTTCCTTCCCCTTCTTGCCGGCAGGTGCAGGCTCCTTCCCCTTCTTGCCTGCTGGTGCAGGCTCCTTCCCCTTAACCGGTTCTGTGCCGCGGACGTAATGGTTACGTCCTGGGGCACAGTGCTGCTGTGCCAAGGACGTAGCCATTACGTCCTCGGCACACAGCCCAGAGGGAGCGCTCTCGCTCCCTCTGTGTGCTTTCCCCCAACCCCCCAAAGGCAGGGATGGAAGGGGAAGCACTTCCCCTTCCACCCCCACCCCCCCCACCCCTCCATAATGACGTCAGTGCGCGATCGCGTGCTGACTTCATTACAGGGTGCCGGTCGCACAGGAAGCCATTTGCTTCCTGTGCGGCGAATGAGGAAGAGGTGAGTGTCTCTTCCTGGTGGGTGGGGGGTTTGCAAAAAGAGGCACTGAGGGAAAGGAAAGGGTTTTCCTTTCCCCCGGTGTCTCTTTGAGCATTCCTGCTGCCCGATTTTTTTTACATTTGATTGTTGAGTGTCGGGGAGCGGCCCCTTGGGCAAGGGTCGCTCCCCTTTTGGGGGCAAGCTATAAACGGCCATTTCTGCCCCCCTTGGGGGCAGATTGGCCTACTATTTTAGGCTGATCTGCCCCCAAGGGGGGCAGAAACCACTGGAACACCAGGGATGTTTTAATGTTTGTTTATTTATGTGGGGGCGTGCCACCTTGGGCAAGGGGCGCCCCCCCCCAAGGGGGCATAGAACTGTTGGCCTTTTCTGCCCCCCTTGGGGACAGATCGGCCTATTTTTTTTATTTTTGTGGGGGGGGGGGCGTCCTCTTGGGCACGGGGCGCCCCCCAAGGGGGGCATTGACCTGTTGGCCATTTCTGCCCCCCTTGGGGGCAGATGGGCCTATTATTTTAGGCCCATCTGCCCCCAAGGGGGGCAGAAGCCACTTAGACACCAGGGATAGTGTGTGTGTGTGTTAGTGGATGGGGGGGCCCTGGGCAAGTGTCGCCCCTCCTTTGGGGGCACATGTACCAAGGCCATTTCTGCACCCCTTGGAGACAGATCGGCCTATTATTTTTAGGCTGATCTGCCCCAACGGGGGCAGAAACCACTAGAACGCCACAGATTGTTTTTTAGATGTTTATTTTTGTGGGGGGGCGTCCCCTTGGGCAAGGGGCATTGACCTGTTGGCCATTTCTGCCCCCCTTGGGGGCAGATGGGCCTATTTTTTTAGGCCCATCTGCCCCCAAGGGGGGCAGAAGCCACTTAGACACCAGAGATAGTGTGTGTGTGTTAGTGGACGGGGGGGTCCTTGGGCAAGGGTCGCCCCCCCCCCCTTTGGGGGCACATGTACGAAGGCCATTTCTGCACCCCTTGGGGACAGATCGACCTATTATTTTTAGGCCCATCTGCCTGAAGGGGGGCAGAAGCCACTTAGGCACCAGGGATAGTGTGTGTGTGTTTTTTTGTTTTTTTTGTTTAGGGGCTGTCCCCTTGGGCAAGGGTCGCTCCCCATGGGGACACACTACTAAAGGTATTTTCTGCCCTCCTTGGGGCAGATAGGCCTATTTTTTAGTAGGCCCATCTGCCCCTATGGCAGAATCCACTTAGGCACCAATTTCTAAATGTTTGATGGTGGGGTGTTTGTCAACTGATGAAGTATTTGCATTTGTGATAAAAAAAAAATTTCTCCTTTTTGTTCTAGTTCAAAGCTTTTGCTTTATTTGCTGTGGCTCCTTGCGGTTTTGGCGGTGGTTGACCAGCGGTTTGCAGAGTTTCATGTTTTAGGTAAGTAAAAACAATTTACTCCAAAGGAGTATTGTTGCCATGCATGAATGACATGCTTGTAGGGGGTGTACGAAATGCAGGATTGTGTGTGAGATTGTCCTTAGATTTGTGCACAATGATATTTGTTTTGTCTTATTTCTAATTTGCTTTTCTTTCTTTCTTTTTAGTGGAATTCATTGGTGATTGCTGTGTCTGTTAATGGTGATTCAAGCTTTTTCAGGCAAGTGAGCAGTATAGTTTTTGAGTTTATAACTCTTACTAATAAAGCTACACTTTGTTACTTATCTTACACAGTGCTTGTTGTTGGTGGTGAATTTGTCCAGTTAATTTTAGTAGGAAAGATCGTGGCTAGCCGCAGGATGACCGCTCAGCAGGTGGTTGGTATGCTTTTTGAGTCATTGTCTGATCATGATTATGAGACGGACACTGCATCTGAGGCAGAGGAGGAAGTGAGAGATTCTGGCAGTGATGTTTCTGTTGGAGAGGAATCTTCTGATGAGGAAGCCACACTCAGTTTAGGTGAAGGGCCTGTTTTAGAGGAGGACACTGATGTGCCATTAGTGCAGCAACCTGGCGCTGAAAGGTTTCCCGTTATAAGACCTGATCTCTCGGTTGCCCCAAACATGGAGCAGCCAGAGTTGCCTGCCTTTACTGGTCTCCAGGGGTGTAGCGCCAATACAGAGAACTTTTTGCCTGTCAATTTCTTTGAGTTATTCATGGATGATGTGTTTTTGGAAGAGATTGTTGAGCAGACTAATTTGTATGCGGAGTAGCATTTGAGGGACAACGCTGCTAGACTTAGGCCACACTCTAGAGCTGCCCAGGGGATTCCCACAAATTTGGAGGAGATAAAAAAGTTTTTGGGTTTGACTTTTTTGATGGGGTTGATAAGGATGCCATCACTGGCTTCTTATTGGTCTACTAGTCCCTTGATGGCAACAGCTATATTTCCTGCGACCATGAGTCGTAATCGGTATTTGCTTCTTCTTAGGATGCTGCATTTTGTTGACAATGCATTAGCCTTGCCACGAGATCACCCAGATTCTGACCGTCTTTTTAAGATTATGCCTGTCCTTGATCATTTTGTAGATCGGTTTTCGGAGGTCTATGTTCCAGGCAAAGAGATAAGTGTTGGCGAGTCTTTGGTCCTCTTCAAGGGTCGTTTGGTTTTTAGGCAGTACATTCCTAGCAAAAGGGCACGATATGGAATTAAATTGTATATGCTGTCTGAAAGTAGTACAGGATATGTGTATAGTTTCCGTGTCTACACTGGTAGGGATTCCAATATTGACCCCCCTGGTTGTCCTCCCACTTTTGGAGTTACTGAGAAAATTGTGTGGGATCTTGGTAGACGACTGTTCAACAAAGGTCACCATTTGTATGTAGATAACTTCTACACTGGAGTGCAGTTGTTCAAGGAATTATTTAAAGTGGACACTGTTACTTGTGGCACAATTTGTTGTAACCGGAAAGGCTATCCAAGGGAGCTTGTTTGTAAAAAACTTGAGAGGGGACAGTGCTGTGCCTTGCGCAATGATGAGCTGCTAGCTTTGAAATTTTCAGACAAGAGGGATGTCTACATGCTAAGTACCATCCATGATGAGAGTACTTCCCCCGTGACTGTTTGGGTACAGGTTGCTGAAGTGCGCAAGCCTGTGTGCATTTTAGATTATAATAAGCACATGGGAGGTGTAGATAGAGTTGATCAGAGGTTGGAACCTTACACTGCTATTCATAAGTCTTACGTTTGGTATAAGAAGTTAGCAATTCACCTCTTCCACTTACCAACCTTTAATGCTTTTATTGTGTTTAGGGATAGGTCTCCAGAGTCAAAGATTACATTTGTGAAATTTCAGGAGTCAGTGATAGGGAGCCTTATTGTGGTGGAACAGGCCAGAGTTCCTAGAGAAGCAGTGGTGGAGGGTGTGGCTAGATTGAAAGATCGCCACTTTGCTGAGCACATTCCTCTCACACCCAAAAAAGACTTTCCAGCTAAGAAATGTAGAGTGTGTTTTCGAAGAGTTATCTGGAGGGAGACTCGAATGTACTGCCCAGATTGTCCTTCAAAGCCTGGGCTGTGTGTGGGTGGTTGTTTTAACAATTACCACACCCAGAGGAATTACTGGGAACAAACATGAGTGTAAACTCATGTCTGATTTGTATTTTCATGTGTTCAGTTTCATGGTTAGCATTTCTGTCATGTAGTTAGTTAGAGCTTTTGTGTTTGTAGTTTTGTAATTATTTCTATTTAGTTAGGGGTTCCTCCGTTTAAAAAACAAAAAAACAAAAAAATGATGCCATTGTGTGTGGATTGGGGCTTGGCTGAGTGTGTACATAGTGTACATATTGACTTGCTGTTGGCTACTGCAACACACTGCCAGCCAAACACCAGTCCACACACTCCCATCAGCTGGTGTGATTGTTGTATCAGGCATGTGGGCGTATGTAAGTGATGGGCCCTTGAGTGGCGCTGTCTGTCGATGTGAGTGTTGTAATGTGCTGGGCCCGTGGCTGGCGGTGTGAATGGTCTTGTGCGTGTCATGTATGAAAGGTGTGTGAATGGACTGTAAAGCGGTTGGTGCCTTGTCGCGGCTTTACAGCTCACGAGCTGTGAGTCATTGGTTCAGTTTTTTGCCTTTCAGTTATTAACAGTGCATTTCATTTTTGTGAAATCTCTTGTTAATAAAATTTGATCCAATGAACCATCCCTCACCCTCGTGCCAAATCCAACCAGTATGTGTGGTAAAAATGACAAAACCTGCTCCGCTGTAATCAGGCGTCGCAGCAAACCTGTGACACGCTAGGTGCCTCGGGTGGGACCCCGATCATGAAGCATGCCACCAACTTGGTTGGTGGGTGAGGGGTCTTTTTCACATAACCTAAGTGTGTTTCTTTTCACAATTTTAGTGTTTGGCACATCACAGACGTATGTGGACACATCAAAATGATATATTACAAAACTACCTGTGTTTGGGGGGAGGGGGCACCTATGTTTTTGGTCCTGGGTGCGGCCTTCATCTAGGGAAACCTACCAAACCCAGACATTTTTTTAAACTAGACACCCCAAGGAGTCCAGGGAGGTATGGCTTGCATGGATTCCCCAACATTTTCTTACCCAGACTCCTCTGTAAACCTCAAAATTTGCTTAAATAGCATATTTTCCTGACTTTTCTTAGTAGGATCACCGTTCCAGCACAAAATTCCTACTCCCCAGTGTTCCCCTCAGTCTCCCAAGTAAAATGACACCTCACTTATGTGGGTCCCCAAAGCAGAGTCAGCCTATAGATGTATAAAAGAAGAATATGTCCTTATAAACCCCTCTATCTCTACAAGTTTTGGGCCTTATTCTGTTGCAGGCACCTGGCCCACCCACACAAGTGAGGTATCATTTTTACCGGGAGACTTGGGGGAACGCTTGGTGGAAGGAAATTTGTGGCTCCTCTCAGATTCCAGAACTTTCTGTCGCCAAAATGTGAGGAAAATGTGTTTTTTTAGCCAAATGTTGAGGTTTGCAAAGGATTCTGGGTAACAGAACCTGGTCAGAGCCCCACAAGTCACCCCATCTTGGATTCCCCTAGGTCTCTAGTTTTCAAAAATGCACAGGTTTGGTAGGTTTCCCTAGGTGCCGGCTGAGCTAGAGGCCAAAATCTACAGGTAGGCACTTTGCAAAAAACAGCTCTGTTTTCTGTCAAAAAATGGGATGTGTCAACGTTGTGTTTTGGGACATTTCCTGTCACGGGCGCTAGGCCTACCCACACAAGTGAGGTATCATTTTTATTGGCAGACTTGGGGAAACGCTGGGTGGAAGGAAATTTGTGCCTCCTCTCAGATTCCAGAACTTTCTGTCACCGAAATGTGAGGAAAATGTGTTTTTTTAGCCACATTTTGAGGTTTGCAAAGGATTCTGGGTAACAGAACCTGGTCAGAGCCCCACAAGTCACCCCATCTTGGATTCCCCTAGGTCTCTAGTTTTCAAAAATGCACAGGTTTGGTAGGTTTCCCTAGGTGCTGGCTGAGCTAGAGGCCAAAATCTACAGGTAGGCACTTTGCAAAAAACAGCTCTGTTTTCTGTCAAAAAATGGGATGTACCCACGTTGTGTTTTGGGACATTTCCTGTTGCAGGCGCTAGGCCTACCCACACAAGTGAGGTATCATTTTTATTGGCAGACTTGGGGAAACGCTGGGTGGAAGGAAATTTGTGCCTCCTCTCAGATTCCAGAACTTTCTGTCACCGAAATGTGAGGAAAATGTGTTTTTTTAGCCACATTTTGAGGTTTGCAAAGGATTCTGGGAAACAGAACCTGGTCAGAGCCCCACAAGTCACCCCATCTTGGATTCCCCTAGGTCTCTAGTTTTCAAAAATGCACAGGTTTGGTAGGTTTCCCTAGGTGCCGGCTGAGCTAGAGGCCAAAATCTACAGGTAGGCACTTTGCAAAAAACAGCTCTGTTTTCTGTCAAAAAATGGGATGTACCCACGTTGTGTTTTGGGACATTTCCTGTCGCTAGGCCTACCCACACAAGTGAGGTATCATTTTTATCGGCAGACTTGGGGGAACGCTGGGTGGAAGGAAATTTGTGGCTCCTCTCAGATTCCAGAACTTTCTGTCACCGAAATGTGAGGAAAATGTGTTTTTTTAGCCAAATGTTGACGTTTGCAAAGGATTCTGGGTAACAGAACCTGGTCAAAGCCCCACAAGTCACCCCATCTTGGATTCCCCTAGGTCTCTAGTTTTCAAAAATGCACAGGTTTGGTAGGTTTCCCTAGGTGCCGGCTGAGCTAGAGGCCAAAATCTACAGGTAGGCACTTTGAAAAAAACAGCTCTGTTTTCTGTCAAAAAATGGGATGTACCCACGTTGTGTTTTGGGACATTTCCTGTCGCAGGCGCTAGGCCTACCCACACAAGTGAGGTATCATTTTTATCGGCAGACTTGGGGGAACGCTGGGTGGAAGGAAATTAGTGTCTCCTCTCAGATTCCAGAACTTTCTGTCACCGAAATGTGAGGAAAATGTGTTTTTTTAGCCAAATTTTGACGTTTGCAAAGGATTCTGGGTAACAGAACCTGGTCAGAGCCCCACAAGTCACCCCATCTTGGATTCCCCTAGGTCTCTAGTTTTCAAAAATGCACAGGTTTGGTAGGTTTCCCTGGGCGCCAGCTGAGCTAGAGGCCAAAACCTACAGGTAGGCACTTTGCAAAAAACAGCTCTGTTTTCTGTCAAAAATGGGATGTGCCCACGTTGTGTTTTGGGACATTTCCTGTAGCAGGCGCTAGGCCTACCCACACAAGTGAGGTATCATTTTTATCGGCAGACTTGGGGGAACGCTGGGTGGAAGGAAATTTGTGGCTCCTCTCAGATTCCAGAACTTTCTGTCACCGAAATGTGAGGAAAATGTGGTGTTTTTAGCCACATTTTGAGGTTTGCAAAGGATTCTGGGTAACAGAACCTGGTCAGAGCCCCACAAGTCACCCCATCTTGGATTCCCCTAGGTCTCTAGTTTAAAAAAATGCATAGGTTTGGTAGGTTTCCCTAGGCGTCGGCTGAGCTAGAGGCCAAAATCTACAGGTAGGCACTTTGCAAAAAACAGCTCTGTTTTCTGTGAAAAAATGTGATGTGTCCACGTTGTGTTTTGGGGCATATCTTGTCGCGGGCGCTAGGCCTACCCACACAAGTGAGGTACCATTTTTATCGGGAGACTTGGGGGAACGCTGAGTGGAAGGAAATTTGTGGCTCCTCTCAGATTCCAGAACTTTCTGTCACCGAAAGGACAGGAAAAAGTGTTTTTTTTAGCCAAATTTTGAGGTTTGCAAAGGATTCTGGGTAACAGAACCTGGTCAGAGCCCCACAAGTCACCCCATCTTGGATTCCCCTAGGTTTCTAGTTTTCAAAAATGCACAGGTTTGGTAGGTTTCCCTAGGTGCCGGCTGAGCTAGAGGCCAAAATCTACAGGTAGGCACTTTGCAAAAAACAGCTCTGTTTTCTGTCAAAAAATGGGATGTGTCCACGTTGTGTTTTGGGACATTTCCTGTCACGGGCGCTAGGCCTACCCACACAAGTGAGGTATCATTTTTATTGGCAGACTTGGGGAAACGCTGGGTGGAAGGAAATTTGTGCCTCCTCTCAGAGTCCAGAACTTTCTGTCACCGAAATGTGAGGAAAATGTGTTTTTTTAGCCACATTTTGAGGTTTGCAAAGGATTCTGGGTAACAGAACCTGGTCAGAGCCCCACAAGTCACCCCATCTTGGATTACCCTAGGTCTCTAGTTTTCAAAAATGCACAGGTTTGGTAGGTTTCCCTAGGTGCCGGCTGAGCTAGAGGCCAAAATCTACAGGTAGGCACTTTGCAAAAAACAGCTCTGTTTTCTGTCAAAAAATGGGATGTACCCACGTTGTGTTTTGGGACATTTCCTGTCGCAGGCGCTAGGCCTACCCACACAAGTGAGGTATCATTTTTATCGGCAGACTTGGGGGAACGCTGGGTGGAAGGGAATTAGTGGCTCCTCTCAGATTCCAGAACTTTCTGTCACCGAAATGTGAGGAAAATGTGTTTTTTTAGCCAAATTTTGACGTTTGCAAAGGATTCTGGGTAACAGAACCTGGTCAGAGCCCCACAAGTCACCCCATCTTGGATTCCCCTAGGTCTCTAGTTTTCAAAAATGCACAGGTTTGGTAGGTTTCCCTAGGCGCCAGCTGAGCTAGAGGCCAAAACCTACAGGTAGGCACTTTGCAAAAAACAGCTCTGTTTTCTGTCAAAAATGGGATGTGCCCACGTTGTGTTTTGGGACATTTCCTGTCGCAGGCGCTAGGCCTACCCACACAAGTGAGGTATCATTTTTATCGGCAGACTTGGGGGAACGCTGGGTGGAAGGAAATTTGTGGCTCCTCTCAGATTCCAGAACTTTCTGTCACCGAAATGTGAGGAAAATGTGGTGTTTTTAGCCACATTTTGAGGTTTGCAAAGGATTCTGGGTAACAGAACCTGGTCAGAGCCCCACAAGTCACCCCATCTTGGATTCCCCTAGGTCTCTAGTTTAAAAAAATGCATAGGTTTGGTAGGTTTCCCTAGGCGTCGGCTGAGCTAGAGGCCAAAATCTACAGGTAGGCACTTGGCAAAAAACAGCTCTGTTTTCTGTGAAAAAATGTGATGTGTCCACGTTGTGTTTTGGGGCATATCTTGTCGCGGGCGCTAGGCCTACCCACACAAGTGAGGTACCATTTTTATCGGGAGACTTGGGGGAACGCTGAGTGGAAGGAAATTTGTGGCTCCTCTCAGATTCCAGAACTTTCTGTCACCGAAAGGACAGGAAAAAGTGGGTTTTTTAGCCAAATTTTGAGGTTTGCAAAGGATTCTGGGTAACAGAACCTGGTCAGAGCCCCACAGAGCCCCATCTTATATTCCCCAAGGTCTCTAGTTTTAAAAAATGCACAGGTTTGGTAGGTTTCCCTAGGTGCCGGCTGAGCTAGAGGCCAAAATCTACAGGTAAGCACTTTGCAAAAAACAGCTCTGTTTTCTGTGAAAAAATGGGATGTGTCCACGTTGTGTTTTGGGGCATATCCTGTCGCGGGCGCTAGGCCTACCCACACAAGTTAGGTACCATTTTTATCAGAAGACTTGGGGGAACGCTGGGTGGAAGGAAATTCGTGGCTCCTCTCAGATTCCAGAACTTTCTGTCACCGAAATGTGAGGAAAATGTGGTGTTTTTAGCTACATTTTGAGGTTTGCAAAGGATTCTGGGTAACAGAACCTGGTCAGAGCCCCACAAGTCACCCCATCTTGGATTCCCCTGGGTCTCTAGTTTAAAAAAATGCATAGGTTTGGTAGGTTTCCCTAGGCGTCGGCTGAGCTAGAGGCCAAAATCTACAGGTAGGCACTTTGCAAAAAACAGCTCTGTTTTCTGTGAAAAAATGTGATGTGTCCACGTTGTGTTTTGGGGCATATCTTGTCGCGGGCGCTAGGCCTACCCACACAAGTTAGGTACCATTTTTATCAGAAGACTTGGGGGAACGCTGGGTGGAAGGAAATTCGTGGCTCCTCTCACATTCCAGAACTTTCTGTCACTGAAATGACAGGAAAAAGTGTTTTCTTAGCCAAAATTTGAGGTTTGCAAAGGATTCTGGGTAACAGAACCTGGTCAGAGCCCCACAAGTCACCCCATCTTGGATTCCCCTGGGTCTCTAGTTTAAAAAAATGCATAGGTTTGGAAGGTTTCCCTAGGCGTCGGCTGAGCTAGAGGCCAAAATCTACAGGTAGGCACTTTGCAAAAAACAGCTCTGTTTTCTGTCAAAAATGGGATGTGCCCACGTTGTGTTTTGGGACATTTCCTGTTGCAGGCGCTAGGCCTACCCACACAAGTGAGGTATCATTTTTATCGGCAGACTTGGGGGAACGCTGGGTGGAAGGAAATTTGTGGCTCCTCTCAGATTCCAGAACTTTCTGTCACCGAAATGTGAGGAAAATGTGGTGTTTTTAGCCACATTTTGAGGTTTGCAAAGGATTCTGGGTAACAGAACCTGGTCAGAGCCCCACAAGTCACCCCATCTTGGATTCCCCTAGGTCTCTAGTTTAAAAAAATGCATAGGTTTGATAGGTTTCCCTAGGCGTCGGCTGAGCTAGAGGCCAAAATCTACAGGTAGGCACTTTGCAAAAAACAGCTCTGTTTTCTGTGAAAAAATGTGATGTGTCCACGTTGTGTTTTGGGGCATATCTTGTCGCGGGCGCTAGGCCTACCCACACAAGTGAGGTACCATTTTTATCGGGAGACTTGGGGGAACGCTGAGTGGAAGGAAATTTGTGGCTCCTCTCAGATTCCAGAACTTTCTGTCACCGAAAGGACAGGAAAAAGTGGTTTTTTTAGCCAAATTTTGAGGTTTGCAAAGGATTCTGTGTAACAGAACCTGGTCAGAGCCCCACAGAGCCCCATCTTATATTCCCCAAGGTCTCTAGTTTTAAAAAATGCACAGGTTTGGTAGGTTTCCCTAGGTGCCGGCTGAGCTAGAGGCCAAAATCTACAGGTAAGCACTTTGCAAAAAACAGCTCTGTTTTCTGTGAAAAAATGGGATGTGTCCACGTTGTGTTTTGGGGCATATCCTGTCGCGGGCGCTAGGCCTACCCACACAAGTTAGGTACCATTTTTATCAGAAGACTTGGGGGAACGCTGGGTGGAAGGAAATTCGTGGCTCCTCTCAGATTCCAGAACTTTCTGTCACCGAAATGTGAGGAAAATGTGGTGTTTTTAGCTACATTTTGAGGTTTGCAAAGGATTCTGGGTAACAGAACCTGGTCAGAGCCCCACAAGTCACCCCATCTTGGATTCCCCTGGGTCTCTAGTTTAAAAAAATGCATAGGTTTGGTAGGTTTCCCTAGGCGTCGGCTGAGCTAGAGGCCAAAATCTACAGGTAGGCACTTTGCAAAAAACAGCTCTGTTTTCTGTGAAAAAATGTGATGTGTCCACGTTGTGTTTTGGGGCATATCTTGTCGCGGGCGCTAGGCCTACCCACACAAGTTAGGTACCATTTTTATCAGAAGACTTGGGGGAACGCTGGGTGGAAGGAAATTCGTGGCTCCTCTCACATTCCAGAACTTTCTGTCACTGAAATGACAGGAAAAAGTGTTTTCTTAGCCAAAATTTGAGGTTTGCAAAGGATTCTGGGTAACAGAACCTGGTCAGAGCCCCACAAGTCACCCCATCTTGGATTCCCCTAGGTCTCTAGTTTTAAAAAATGCACAGGTTTGGTAGGTTTCCCTAGGTGCCGGCTGAGCTAGAGGCCAAAATCTACAGGTAGGCACTTTGCAAAAAACAGCTCTGTTTTCTTTAAAAAAATGGGATGTGCCCACGTTGTGTTTTGGGACATTTCCTGTCGCAGGCGCTAGGCCGACCCACACAAGTGAGGTATGATTTTTATCGGCAGACTTGGGGGAACGCTGGGTGGAAGGAAATTCGTGGCTCCTCTCCCATTCCAGAACTTTCTGTCACTGAAATGACAGGAAAAAGTGTTTTCTTAGCCAAAATTTGAGGTTTGCAAAGGATTCTGGGTAACAGAACCTGGTCAGAGCCCCACAAGTCACCCCATCTTGGATTCCCCTAGGTCTCTAGTTTTAAAAAATGCACAGGTTTGGTAGGTTTCCCTAAGTGCCGGCTGAGCTAGAGGCCAAAATCTACAGGTAGGCACTTTGCAAAAAACAGCTCTGTTTTCTTTCAAAAAATGGGATGTGCCCACGTTGTGTTTTGGGACATTTCCTGTCGCAGGCGCTAGGCCTACCCACATAAGTGAGGTATCATTTTTATCGGCAGACTTGGGGGAACGCTGGGTGGAAGGAAATTTGTGGCTCCTCTCAGATTCCAGAACTTTCTGTCACCGAAATGTGAGGAAAATGTGTTTTTTTTAGCAACATTTTGAGGTTTGCAAAGGATTCTGGGTAACAGAACCTGGTCAGAGCCCCACAAGTCACCCTATCTTGGATTCCCCTAGGTCTCTAGTTTTAAAAAATGCACAGGTTTGGCAGGTTTCCCTAGGCGCCGGCTGAGCTAGAGGCCAAAATCTACAGGTAGGCACTTTGCAAAAAACAGCTCTGTTTTCTGTCAAAAAATGGGATGTGCCCACGTTGTGTTTTGGGACATTTCCTGTCGAAGGCGCTAGGCCTACCCACATAAGTGAGGTATCATTTTTATCGGCAGACTTGGGGGAACGCTGGGTGGAAGGAAATTTGTGGCTCCTCTCAGATTCCAGAACTTTCTGTCACCTGAAATGTGAGGAAAATGTGTTTTTTTAGCCACATTTTGAGGTTTGCAAAGGATTCTGGTAAAAGAACCTGGTCAGAGCCCCACAAGTCACCCCATCTTGGATTCCCCTAGGTCTCTAGTTTTCAAAAATGCACACATTTGTTAGGTTTCCCTAGGTGCCGGCTGAGCTAGAGGCCAAAATCTACAGGTAGGCACTTTGCAAAAAACAGCTCTGTTTTCTGTGAAAAAATGGGATGTGTCCACGTTGTGTTTTGGGGCATATCCTGTCGCGGGCGCTAGGCCTACCCACACAAGTTAGGTACCATTTTTATCAGAAGACTTGGGGGAACGCTGGGTGGAAGGAAATTTGTGGCTCCTCTCACATTCCAGAACTTTCTGTCACTGAAATGACAGGAAAAAGTGTTTTCTTAGCCAAAATTTGAGGTTTGCAAAGGATTCTGGGTAACAGAACCTGGTCAGAGCCCCACAAGTCACCCCATCTTGGATTTCCCTAGGTCTCTAGTTTTAAAAATGCGCAGGTTTGGTAGGTTCCCTAGGTGCCGGCTGAGCTAGAGGCCAAAATCTACAGGTAGGCACTTTGCAAAAAACAGCTCTGTTTTCTTTCAAAAAATGGGATGTGCCCACGTTGTGTTTTGGGACATTTCCTGTTGCAGGCGCTAGGCCTACCCACACAAGTGAGGTATAATTTTTATAGGCAGACTTGGGGGAACGCTGGGTGGAAGGAAATTTGTGGCTCCTCTCAGATTCCAGAACTTTCTGTCACCGAAATGTGAGAAAAATTTGTTTTTTTAGCCACATTTTGAGGTTTGCAAAGGATTCTGGGTAACAGAACCTGGTCAGAGCCCCACAAGTCACCCTATCTTGGATTCCCCTAGGTCTCTAGTTTTAAAAAATGCACAGGTTTGGCAGGTTTCCCTAGGCGACGGCTGAGCTAGAGGCCAAAATCTACAGGTAGGCACTTTGCAAAAAACAGCTCTGTTTTCTGTAAAAAAAATGGGATGTGCCCACGTTGTGTTTTGGGACATTTCCTGTTGCAGGCGCTAGGCCTACCCACACAAGTGAGGTATGAATTTTATCGGCAGACTTGGGGGAACGCTAGGTAGAAGGGAATTTGTGGCTCCTCTCAGATTCCAGAACTTTCTGTCACCGAAATGTGAGGAAATTGTGTTTTTTTAGCCAAATTTTGAGGTTTGCAAAGGATTCTGGGTAACAGAACCTGGTCAGAGCCCCACAAGTCACCCCATCTTGGATTCCCCTAGGTCTCTAGTTTTAAGAAATGCACAGGTTTGGTAGGTTTCCCTAGGCGCCGGCTGAGCTAGAGGCCAAAATCTACAGGTAGGCACTTTGCAAAAAACAGCTCTGTTTTCTGTCAAAAAATGGGCTGTGCGCACGTTGTGTTTTGGGACATTTCCTGTCGCAGGCGCTAGGCCTACCCACACAAGTGAGGTATCATTTTTATCGGCAGACTTGGGGGAACGCTGGGTGGAAGGAAATGTGTGGCTCCTCTCAGATTCCAGAACTTTCTGTCACCAAAATGTGAGGAAAATGTGTTTTTTTCGCCACATTTTGAGGTTTGCAAAGGATTCTGGTAACAGAACCTGGTCAGAGCCCCACAAGTCACCCCATCTTGGATTCCCCTAGGTCTCTAGTTTTCAAAAATGCACACATTTGTTAGGTTTCCCTAGGTGCCGGCTGAGCTAGAGGCCAAGATCTACAGGTAGGCACTTTGCAAAAAACAGCTCTGTTTTCTGTGAAAAAATGGGATGTGTCCACGTTGTGTTTTGGGGCATATCCTGTTGCGGGCGCAAGGCCTACCCACACAAGTGAGGTACCATTTTTATCAGGAGACTTGGGGGAACGCTGGGTGGAAGCAAATTTGTGGCTCCTCTCAGATTCCAGAACTTTCTGTCACCGAAATGACAGGAAAAAGTGTTTTTTTAGCCAAATTTTGAGGTTTGCAAAGGATTCTGGGTAACAGAACCTGGTCAGAGCCCTACAAGTCACCCAATCTTGGATTCCCCTAGGTGTCTAGTTTTCAAAAATGTGCAGGTTTGCTAGGTGTCCCGAGGTGCCTGCTGAGCTAGAGGCCAAAATCCTCAGCTAGGCACTTAGTAAAAAACAGCTCTATTTTCTTGCTGAAAAATGTGATGTGTCCACGTCGTGTTTTGGGGTATATCCTGTCGCGGGTGCTAGGCCTACCCACACAAGTGAGGTACCATTTTTATCGGGAGACTTGGGGGAACGCTGGGTGGAAGGAAATTTGTGGCTCCTCTCAGATTCTAGAACTTTCTGTCACCGAAATGACAGGAAAAAGTGTTTTATTAGCCAAATTTTGAGGTTTGCAAAGGATTCTGGGTAACAGAACCTGGTCAGAGCCCCACAAGTCACCCCATCTTGGATTCCCCTAGGTGTCTAGTTTTCAAAAATGCGCAGGTTTGCTAGGTTTCCCCAGGTGCCGGTTGAGCTAGAGGCCAAAATCCACAGCTAGGCACTTTGTAAAAAAACAGCTCTTTTTTCTTTCTAAAAATGTGATGTGTCCATGTTGTGTTTTGGGGCATATCCTGTCGCGGGTGCTAGGCCTACCCACACAAGTGAGGTACCATTTTTATCGGGAGACTTGGGGGAACATAGAATAGCAAAACAAGTGTTATTGCTCCTTGTCTTTCTCTACATTTTTTCCTTCCAAATGTAAGACAGTGTGTAAAAGAGACATCTATTTGAGAAATGCCCTGTAATTCACATGCTAGTATGGGCACCCCGCAATTCAGAGATGTGCAAATAACCACTGCTCCCCAACACCTTATCTTGTGCCCATTTTGGAAATACAAAGGTTTTCTTGATAGCTATTTTTTACTCTTTATATTTCAGCAAAATAATTGCTGTACACCCGGTATAGAATGAAAACCCACTGCAGGGTGCAGGTCATTTATTGGCTCTGGGTACCTAGAGTTCTTGATGAACCTACAAGCCCTATATATCCCCGCAACCAGAAGAGTCTAGCAGACGTAACGGTATATTGCTTTAAAAAATCTGACATTTCAGGAAAAAGTTACAGAGTAAAATGTAGAGAAAAATTGCAGATTTGTTCACCTCAATTTCAATATTTGTTTTTTCAGTTGTTATTTTCTGTAGGAAACCCTTGTAGGATCTACACAAATTACCCCTTGCTGAATTCAGCATTTTGTCTACTTTTCAGAAATGTTGCAGTTTCTGCGATCCAGCATTGGTTTCATGCCCATTTCTGTCACTGACTGGAAGGAGGCTGAAAGCACAAAAAATCGTAAAAATGGGGTATGTCCCAGTAAAAAGCCAAAATTGTGTTGAAAAATTGGGTTTTCTGATTCAAGTCTGCCTGTTCCTGAAAGCTGGTAAGCTGGTGATTTTAGCACCGCAAACCCTTTGTTGATGCCAGTTTCAGGGAAAAAAACACAAGCCTTCTTCTGCAGCACCTTTTTCCAAATTATTTTAAAAAAACGAAATGTTCACCGTATTTTGGCTAATTTCTTGGCCTCCTTCTGGGGAACCCACAAAGTCTGGGTACCTCTAGAATCCCTAGGATGTTGGAAAAAAAGGACGCAAATTTGCCGTGGGTAGCTTATGTGAACAAAAAGTTATGAGGGCCTAAGCGCGAACTGCCCCAAATAGCTAAAAAAAGGCTCGGCACAGGAGGGGGAAAAAGCCTGGCAGCGAAGGGGTTAAGTATTTGTGGCCTGCAATCCGTTCCACCACGAAGAGGTGCGGATGGAACTGGGCCAGTGGACTGTGTGGCTGAGGTGCTTGCCTGGGTTCTTGATACCCTGGCTATACATGCAGGACGGGGGGAGGGGTAGAGAAGAGGTCAATCCTGGAAAGAAAAAGCTTTTTAGGGACATTGGGGCGGGAAGAGGGAGAAGTAATGGGAGTGGAAGATGAAGGAGTGGTTATTGGAGGTATCTGTCTGCTGGATTTGGGTGCAGGTGCATGGGCTGTATGCTGTTGTGAGGTGGATGGCTGTTGGGTGTCTGAGTGCTAGCGTTTGTGTACTTTAGGAGGGGGGACAGACACAGTGGGAGAGGACACAGAGGACGTGTGCATGGATGTTGTGGAGGTGTCTGCCAGTGAGGTGTGTGTTCTGCTTGGTGTGGTGATGATGCAGGTAGAGGATGATGATGTAGTGCATGCAGGTGTGAGTATGGACGTAACTAGGTGGGAGGTGGAGGAGGAGGAAGATGGGGAGACAGTGGAAATAGTGGATGTTGTTGTGTCTGCAACTGGATGGTGTTTGTGCCTGTGGGATGAAGTGTGGTTCTTGTATTTGCCTGTGACACTCTTGGGTGTTGTTCTGTGTGCATGCTTGTCTGGCTGTGTGCTTGGGATGGGTTGGGGTTGAGGAGAATGGGACTGGGAAGTGGAAGTAGGAGGGGGGACAGTGGAAACCGGGACAATGGCTGCCATCAGAGAGGAGGCCAAAGCCTGGATCGATCTCTGTTGGGCCGCCAATCCAGTGTGAATGCCCTCCAGGAATGCATTAGATTGTTGCATCTGGGCTGCCAGGCCCTGGATGGCA
Source organism: Pleurodeles waltl (assembly GCF_031143425.1). NCBI lineage: Eukaryota > Metazoa > Chordata > Amphibia > Caudata > Salamandridae > Pleurodeles > Pleurodeles waltl. The sequence continues at coordinate 940,435,231 of NC_090440.1, read as the reverse complement.
TTCACAATGGTTGACTGCCCTACAGAGATGGATCTCAGGAGGTCAATAGCCTCCTCACTCAGGGCAGCAGGGCTCACTAGGGCAGGGCCTGAGGTGCCTGGGGGGAAGGAGATGCCCACCCTCCTGGGTGAGTGGGCACAGGCAACTCGCTGAAGGGCTATTGGGAGGGCGGTGCTGGTACAGGGGTGGTGGCTGTACCTGTAGCTGGGGTGGTCACAGAAGCGTCCGCCACCACCAGGGAGCTTCCATCGGAGGAGGTATCTGAGTCTGTATTGTCCCCTCCAGTCTCCGCCGTGGTGCTCCCCTTGCCCTCCGTCCCATAGGTGCCCTCAGCGTCGGTGGACTCTGCCTCCAGGGTCATGTGGGATGCAGCTCCCTCTGTCGCCTGTGCCTCTGCTCCTCTGCCAGATGATGCTAATGCACATAAGGACAGGATGACAAAACAAGAAAGGGGGGGGAGAGACAAAGGATACACTGGGTCAATGACTGCACCAACACCACCGTTGGCGTACACAGCACCCTCACACCCAGGGAGCAGGCCTATGCACTATGCATTGCACCACCACTGAAATTGCTAGCCGCCAAGGCATGAGGAGGGGCACACACTGCCAACTGCAGCACATCTTCGCCACCCGCAGCCCTGGCCTGTTGTGTGTACTGACAAGCTAGGTAGGCAGTATTATCCCTTCAGACCCCTAGTCACCAGAAGACCTACGCTGCTATGTCTGGCCTGGCCTAGAGGCACACAAGGACATACAACTACCACCTGGATACCACCTCACCAGGCATAAGTTGTAATGATCGCCACTGTATTCACTCCCTTGTGGCTGCTGTGAAGCACTCAAGTGCCCATCCAGCTCTGGATAGGCCACTGCCAGTATGCGGGTCATCAGGGGGGTCAGGGATCAAGGGGCAACCCTTCCTCGTTGGGAGGTCATCTCCAGCTGGGCCTCCACCGTCTTCCGTGCCCAGTGTCTCAGGTCCTCCCACTGTTTGCGACAGTGGGTGCTCTGCCTGCCACATACCCCCAGGGTCCACACCTCCTTGGCGATGGCATGCCATATACCCTTCTTTTGATGGGGACTGACCTGCAGCGGCAATACACACAGGAAAACACCATTTGACAAACAGTCCAGCCAGTTACACATATGGCCCACCATACCCGCTTATAGCACTATTGGAACACATATAGCCCAACAGTCAATGTGTTTTCAGCCAGGAGGACATCCCTCCCCCTTACACTGAGCCATCACAAACACCTTCATACACGCATGCCACATGCATTGCGCCCACAGTTTACTCACCTGTTGGTCTGGAGGCCATTACAGCAGTCCGTACTGGGGTAGGACCCCATCCACTAGTCTCTCCAACTCCTCCGGAGTAAAGGCTGGGGCCCTTCTCACGGTCACACGGGCCATGGTAGGTTCCACCGGCATAGATCACCATTGGCCACTGTACCCCATGGGGCCCAATTATAACCAATGAGGAATTGCACAGCGATTCCCAACCACCTCCTGCCACTGCGCCCAATGTCCGCGGAACTACCTCACTTCCACCTGTCCCCCCACACAGGACAGGCGGACGCCATTTCAGAGGGAGGGCAGCCCTATGGAATAATGCTGCGTCACAGGAGAAATAGGCACATACTGGGCAAATCACACTGACCCATTACATGTTTACAGAATGCAAACTAGTGTTGTTGCTCCATTGTTCAGTTTGCGACAGCCCCCTCACTCTTTTGTCCCATAGATTCCTACCGCTGCGGATGAATAGGAGATGGAGACATACCCTGTGTACAGATCCCTGGTGGCCTTGGCTATACTGGAGGACAGGCACATAATACTCACCTATAGACTGGACAGGGCCACAATCACAGAGCTGTGTGCTCAATTGGAACCTGACCTGATATCTGCTATCCGTCAGCCCACTGCAATCCCCCCTCTTGTACAAGTGCTATCAGTACTCCATTTCCTGACAACTGGTTCTTTCGAAGTGACAGTGGGCTTGGCAGCAGGAATGTTACAGCCAATGTTCTCAATAGTGCTGACAAGAGTTTTGTCTGCCCTGATAAAACACATGTGCATCTACATTGTTTTCCCCCAGGTTGAGGATTTGGCTACAGTGAGTTTTATGCAATGGGGCATATCCCCAATATATTTGGGGTGATTGATGGAACACATATTGCATTTGTCCCTCTGCTTGACGGACCAGTGTATATCCCATGTCAATGCTAAGTATCCTGGGTCAGTGCATGATGCCTTCGTCCTAATGAATAGCAGCATCCCAACTGTGATGGGCCAACTACAGAGGCACGGGGTGTGGCTAATAGTTGAGCTCTGCTTCCCACCCAGTGTATGTTGGCGTATGCCTTTGCTGTTGGCCATATAGGATAGTGTGTGGCTTAATGTTGTCTCTCAATATTTGCAGGTGACTCTGTTTACCCAAACCTACAATGGCTGCTGACCGCTGTGAGGGATGCCAGGACAAAGGCAGAAGAACGTTATAATGAGGCACATGGGCGAACCAGAAGGATAATTGAGAGAGCCTTTGGCCTCCTGAAGGCCAGGTTCCGGTGCCTCCATCTAACAGGTGGATCCCTGTACGACTCACCCAAGAAGGTCTGCCAGATAGAAGAGGCATGCTGCATGTAGCACAACCTGACCCTCAGACGACATGTAGCTTTTCTGCAGGAGGAGGAGACTGGTGATGCCCCTGTGGCAGCAGTAGACCCTGTGGACAGTGAGGATGAGGAGGCAGAGGATGAGGTCAACAGAACATCTGTGATCCGTCAATACTTCCAATAACGCACAGGTAAGACAGTGTAACTTTACATTTCAATGACTTTGGTTGTAATCTGTGTGGCAAAGGCATGCTGATATTTCCCACTTCTATGCCCACTTACTGTTCCCTCTGGCAATTCATTTTGCAGATGTTGGAGATTTGACAAATACTCCTGGTGTGATCATTACAGCCAGCTACAGGTCATTAATCTATGCTCATTCTAAGTACAGTTAATTTGCAATGTTTGTGCCTGTTTCATACAATACATATTTGATATAGATGACATACTCCAAATAGATTTTTTCAAAGGGTGTTTATTGAAGTGCTAACATATGGGGGAAGTGCAATGGAATGGGGTGATGATGGAGGGAAGTCCAGGGTATTGTTCCAGTCTGTTTGTAGCACAGGCGCATTGTCCAAGGGGACATAGGAAGGGGAGCAATGTGGCAGTTCAAGGTGGACAGGGTGACTAAGTGGAACACAAGGTGGACAATCAGGAAAGTCTCATTTCCTGGCGAGGGCCTTGGCATGTGTCTCTGGCTTCTGTCTGGATCATAGGGAACGTTTGCGGGGTGGTTCACCTTCAGCAGGAGGAGGGGTGCTGGTGGCCTGTGAGTCCTGTGGCGGGGTCTCCTGGCCACTAGCGGAAGTGGAAGGCTGTTCAGAGGTCTGGCTAGTGGCAGGGGTCCGCTAGAGTGAGACTGAGCCGAGGTTGATGGATGCAAAGGCAGAGCAAACAGTATGGAGGGAAATTAACTAAAACTCTGAACTAGTTTTGTCAGAAACAGTCACAGTAAAATACATAAACAGACATGCACTGTCTGATTCAAAAGTGATGTAAACACTTACTTAACATTTCACTCCTCCGTCGCTCTCTCTATTAGTAGTAGTAGTAGTACTCCTTATGAGCCGGAAGTCCACATTCATCAACAAAGCACTGCTTCAGGTATTATCATTTGCGGCAGGGGGCAGGATCATGTGATGCGTGTTGCTTATGTCGGCTGTCAATTTTTGTTCAGTGTGCATGTTTACTTGTTTTTAATCTTTAATAACTCTAGTTACATGTGAATGTTTTTTCAGTGGTGTTATGTTTCATACAAACAATAGAACGTAAATCTGTTTTGACTTGCTGTTCTGTCAGCTATGTACTTGCCTACTTCTATACTATTGCTTGATATCAGGGTTGGCTTTAGGGTGGAGTGACCAGTGCAGCCGCACCTGGCACTGACTTCAGGGGTGGGGGTACTGTGTTCACAAATAACAAATAGCTTCAAAGCAAGTGCTGGAGAGTCCCTTTCGTGTCCATCAGTTTTCAGACAACAATAAAAATGTCAAGATAACTCTGGTTGTTAATGTTCCTGCTGGAGAAAGATCAGAGTTTTGTCTGGTGACTTTGTCTAGACTCACCATAAAATAGCACAGAGGGTTTTGTGCCTGCTGCAAAGAACATGTAACATGCAGTTCACAGAACTGAGTGTGAATGAACTATGAGTAGTGCTAAGAAAACAAGAACTTCATGTCAGAAAAGGGCTATGGAGAGATAAGAGGGACTGTGGGAGGATGGTAACGAGGACATTTGTGGAGAAGGAGATCATGGGGGATGCCAAAAAAGACTGTCACACCAGACACCATCACTGCTAAAGCTGGCCCTGCTTGACCTATTCTGCTGTGTTTGGTAAAATGTGGTAAAAATTTGTTCTGAACTTTTGTCCTGAATTTTGACTTTTTGTCTTAATTTTGCTATGTGGTCACCCGAGAGAAAATACGTCAAAAGTCTTGTGACTGCAAAAAGAGTCAGGATGAGCCATGAGCAAGAGCTCTTCTAACATCTCTCTCGAGCTGATCCTCAGGAATCATCTGGCGCAGTACAGCTACGTTCAACAGTCTGAATCCTATGCTTAATTTGAGCCGGTGGTTGCTGGTAGAGCCCATCAGCACTCCTTTTTGGGCATCGGCTTTTATTTTTCCTCATCAGGTTTCGACACAGAGGAAGGGAGTGAAAAACATAATGGGAAAAGGAGGAAGACAAAGACGAAAAAAGTGACAACGGGAGAAAGCAGGAATCTGCTGGAATGGCATGAAGGGGCACGGAGTGTTTGGTGGTAGATCCAAATGGCATGAGGTGAAATCAGGAATATGCAGTCTTAGTAATTGGCTCGCTGACATACAATAGTGCTGGCCGCAGACTTCCGAGAAAACTGTTATTCTTTAACAAGTTAAGCACCATCTGAAGTCGGATGATTGCATAACTTGATAACGCTGCAAGATGCATGATTGTTTCAGGATTCTTGTGTCAAAAAGTATTACTAGGAAAGATCTCCTGCAAAGCTTTTTTTCCTGGAAAGTTTATCCACAGGTAAAATCACCTCCTCAAAACTTGTTACGCCTTATAATTTTGGAGAGTCCTAGTTTCTCCCACGTGTTCTGTAACTACTTCCACAAACTGAGAATCATAGGGGACTCAGAAGAACTGGTCGTGCGTATGTGAGTGGAAGGCACCATAGATCGCATATCCTTGCCTCCTGGTGAGAGACGCCAGTTGTGGTATGTTACTGCAGTGATGTGATGTTATGTGTCCTGTCCTGTTATTTTCATACCTCTTTCCAAATCCATTACGAGGTAGAAAGTGCTTTTCTAGGTGGGCCAGTTGCAATAATTATATTACACCTCGTGCGCTTTCAGGGTGCCCTAAGTCACCTGCACATTCAGGGTTCTGTGCTGACCCTACACATATGAGACGGGCAACCAGCAGCCCAGGGAAGTGGCGAGAAGGCCTCAGTCAGACCATTATTTCACCCAAAGCACAAGCATAGATTACTACATCCTATGAGCAGTGAAGGCTTGATGCTTGTGAGCTGTAGTGATTGCAGTAGCCAGTGTTTCTTGGTGACCGGCAGTGGTGGCTGGTGACTGAAAGCAGTGGTGGGGCACAAATACAAGACGGAATTGCACCTTGTGAGTGATCCTCACCACCCACGTATTTCCATTCACCTACTCACCCACTGCCTTTGGTCACCTACCCATTTACTCATCCACATTGTCATCCACTGCCATTCACACAACTCTTATACACAGACACCCACATTTTCTCAGCCACTCAGTCAAGCCCTGCAAACACTTATTCAAACAAACACACATTACCTCACCCATCCAGTACCAGAAGTTTCAGTGATAAAAGGTGCAGGTTTATTTGAGCTGCATATTACATATTTAATATGACATATCACGTCATTAGTCTGCAGAAGAAATAAAACGAGCATAACTAGCCATAATAAATTACTGGAAAACATTACTGCCTTTGAGAGACGAAATCACCTACAGAGGCAGTGAAGGGAGAGGAGAGCTGAGAGAACAGATTTTTTTCTTATTGTCTGTAAAAAAGATAGAGCTCCAACTTACTTGTGTGCAGGGTTATCTTTGGCATATTTATGACTTCAGATCTTCAGGTCACACTCCTGTCTCCCATAGAGCCCTGGATGGAGTTATTTATTGTATTTATTCCATTTCTCTGCCACAGACTGCTTGTAATGCAGGAAAAGGGGATTTTCTTTGCGCAATGCCACATTCTTTTAATAAAATGTGACCTCTGGTATGTACACCGTTCTGATCACACCCCACCATTTGAGTAAATAGAAAGGGTGGATAATAATATTGGAGTGACATGAAGTTTTCAGAAACCCGGGCTGAACAAAAAACGCTCCAGGCTGTTTACTATCAGGGTTTCTGGTGGAGGAGGAGATAAGCCAGGGACGTCACTGCGTTCTGAGAAAACGTAAGGGCTTTGCATGGGCAAGCCCTGTCAGCCTTACTGTGCAGCTTTCAGCCACATACTGATGCAGGCGCAGTGGGGCTTTTCAAAGTGCACAACTTTCACTCGGAAAATGTTGTGCAGAATATGTTTGACTTTCATCATGTAATTAAATATATGCTTCACTAGAGAGGCCAGAAAAGGCTAGGGGCACAGCCCCCTAGCCCTTGAACACCAGCCGCTTCTGGTGACCGAACACGTTTCCTCTACAAGGCTGCCTTACCCTTTAAGGCACGGCAACCTACAGCAGCTGTAAACCTACAGAGGCAAACCTGGAAAAGGGTTGCAAGACGAGCGACAAAGTGGCAGCAAACACGTTGCACAATTTAAATATTTGAAGTGGCTGCTTTATGCTGCTCCTCCTGAACAAACAGGCTACTGTTGTATTAATGGTTGCTCAATATTTGGATTCTTTTATGTTGCCATATTTACGACCTTTCAGATTAAAAAAGATACAGAAACCAGCCAAGCCACAGTTCGACTCTCAGGCGAAGCAAAGCCTTTAGCCTAGTGCTCTTCAAACTTTTTAACGCCGAGCCCCCCATCCCCAGTGAAAAAAAAATCAATGTGGGACCCCTCCAAAATGTTCACAATTCTATGTTTAAATATGTCTACAGGTATTTAAACATTGAGGTTAACTTCTGTTACTGTTTTAAAAATGCAATCAAATACATTATGTCAAAAAAATATTCGGGTGAGGCAGCCATTACCAATGTGTAAAAGTATCCACAGCGTGATTATTAGAAGTGGGGGTGGGGGTTTTAAAGAGTATTTGGAGTCCCTTCCCTTTTGACCCACACCCCCAGCTTAAATTGCAAAACATGCTGGTGATGGCCCATTTCAAAGCTATTTAGTTCTGCTCATTTCTTCAACTTAAAAAATCCTCTTTTTAGCATAATGTATCTTTTGGCCAGAGCCTGGCACCCCCTTGGAATCACTTGAAGTCTTGATAAGGGGGTCCTCCCCCCAGCTTTAGCCAGACTGCGCTCTCTGGGCCAGGTTTGCATAGATTTCTACAGGGCTAAGGGCTAGATGCGTTCCCAAACAAATGGCAAATGTGCTTTTTGTAATCTACAAAGCCCAATTTGTGATTCAGTAACTTTTTACCAAATCGCCATCTGGATTTTGCCACTGGACCACTGCCTGCTCTTAAAAATGAAACTTTAAAGTTTCAATTTTTTATTGTAAATGCATCCTGTTTTCCTTTAAGGAAAACGGACTGAGGTAAAAAAAAAATAAAAAAAACTTTATTAAAAAGCAATAGGGGTCTGCTGAACCCAGAAGGCCACCATCCCTGTGATGGCAGCGAATCGTAGTGGGTCACAAATTGCAACCTACCTTATTATTATTCATGAGGTAGGTCTATTTGCAAACTTCTACAAATCGCTAATGAAACTCAAAAGAGTTTAATTCTTTAGGAATAGCGATGTCCTAATTGCAATTTGTAAAAAAAGGCAATTAGGTAATCGCCATTCCTATTTTCGTAGATCTAGCCCTAAATTCAGAGATCACCGAAGGCAACCCATATTTACACTATCCATTTATTTTTTTTGCACTGAAAACAATCTTAAGAAGTGTGAATTATCTCTGAAATGCTCTATGCAAACAGATTTTAAAAATGTCTGAGAGTATACATGTAGCACCTTGTACTTAGTTAAGTGAAAATCCTTTGTAAGTATGGTATTAACCATTAGCTGGTTCTGAGGTGCTCTCAAGTATCTCCTGTTTGCTCCAATGGGAATCAATATTAATGGGTCCCCAGCATCCCATTAATGTCTTGGTCCTGGTTGAGGTGCAGGAAAGCATGTTTTATCAAATTAACATATTATTATTATTATTATTATGGTCCCTCTGCCGCTCTGGAGCATGATGCACTCACTGAAGTTATGCAAAGGTTAGTGTGCAACATATGTTCCACTCAACAACATGGTCCTGTAGAGTGCATATTGCTCATAGGTGGGGTATTGGAGAAACAATGCATGGCCTAGTTGAAACGGGATGTAGGCTTCAATAATGGTGTCCTGCGGACAGGCTTGGACAATTCCCATAATGGTGACCTTGGAGCTGGCCTGCATTCTTCAAATAACTCGCATAGGGAATGGTAGAGACTTGCTACAAAATGGCAGCCTTAGGGATAAATACAGACTCTCAAAGTAGTTGCAGCTATCTAGGCATAATATTAACCAGCAGGGGTTTGTAGAGTGGGATAGAGGCCTTTTCAATGAACTGAGTTGTATGAGCAAGTATCAAAATTGCTGTTTTTCAACTGACACATTCTGCATCCCCTCTAATGATATATTTTTAGGTCAAGCCTAGATAGTGTTTGCGCAGTCAGGAGGATCTGTTGTATGTATTTGTGGGATTTGACTCATCTCATCGCTTTGGATTTGTCTAGTCATTTGTCTGGTAAAAATCCTTGCTTGCTTGTGGACAATTTAGCTTCCTGGTCCATCCTTTTTCCAAGTTGTTTACTCCCCTGGAGTATCGCTCCAAGACTTGGATGCTTCTGCTTTTTTGTATGTTACTTTCTGTTCAGGGACTTTTTTTTAATGGAATGAGCATTTCCCTGGCTCAGCGTGGAACCTGCTTCATGGACGCCACACTTTATCTTTCACAGACGTTCACTCTCCTTCCCCTGGGAGCAATTCCCTGGCTCAGCGTGGCACCCGCTTTGTCTGTTATAGAGTCAAGATGCTATTTGTAGTCCATCGACTTTCAAGTCAATTGGTCAGGTGCCATTTTCCACCTTCTATGTTTGTGGCCTGAGTGTGGTCACTGGTGACGGCTCTTGTAGTGCCTCTTCTTTCAGCCCTTCAAGTGGTGTCTGAAGAAGGTTTGTAGAGCGGGGGCTGGACAAATCCCTCCCTACTGGTAGACCCAGCTCGAGAGTGCAGCAGGCGCTAGGAAGTGATCCTTTTACCTGCAGTTTCATGTCTGCCCTGGAGAAAAAGCTAGAGCTGGCAGCTGCTGCATCCATTCAGGAGATGAGCCTAGGTACTGCTGCCTCATGCTCTCTGGCCACAGCAGCTATGATAAGGTGAAGCTGCAGACATGCATGGGTGTGCTCGGGCCCCTGCGCACCAAGGAGGTGCTGTTACAGGTCCGAGCCTGTGGTCTTAACTTCCCTAACCTGGTGGTCCACCAAGGACTGTATGACCGGTTGTAAAGCCCCTCACCACCCTGGGCATGGAGTGCAGCTGCACCATGAAGTAGCTGACGGAGGGGGTTACTGACAAACAGAAGAGTGCTCCCGATACTTCTAGCACATGGCTTTCACAGGAGTATGTCTTTAAAGTATGCTTGTTTTCGGAGATGTTCCTTGGGTATCGGTTCAAGACGTTTGTTGTTTGGGAGGGTGCAGGGGGGTAGACTTTTGATTCACAGGACGGTGCAGACTGTAATAGACTTGTCAGTTGCCAAGATCCCATAGGGAGTGGTCATTAATAAGTGATTTCCTTATGGAATGCTGTGGATTATCAAGTCAAGCCATGTCTGTAATTAGTGTGCAGAAATAAACCGTTAAACACTTTTGTCATGTGAGTGCATGCAGGGATATTGCTTTAACGTACATTTTGAAGTGTGATTAGACACAAGTCCATTCTACTCCACTATACAATGCTCTGTACAACTACCATTTTACTCCACTAAATTCTTCAACATTATACTCCACTACACTATATAAATAGCTATTCCGCTCTACTCTACTCTATAACATGATACACAACACTCTCTACACTACTCCACTGTGTTCTTTACCACTGCACAAACACAACACTCTATACCACTCTATGACACTATATTCAATTCACACACTCCACTCCACGCTAAAACACTCTATTCCCTCCACAACACTTTAAGCTACTTCATAACCCTTCTCTTCATTCCTATCCATGCCACTAAACTCCACTGTATGGAGAGACCTATTGGCATAGTCAATCCTTGTTAATTTCTTCCATGATTTTGCTGGACACATAGAGGCTCAGAGACTTGTTAGGCATTTGGAAGTCCTGCCACTCTCTGGCTGAGGGTGTGCAGCCACCACTTCTGCCACTACAGTCAAAGTTAGCCATCCAAAGTTTGACTTTGCCACCATGCTGGGAGGGAAAGAGCTAAAACAGTAATGGTTAATCAACCATGCTTGCAGAATGGCAGACCTGTCAGCACCTTTGTCTGTTATCAAAAACAAAACTATTGTCCCCAATGCTCATTTTTTCCTGTCTGGTGCTACATGTTATGACACGAGGTCCCCCAACAAGCAAGAAGCCGGTAGGAGTGGCATTAAGGTGCTAAGCTCAATAGCGGACTTGCGTTCTCCCACAATACTGAGTTTTAAATATTGTCTTGCCAAATTATCCTTTCCAGAATATGGACTACTACAATATTGCCAAGGAAAGTATTTTAGCTAAGTGTAGGTTTACTATTCTTAAATCCATATTTATGAATCTTGATGACTCATATAGCTTTAAAATCGGTAGTGAAATTAATATAGACACACCCTGATTTAGAGTTTAGCAGAAGATTTTTTCTATCACAGCCGTGTTGGATATCTCATCCACCTTAGGTTATAATGTAGCTGTAATAAGGCAAACATGATATCTGCCACATTTGTGATGGAGTAGCCTTTCCACCAAACTCTAAAAAACACCCTCAGTTACTTTACTAAGGAAACACATTTTCTAAAACCTACTATAATCAAAACTAGGTACAAAACACATTTAAAAAATATACCATAATCACAAAGTCTGGACAACAGTGATGAAACAAATGTAGTTGTACTTTTAGGTTTGAATTAAAAAAAAAAAAAAAGAGAGCGAACACACTTACAGCATTATACATCAGCAGAATGAAAGATTATATTTATTTATTAGTTTTCTAATATGTCAAGAAAACTCTGCCTCGCACCTCTCATATTTCAAAGATGCTATGAGTTCATAATCAGTTTTTTCACTGGCTGATTTACTACATTATGGAGGTATTTCTCACATGGGTTGTTGGTATCTTTCGGAAGCTTAGAATGACCCTCACTGCAGTCACAACTGCTCTATAATTTCTGTTCTAGAAAGAAGATTGTTTGTGATGTAACTTGCCCTTTAATGATGATGAACTCAATAGAGAGTTGAGAGCTTCACAGGAACACTAAGGTTGACCTGCAACCACTGAGACAGTTGGACTGTAGTTGGCTCGGGGTATGCTGTGTTCCCCTGGTGCATGCATTAAAGATAACATAAATCTAATACAGTTTCTGTCTAGTTTTAACAGTTTGTTTTTTTGCAACCACTGTCTAAACTAGACATAATGCAGATGTGATCAAGCCAATACTGAATATGATGTCATATTTGAGATAATACCTGCACAATCTACCTACAAACCCCAAAACCCAAATTTAAAAATTAATACAAAATGTATAAAGTATTGCATATTTAAACATATAAATAATAATTTAATATACAAATCAATAAACATTGATAGATATTAAAACAAACAAAACCCACCCAATTCCTCCAATAAACCCCACAACCAAACAATAAATTATAATACACTTTTTTAAAAATTCAATAACATCTAAACCAGTGATACTCCAAGTACGGCCCTCCTGACCTTTACTTGCGGCCCTCTGCTTAACAGCAGGACTGGGCTGCTGTTTACTCAACTCTGCACAATGATTAAAAATATGTTAAATTAAAGGAAACCCCTTATTTAAATGTTAATTGGAGACAAAAAAAGGAAGTAGCTAGGTTGCTCTGCACCTTTAGGAAAGCTTTCATTTTTAAAGACCTACTGCAGCAAAATTGTATAAATATAATAAGGTCTCTTCAAAAATCAAAACTGTATTTCATTAACATACAGAGTCATTTCAACTTAGTACATCAGATTATATCAGTGCATTGAGAAGTATTTGCTTTTTAAGTGATGGTTTTCAAACATAAATCCGGAAACATTCAACCCCCCACCCTGAAAACTATGCCAATAGTAAACTAATAGGCACGTCAGTTGTTATGGGCACTCTTTGGGTGGCCTGGGTTCTTATTACACATGAACAGTATAGTTTATTAAATTAAACACAGGAGAAGGTTTAGCACAGGGCACACCCTGAAGTCAAGTATTTTGAGGTTCTCTTATATGCACTAATGAAGAAAAAGGGCAGAAGTGAAATAAAAGAATTGTCTAGGATCACACATTTTGCTAAAGTGGGGAAGCCAGGATTCATACCAGGTTTTCTGGTTTCACATTATGCATTTCACCCACCATACTACACCCTTCGCCTTCCGCCTACCATCAATAAGGCCCCCGGTCACATCACAAACCAAACTTTGTGGCCCCAGGGAAAACGTTTGTGAGTACCCATGATCTAAACAAATAATTACAAATTAAAAAATATATCAAAATTAAAGAATTACAAAATCAACACTAAATAAAATCTCTAAAAAACTACCCACCCAATCCCTCAATGAACCCAAAAACCCGAAATTAAATGTAAGACATGATTTTAAACCATTTAAACAAATAATAAGCACTCAAAATATATAACAAAAAATTAAAAATAATCAACATTAATTAGTTAACATAAATGAAAAACACACTACCGACCTATGCCTCAATCAACACTACAGCATAAAAAGAAATGCATTACAAAAATATTTTAAAAAAATGTATCAATAAAAGTTAAAATAAAAAACTACGAAATAATAAAACACCATAATAAAAGTAATAATGAAGTAAGCACTATTTTAAACTTCAGTATTATAGTAGCACTCTTAAAAAACAATATACTTATCTTTATATTTTAGTTCATGATTTTTTTGTGGTTACATCGTTTTGAATATGATGTTATGGACAGGCAATATTTTGGATTGATTGTGGGATACCGTTTCCCTTCTGTCACTACTTGTGTGATTTCTTACTCTTTCCTTTGTCTTTCCCTCTCTCTTAATTGTATATTATTGAACGCATATTTCTCTTTGTCTTTCTTTTTTCATTTCCAATCCCTGGTACTCTATCCCCAGTGCCCCCCAAACCTTCCCCTGTTCTGTCAGCTGCTTGTACACAGGGGAAGGCAGCTGTAATGGAGAAGCTACCCTGTTTGTGACAAATGGTGAATTGTGCAAGTCCTCTTTGACCACCTCTCAGTAGAGAATAATTATGTTTTTCTGGACTGAAATTTCCGCAAGTATAGCCCTGCCTTCCATCTTCCCTCCCACAACAAGAGAATAAGGCAAACCCCCTCAGAATTAAAGGAATAAACGTATCAGAGATGGGCACTAGTGAAAAAAAGTAGCACACTAGAACAACGTGACTCGGCATCTTAATTGATGTGCTACTGAGAACATAGCACCCGCTACCACTACATGCAGGGGCAACTATATATCTTGTCATGCCACACAATTTTCTATTACTTCAGTGTTTACTTATGTTGAACGCTGGAATAGTATTTTATGCGTGAGTAAGTGTAAGTAAAGGGAGGGCTGGTTGCCAATACCACACTTCCTTTATACATCCAATCTAGGTATAAGCCCCAAGCCTAGTTAAAAGACAACATTCATAACTTCGACGACGTATGCACAATTGCTACTTACTTAGTATGCAGTCTGGTTTATAGCACAAGTAAAGCAAGAGATAACAGCTTGTTTTCACTTTTTTTTCTTTACACAAATCTCACAAGATAAGCCTTACTTATGTTTGTCATCAGTTCTGGGTGTGTGGTTGTGTGATGATTTGAGTTTTCCTGAAAACATTTTGTTTTACGCCCTCTGTTAGACAGCTGGTGCCGATATGTTCATCAAACAGAGGGGGTTCCTGTGTGGAGCTTTCTGTGGCATGCTTGTCTTCTGCAGTAAAGTGCATTGAAGGACATTCCTGGAGTGGATTCACCTTTCGATAATATACGTTTACAGTTTGACCTCCGTCTCACTTTCTCTAGTTCTCTCTCTCTCACTTTCTTTCTTCAAACAGGTGATTTCTGTCTCAATTTTCGAGGAACATTCCTTTATTTTGACTACGATCAGCAAATATTGTCTTGAGAAACAGCACTGGCATCCTTTCCTTCCATCATAGGTAAACGTGTATCCTTCAACATCTGCTTATGTGTGTGACTTGTAAACTATTCCAACTGCGCCTACAATGCAAAATAATGATAACAGATGCCTATCGTTGGAGCCTACTGTCCACTTGACTCAGAAATCCTGAGACTGGTAACAGAGTTATGAGAGCTGGCATGACCCCATGACTGTGAATTAGGCCTGGTTGATGTGTTACAAAAGAACTGACCCATACTTACTCTGAATGTCGACTGGCGATATCTCAGACTATTGTCAGGAACGAAAATTTAACTTTGAGTAAAGATGGTGTGTTTTCTAATCAAAAGTGTGTTTTTCATGTATGTTTTAATTACCTTTTCACATGTTCTACTTTTCACTCTGGACAGCTACCACTTAATGCACGGTAAGAATCTTTTGTCTGCCCATTGCTGATGTATGCATACAGTATTTTGAGTGATACTAGTGACAGCTACTGATAGTTATTAATATTACCATCCGATATGAGGTTAATGAGTGTGGTCTGCACGTTTCCCCCCAAGGGCGATGCTCACCCCTTCAAAGTGTGAGGCATTGATTCTTGCCCATCAGGGGTTAAACAAAAAGTTCTAGGTCTTAAAAGAGTTGGGCCTTAATGACGAGCTGGATAACAAGGTGGGAAACAGTATAGTGGGGAGCAACAGTAATTCCACCGAATAATTTATTAAGGGTTGGGGAAGAATCCCTTAACGGGATTTACCACTTCCTCCACAAATCAGGGAACTTGTTGTAACCACTCAAGTATAAATCAAGACCAATATTCGACATTCTTTTTAAGGTTCCACCTAAATAAATCTGCCATCTACAAACTACAGACCTTTTGCTAACCTATGCTACCCCTTCAGGTAAAAGAAGATTGAGGCATAAAACCCTTATTTCCCCAACTTTAAAAAAAATGATGCCTCATACCTAACCAGATATGATCGCAGTAGAAGGGTTACATCCCTAATATGTTACCTACTCACGTATTACAAAGTTAATACAAGCCAAGCCTTGATTCTTCTGCGTGATGCTGAAGATGATTTACATACTGGGAGTTAAGGTAAGTTCGGCCATACATAATCACTAAATCAAGAATGCATTCCTCCTCTTAGGGACTGCCTATTCTGTTTCATCAGAAGCACCCACTGAATTATACCTTAGCAAAACTGACCCATGATGCCTCTTTGAATATAAGAATAGCCCCTAACGAGTTCCACCCTGCACACACGCATCCATTTTTTGTCAGAATATGTGTTTGAGTGCCACCAAGTTCTGAGTTTGCTGGATTTCTTTAAAGATGGACATACCCAATTTCCTCCATTTCCCTTGCCCTTTACGTGCACCTATAAAATAGAAAAATGTGTCACGTATGCAACATTTTCCACTTCATTAAATGCAGTTTCTTTGCAACCCTGATTAATTTTGTAAATAGTGGTAAAAATTATGGCCGCAAAAATATTGGAGAATTGTACCGTATGTTAAAGTGGTGGTTCTCTGCTGCATTGAGAGCATGAATGCGAGGAAGATTAACATTTCTATATAAAAGCATATCTTGTTCTTATTACATGCACGTTATGACGTCACAATAGGCTTGAAACACAAAACGTCACTGCTTGCTTATAATAACGGATTATATGTGAGTAGTGACGTCATAGTGCCAACAAGTGTCTGAACAGCGGACTAGCCCCTCCTCATCTGCCTCATGTGACGCACAAGCCTGCCAAAATTACAGAACCTTTTTATTTGGTCCATTTAAGGTCAGGAATGCCACTGCAAAGCAAAAAATATATAATTGACAACTACAATCAGTCTGTATTGGCCACCAGCATTTTAGCTATTTTCAGTGCTTGTTTTGTCTTGTCATGGATTTTGCAAAATCTTATTGTTGTGGAAGCTGTTGGGCCTTCCTCAATCTAAAGACAAACCATTGATTAAAAGAAAAAATATTTTTGTCTCAGAAAGCACACAATGCCATAGTAGCCCTTGGCATTTAAGGCAACTTCATTGTGTGTGGATAAGCTCCTTGAGAAAGTAAAGAATGCAGTCATTCACAGTGAAATCAGCCAACAGCTGAAGTTTGCTAACACACTTTGTCAGCAAATGAAAAATGTGAATGACACAATAACAGAACACCTGATGAAGAGCGATGACCAAAAGATTCTATGTTATACATATCATTTTAGTAAAATATATTGGTCTTGAGTAACACCAATCCGTAAACTACAAAATATACATGGCATGTGGAATGTTCTTGCCATGTGTAATTCCTTTAAACAATCCTAAACTCTAATCACTCATCCCTTTATATCTTGGGACTTGCATTTTTTATTTAGAACTTACTTATCCAGCATGCAGCTCTCTGATCTCTAATGCCCAACGCTGGCTGAAAGGGCCACACAAAATATGTGTCTCTTAAGCAACAAAGGCTTGCCATACAACAAGGAATATCCCCATGTTTATGTTAAAATGATACCTACAAGTCACCTCAGAGTACCTTGACCATATAAGGACACACAGCATGTAGCTTTGTACATCTATATGGTCACAGTAATCGTGAGTGAACTGGAATATCATTATAATGTACCGTATGATTACTTCAGCCCATATATTATCTTTCTGACTGCAGAGTACTCTATTATGGTCGTGCGAACCTCCTTTAGACGTCATTGTAAACGTTCACCAGACTAGCAGTGATTCATTCTCCAAGAGTAGGTAACCTTGGTTTAGTTAACTCGAGCTTGTGTTCCTGGTTCACTGCATTTCCTTTAATTTTGCTGCTCCATATGCCAGTGCATCTTGGCGTTTCATCTGCACGTGTATATGAATGTCTTCATTTAGCCAGTGGGTGAAGTGACGTGATTTAATGCTTTCTGATTAAATGGAAGTCTCTCAGAACTCTCACCATGTCTTTTTCCGTGTTTTCCTTGTTGTGCGTCTAGTTTTGGCCTAACCTTCTAAGAGTTTTGGGCCCATATTTATACTCTGTTTGCACCGGATTTGCATCGGGGTTTTTTTTACGCAAATTTGACGCAAACTTAACTCCATATTTATACTTTGACGCTAGACCCATCTAGCGCCAAAGTTATGGAGTTTGAGTCATTTTTTGTACATGAAAACCTACCTTGCACTAATGACATGCAAGGTAGGTGTTCCCGTGCAAAAAATTACTCTAAGGCATGTGTGCCTTATTTATCCTCCGGCGTCAAAATGACGCACAGGAGGAGGAAGGCCTTAAAACATGGCGCCCAGCCAGATTTGCGCCTTTTTTAACGCCTGGGTCAGGGCGGGCGTTAAGGGACCTGTGGTCAGAGACCATGGAAGCAGTCCACAGGTGCCCTTCCCTGTACCCAGGGACACCCCCTGCCGCCCTCGCCCACCCCTGGAGGATACCCATGGATGGGGGGACCCATCCATGGTGAGTGCAGGTAAGTGCAGGTAAGTATAATTTATTTTTTATTGGTGGCATAGGGGGGCCTAACTTGGGCCCCATTACATGCCACTGTGCCCAAATGGCCATGCCCAGGGGACAGGAGTCCCCTGGGCATGGCCATTAGGCAGGGGGACATGACTCCTGTCTTTGCTAAGACAGGAGTCATTTCCATGGGGGTTGTGCGTAAAAAAATGGCGCACGTCAGGTTAGAGCCAATATTTTTTACTCTAACCTGACTTGCACCATTCTTTGGCGCACAACCCCTAGTCTTCCCTTTGCCTCTGCTGCCCGGTTACCGTCATTTATTTTGACGCAAACCAGACCGCAGCGCCGGCTAACACCATTCCATAAATAAGGCGCCCGGCTGGCACGTTGGAATGGCGCAAGCTGGCGGTAAACTGTTTGACGCAAATCTGCCCAACCACTGATTTGCGTCAAAAAGTATAAATATGGGCCTTGGTTTTAACAGTATTGGTTAACCTATTAGTGTATGACTAAGCATTGCACTTCTGTTGAGCAGTATTGAAAACAAAACATAACTGAGGCGTTGCTATTAGTAATGTCAAATTGGACGGGATGGAACTATAATACATGGTGTCCTGCAGTCCATGTATAAAAACCTATATCTAATTTCCTTATGGCAAACAGCTTGTGACAAACCTAGTAACTTGTAATAAAGAAATGAAATAGCTGCTCAAATGTAATAACTTATTGTAGGAAAGTGGAGTTTTATGCAGTGATGCTGGTTAGGCTTCACTATGTAATACTCTTACAGCACCCCAAAGATGGTCCTTCGATTCATAATAATAAATCCCTAGTTCAGTCCTAGTAGTGTGGCAAAGAGCAGTCAGGCTTTACTAGAGGAACATGTGTTAAGCATTTCAGAGTCCCAACATTGACGATAACTAATTGACACGACTTGAAAGAAATCCAATATCAATTTATAAAAATAAAGCAGATTTTTCATATTATTTTAGACACCAAAACAAAGTAAATCAAGGAAGTATAAACAGAGTTATGGATTTTCAAGTGAAGAGTAATTCAATTCAGTTTAAGCTGTCAACTTTTTATCATCGCGGTCCATTCGGAAAATCACTAGTGACACTCGGCCACTTGTGGGGGGAGTTCAGAGGAACCCACTTGTAGTTAACATTGCGCCGGTCCCAGGACCAAGTTTCAGCAGTCAGAACAATTTTACCTGGCTTAAGAGCCTGGGTGCAGAGGTGTCCTAGCTGTGCTTGGTGCTGAACACGGCAGCCGTGGGTGCTGAAAAAAGATACTTTTGACACATGCAAGTCGAGTTCAGGGAAGCCCATCAGGGGTTAAGCTTGTGGGGGCCTCTGGGCCATGATTCACCAAGCAGAGCAACTCCACCTATCTCAGGCTCCTTGGGTGCACAGGTGTGCTTGGCTATCCTTGGAGCTGTGGCTGTTGTCTTTCCCACTGCGACGGTGCAGGTGAGGAAGCAGATGCAGAAAGTCAACAATAAATCGACTGGTGACGTCAGATACAGGTGTTCTGATGTGCCCGTGGGTTGCAGTGTCCAATAAAGGTGGTGTTGACTGGACTGGCCACCAACAGGCCTTGCCAGTGGTAAAGTGGAGGAGAAGCTGTCTCCCCTTCCGGAGGTCCTTGGGAAAACAGTAGCTGGCTTTAACTTGGTGGAGAGCTGGACTACACTTCCAACAACATACTGGACCAGCTGCATTTGGGCGATCACTTAGAGGACCTGATGGCCAGTACTTCTTTGGTTCTGGGAAGTATTTTTTAACCTGCAGGGAACTAGTGCCACTTGTCCAAGGGAGTCTGGTTTTGGCTTTGGCTCATAAAGGGTTCCTTCTTGAGAGGGGAAATCAACCATTGGCCCAGGACAATCCGCAGTTGAGCAGTTCCTGAAAGTTTGCCACAAGTTCAAGGTATCATGCATTTGGTCTATGCAGGATTCTGTTGTTGTTGATGCAGGACTACTTCTGTCATTTCTTTGCAAGCTGTTCCAGATCTGAGGTTCTGGTGCTGTGGTGCCCCTTAAATTCTGGATTTAGGGGTGTAGGTGTGGGCGTAAGTTGCTAATGGCCTACTAGCCCCAGCAGCTAATCTGTCCCTGAGGTGACCTTTCTGGTGGGTTGTGGTACCTTTTACACCCCAAACCCTCAATTTTGCCACTTTCCTCTGCTGTACAGACCAGGCTGCTGACCCTAGAGATGTGGCTAGCCTTCTGGGGCTGTACGCCGCCTGACCAACTAATTTTCCCACCTACCCGGGTGCAAATGTGCCTAGGGCCAGATGGGGCAGCTTTGTCCTTCACTGGTGACAGCCTGCTTGCATATCAGAGCCTATCAGAGGGAAGGATGGAGATGTAATCTCCTTCCTGTCCAGGCCTTTGTTCTGACTTCTGAGAGTGTTCACACTTCTGCCTAGGGATCAGTTTCTTGTCTTGGTTGCAGCAGTTGAGAGCTGGCAGACAGAACATGGGAAAGTTGGGGCAACTAGATGGGCAACCTCTAAGGTCATCATCTTGGTGCAAGCCATGTCACCCTTCACACGAGATTCGAGTCAGGGGTGAAAACACTCATTGTTTGTTACCAAACATGACCCATTTCAGCAGTACCAAAATAGAGCTGGTGACCTCTGGTTTGCCCGGGTGCCAGCCCATGTTATCCTATGGACTGCCTTTCAATTATAGTAGCCTTTAATTGAAAAGGCCACTATAAGGACATATAAGCTTCTGTTATATGTCTACACCTTAAATATAATGCAGCCTGCCTCCTGGGCTCAGGAGGCCTTTCTTAGGGGTGACTAACATAAATTAAAGATAGTGCTTTGAGCACAGTGCATTTCAAGCAGTTTACACTGCTCCAGCAGACTGCAATTTCAGGCCTGCTGTCAGTAGTTTACTTGGGTCACTCAGGTTAGCACAAACAGTGCTTCAGGTCCTGATGACCTCTTTCACATAGGGGTTAAAGTCCTTGTCAATTGGGGATATCAATTCACAAGCACCAATTTAAGGAGAGGGCACTGGCACTGGGGTCTGGTTAGCAGGCTCCAGTGCACTTTCAGAGTCATAAATTAGCCACTAATAGTCCAAATTGGGGCAGAATGTGGGAGGAAACTGCAAAAAGCTTCTTTTCTGATACTTATTACAGTTGAGTTCTGACTACACAATGCCTTCTGCTAGAGCCAGGGTGAAAGGCAGAATACGGACCATAATTAAAGATGCAAAAAAATGAAAATCATACACAGCCTTTCCTTCGGCTGTACTGTTTTTCTAGATGAACAGTAATAAGCAGAAGGGAGATTTATAGTAACATGTTTATTTCTGATTGATACTTCTATCCGGACTCCTCAGCTTTAGAATAATATCCAGATGCAAGACTGGATTTGAATGCCTTTCATGGCAGTGCCTCAGTAAGCAAGGAGGTGGCATTGTACTGCTTCACAATTACTTTTTTCTGCCCAGAACTGATATAGATGGCACCCCAGCACGCTATCATCAGGTCCTTCCCTTCAATTCCTTCAGACAAGGATCAGGAGATCTATTCTTCTTTTGCTTCGTCATTTGACAAATGTTTTGCCGAGACTTTTTCTCAAAATAGTAAAGCTAGTGTGAAAGGCAATTGTGCCCCCTTCAAAGAATACAAGATTTATACCATGCATGAACTGTTGCAAGCAAATGTCTATGACAAACTCCCATGAGGTAAGCCTTTGGCATTTGAAAACGGGTCACAGCTCTAAGTCGTGTGGGGAGTGTGACCTTGGGAACTTAAAGGCAATTCGATACCATGAACTGAAGCTTAAGCTGTACTTCGCTGAATACCTGATGAAACTTTGCAACTCTTGCTCCTGTGAGAAGCCAAGAACACGTACTCGCTCCCAAAGCCATCTGAGGGGCCTCCTTCCATCCTAGGCCAATGAATATCAATGAGATATGCGTGACTCAGGGGCCCCTCTCCACATTCTTCAGGGGGTCCATCATTTTACGTTACACCATTGGGTAAATTTGTCCTTTAGCCTCAGAAAGTTAATACTTCTTAGCAAATCAGACACCCATCTGGGTTTCCCACAACCATCTTCAAACACTATTTCTCCTGGCTTCCCCCAGCACTTGAGGAAGAACAGTTTTCCAAAGTCACATGAGTACAAATCGCAGGGTAACCCCAAGGTTACACTTAGTGCACTATTAAACTCAAATTAAAATAAATAATGCAGATTGCGCATTTAGGCACATTGTTTCAATTGTGATATCCTGAGGCCCTCCATGCTACAGATCCTTGAGGTCCCGCAGCCAGTAGTTCTGAATTCCAGAGCAGTCCCACACCATACCCGCTCTCCACGGTCTTATAACAGCTGCCTGTTAGTGTTTTGGTCCACTCTGTGACCTCTGCATGAGTAGTAGTCTCTGACTAAGCTTTTGAACTAGATCAGCCAAATTCAAACATTAATCCTTACCACAGAGGGCAGCTTTATATATAACTTTGGTAAACAATTAAAAAATGACTTTTACAAGCCTCTCTAGGAAAGCATTTTTAAAAAGTTTATACTTTTGTAGTTTATTACTCATTACTCAGAAATAAATCTACAGATTCAAAAATAAAAATAAATGAACCCAAGTATGTTAGCAGTAGGTGGCATTACAATACACTCAATAACACACAATTACAAAGCCAACAGGCCTACCTTTTTTTTGTGGTGCAGATCTATTGGCTTTATCAAGGCCTTTCCCCATGATGGCTGCCGTGCATGCGCATGCTCAGGGGCCATCTTGAAATTCCTTTTCTTAAACTTTATGAAGCCTTACTGCTCAAAGAGAATGGATAGAAATAGAAATTTTAGACCTGAGAATTAAGAAATAAAATATGCAAACAAAGAAAAGCAAATGATCCAGATTAAGAAATAAAAAATCCAAACAAAGAAAAGCAAATGATCCAGTAGCAGTGTGCCGCTGCTGGGCCCTCACACATTTTTTTTTTTTAAAATTCAAAAGCAGGAAGAGGGGCAGGAGAGAAATTAAACGATCAACTGAGCAAGCATCCCAGAAGGAATGCATAGTTTCCGGGTCCTCATGGAAAAATAAATACAATGGAGCAAGGGGAAAGGTATGGTGGCCATTAGCAGGACCACAGGGCACATTGCAGGGAGCAAGGAAGGCCTTGCAATCCCATGGAGTTCTAAACACAAGTGAGATAATATTTCTCTGATGTGAAAGATACAAGTCATCCAATGAAATTGATAAAAAATAATCCATGCTCTAATGGAGGAACAAAAACAAGAATAGGGAGAAATCCACTGAACTGAGATGGACAAGAAAACCACCAGATGTGACCAAGGGGTTGATTCAAAGCCCACTCTGTGTACTGTATTGTACACATTAGATCTTCAATAACAGTAGGCAAGATATAAAAGTAAGTTAACTATAGGTACCCATATAACGAGGATATTTATTTATAAAGTTCTGATCAAACCTAATTGAATAAAGGTGGTTTTAAAACTTCCAGTTTAGGCAAAGTACTATAAATAGTTTATGGAGCAAGCAGCCAGTGCTAACAACTCACAATCTCTATTCTGATTTTCAAAGAAAAGTGATAAAGAAGAATGTGTCTTTCCAGAAAGATCGGTCTCTAAATACTTGTCCTGGGGCCCGCTATTTGTGATGCTTACTCGTTTCCACTTTCACACATATTTCCATTGTGAAAAGTTACAACGACTGCACATGTGAGCATTTGGAAGCTTAGTCCCTCATTCTGTTTCAGTACGTAATCCTGATTCAGCCAGTAACAGGAGGATGACAAGTAATGGGGGAAAAACTTACTCCTGTTTCTGTTACATGGAAATTTCGCCATATAAAACCCATCAAAATGTGCGAGTGAAAACTTTAAAATGAGGACTAATAAACGATACAAAGACCTCGAGCACTACGGTTATTCCCCGCTTACCGGAGAAAAATCTGGGAGTATCTCAGAATACCACATCACTCGAACACCTCAGAAGTACCAATACTCACAGTCGTGGATACTTCAGGTGCACGAATATTGTATTGCCATTCCCGTATCACCTAGAATGAGAGCTTTTCAGGGATGTTGGGAAGATCATAGACTGCTACATCTGCCTTGACCGCTTACACCCCTGCCATGTAGCTCTAAATTACACAAATCCTAAATAACTGAGCCTTTGATCCTCTAGACTATTACATGGTTGCAAGCGATCATCAATTAACCTTCACCACCCCAACTCATCAATACAGCTCTACTGTAGGAAAATCCGTAATTTTGAGGACACTGCTAGCTAGACATTTACACAAGAGTTGGCGGCATGATGCAAGAACCTTCCTTCCTCTTATGTCCCCTCCAATAGGAATACCTTCAAAGTGAAATTCTGTTGCAGATTGAGCATCATCTCAAGCAAAGCTTCCTTACCTTCATCTGCCAGAGGTAAGCGTGACCCCTTCCTCTAGCCATGATGATGCTGGTGCCCAGAACTACACACCAAGTGACCTTTCGTTCCAGAAAGAACCCCAAGGAGTTACATTCTGGGAGTCAATCAAACCTGCTGGGTGACAAATGAGTAATGGAAGTGTTCTAGTACTGAAAGCCTGTACTGGAGCTCAAATTGGAATGCAAAGAGAATAGTACATTCTAGACCAAAGAAATTCCTCAGGAAAAAAATTCCAGAAACAAGGGAGAAAAACATCGAGGATAAAAATGCAACAAAAACTATTTACAAAAGAATTTACAAATGCACTGTGGTGCAAGGAAGTGTTCTGAAGCTCCTCCTTATGAATGGTCAACACAGAAAGTATTTCATGATCCTCAATTCCCTACTTAAAGATGGGCTGCAAGATACAGGGAATCAGTAGAAGGCAACCATCTTGGATGGGGATCAGCCGTGAAACAACTAGGCCCCTTGGACAATTGAGATACCAAAAAATTCATGCCGTGCAGATGGGAGGCCAGAATGGCCCACATTGCAAGTTCTGAAAAAAGCGTTAAGCACACAGAGACTGCAGCGAGGCAAGTATTGCAGTAAGTGCCCTCGGGAGACCCCAGGTGCATTGCAATGAGTCTACTCGTCCACGCCAGAGACAGCCTGCACATGAAGTGTTTGATGACTGCACACAACCCTAGGCGGGGTGAGACAGGTGCCATGACCACTGTGTACAAAAGCACACCTTCCTGTGACAATACCAGTTTTTCTGGAGTTTGCTTGAAAAAAATTAGCACACCAAGGCAGGTGCACAAACAGTGGTAGTAGTATTTACTTTATTTCGGTAAAACAACCATAAAAGTATACATATATACGTTCATAAAATTGAGTATATACAAACTCCTAGTTCAATCAGATCTTAAAGAAATATATATATGTATTATTTATACATGTAAAAGACTTAAAATACATATGCATTGAAAAAGTGCAGAGTACAAATTTAACTTGGAGTCCATGTACAGCACATGGGAAACAGGTATAAATTTGGAGATGGGGTAATCAAGTTTAAGTTCAAAAAGTACCTGCCCAATAGCTAGACAGCCTGGGCGCTTTGTCAGTCCAAGAATTTTCATTAGGACATGGCTCTCCTTCTTATGCGCCATGCTTGCTCCAGGTATTTGGTTACAGCAAAGACTATCATCTCCTTTGAGTCATATTTAAGGATTCTCAGGGCCTCCAAATAGTGTCTGGCACCCAAGAGCTTACAAACAGAGGTTATCCATCTCCCGCAAGGGTGTAAATATTGTGGGCAGAAAAAGAGAAAATGCTCTTCAGTTTCCTTTAGCTGAGCATAGAAGTGACAAAACACAGAGGTGGCATGCTTCTCCCATTTAGCCGTTGGATATGTTAGTGGTAAGTACCCATACCTAAGCTGTAGGTACAGGCGCTTGGCAAAGGGGGGAAGGATTTAATCCAGGAACTTTTTGTAGGATGGAGAGCATTTGCTATTTAAAAATTGCCCAGCCAGGTTCTCATGACTATTGTTCAGCCATGTCTGTTCCTAGGCATAATTCCAGTAAGCTCTTTTCAATGTCAAGAATACATTCTTGGCAACCACTGTGGGCGACTTCCAGAGGTCAATCATTTTCAGTTTCTCACACTGAGACTTGATGTTGTTCAGCCAAAGCATAATTACCCATGAGTCACTAGAGATAAGGTCAATCAAGGAGTCCCTATACAGTGTTAGTTCCCTGCATTTCCACCCAATACAGCAAGGGTTTTAAAGCCACCACCAAATTTATAGGGTTAAGTGCTAAGTCCATCCTCAGTGGCAGTGGGTAACCTGAGCATGTTCCTAATGAAATTGTTCTCGGCCGTTAGAAGGACGGTAGCATCTGTGAAACCCCAAATCTCTGCCCGATAAGTGGCTGCCATGAGGGCAGTAGCTTTGTAGATCTGGAGAACCGGGGACACTGCACCACCCCCCCATTTCCTTCTGTTTCCTGCTGATTGGGTGATCCTTCTGGATGAGAAGATTTTTTCTCTTCACCAACTGATGGCCGCAAGACATTGAATCAGACAGATTGACCCCTAAATAGTTGAAGTGTTTGACTTGTTCAACTGTGGAGCCATTGATTAACATTCTCCCTCTAACTGTCTTGTGGGTGTTTATCCCCATACATTTTGGTTTTTTTGGGTTAATTTCCAGGCCCCTTGCCTTACAAAAGGCCACGAAGGAGTCCAGTTCTGCCTGAAGGGCCATTGGAGTTCTAGAGATGAGCGGGGTATCATCAGCGAACATTAATATCGGACACGGGGTTCCAGCTAGCTTAGTGCATCATGCATACATTGTGAGAGCAATTTCACTGCACCATTAATGTAGAGACTGAAGAGTGTTGGGGCAATACGCAACCTTGCTTTACCATCCAGTGGGTTGGAATCGGGTCTGTTAAATCTCCCCGTGTTCCATCTCACTTTGGCATAGGTGTTTGTGTGGAGTGCTCTCAAGATCCGTATTAGGTCCCACTGCACCCCATATCCTGCAAATATTTCCCACAGGTTGTCCCAAGGTACCAGGTCAAAAGCTGCCCTAAGATCTATGAAGGGCGATATACAGGTGGTCCCTCTTTAGGGTGACATATTTCCAGCATAACAACTGGAAGTGAAAGACCTGATCAATAGTGCTGATCTTGCTCCTGAACCCTGCCTAGGCATCCTCAAGGATGTGATTGTCTATTATCCATGCTTGTAGCTTAGCCAGAACCTGTCTGCAAAATATGTTTTGCAAGTTGTCCAACAGGCTTATGGGTCTATAGTTAGAGGCAATGTCCCTACTTCCTTTTTTGAATATGGGTACAACAACAGCTACTAGCCAGGTCGGTGGAATGGTCTTGCCCTTCATTATGCCGTTGCTCAGTGCGTTCAGGTAGGGGATCCAGACATCTGAGTGTGAGAGGAAAAGATCGCCAGGAACACCATCCGGGGCAGGGGCCTTCTCCTTCTCCATTTGCATCAGGGATACCCTGGTTTCAGCCTGGGAGAAATATGAGCACTCGGTCTCTACGTTAGCCTCCTTCTCAGGAGGGTTGGAAAAAAAGCCTCCAGGCCTACCAAGCAATCCCTCTCAATGAGTTCCTCCTTAATGCTTCCATCTTGTTCCAAACCCCTCTCACTGTACAGGAATCTGAAATATTCAACCCAAACTCCCGGTTGCACTACCTCTTAAAGGTGGTTATCAATTAAATTCGAAGTGAATGCCACCAGTGACCAAAACATCTTCTGATTCTTACTCGTAAGTGCGTTGGTAAGCTCTTCCCATTGGTCCATCTCCCAGTTCTGTTTGGCCTTTTTTAAGACTGCCTTGTAGATATTCCTGGCAGAGGTTATATTTGACTTGATTCCC
Source organism: Pleurodeles waltl (assembly GCF_031143425.1). NCBI lineage: Eukaryota > Metazoa > Chordata > Amphibia > Caudata > Salamandridae > Pleurodeles > Pleurodeles waltl. Next base: position 940,407,338 of record NC_090440.1, on the reverse strand, counting down.
TGCTTCAGAGCATCTAGGAGATCGAGCTTAGCCAAGCGACAGTCCTTAGTGAACCATCCTGGGTCAACTTTATTGGAAGCCCCCCTTTTCCTAATTTTAGTAAAGAGAGGCCTAAGCTGTTCCATTAGCTGAGCAAAGACCATATTGGGCTCATGCTCCCTTAGGGATGTTACTTCAAATAGGTTATCCACAAATAGTTTGTATATTTTACTTTGAATTTCTGCATTATCCACGACTTCTGCCCATTTCACGTTCCTCCTATTATTAACTGTCTGTAGGGGATTTCCATGAACTACTGCTGCTGGGAGATTACAGCTAGTAAATATAGCAGGAGAAAATACAGCACTTAAGGCCTCATGATCGCTATCTTTTCGTGGGATAACTGTCATATCTGTCAAGAGCTGACACATTTTCAGGTCGACCAAGATATAGTCAATATAAGTTCTCACAGATCCTCTCTTAAAGGTCAGGCATGGGGGGTTATCAGAACAGGTATTGTCATTAGCGATTAATAAGCCATTCTCCATTATCAGGTCTTCCAGTTGGCCAATTACAGCACTTAATTTCCCTGACATTTGTGCAGCCGCCCCAGAACCAATCAGAGAACCTTGGAGATCCTGCGAGTAGTCTATCTCCCTCCACCCTTTTTCAAGTGTCATGTTACAATCACCTGTGATCAGTTTTAAGGTGCCTCCTTTTAAGCGCCGTACAGTATTAGCGAGATGAACCATTGTGGAGGAGGGGAAGTTTACAGGGACAGATCAGATGTAGGCATTAATTATTGCAATATGTCTGGTCCCAGTAGGCATTTTAACTTTTACTTCTACCCCTAGCAAGTCCTTACTTCCCGTTGAAACTACTTTCACTAATGGGAAAAGATCTAGTTTCAGCCAGATAAGAAGACCCTTCAGAACCTCTACCCATTGGCGAAGATACCGCATTAGCAGCAAACGTAATATACCCACCTCTATGTACTGGTGCCACTTTCCACGTGTCCTGCAAAAGTATAATCTGGTGGTGATCAATGAATTTACCCCACTCTGGGTCCTCAAGCTTAGCATGCACGCCTGCTACATTCCATGTTAGAACTCTAATTGAGTTTTCGGCAGTCAGCCTGCTATCCCACACTAGCACCTGCCTGCCCAGCCATGATAGAGTTAATCTTACTCTGTGTAGCTATATCCCTCATATCATCACCCACGGCACTCAGCTCTAGGTCCTCGGTGACGCGTGCTGCTATTTGCCCACTCATGCCTCCCCTAGATGTACAGTTAGGGACAGAAGGTGTCCTTACCCCCCCCCCCACATGAAAATCAATGTCTGCTAAGTTAGAACATTCCCCCACTAATGTGGTGCGTTGGAGGTGAGTTAAAGAGATACACCCTTCCGAGATCTGGGGTTTTCATAGTCAGCTGGGGCATTGAGTTTAAGACCTAAGTAAGTTCTTGGTTTAGTTCTAAATGTTAATTCCATGGATATCAGCTCATCCACCAATTTAGGACTCTTACATTTCACTCCTATATAATCCCTTTGGTGTCCAATGGGGCTACAAAGTGAGGCAGATAATATGTCATCCCTAATGATAGACGTACACCCCTGGTGTGCCGGAGCCAGTGGATTACTTTGTTAACACAAGATTCTTGAGTTTCTCTGGCTCCATGTGTGAGTTTGGGGACATTTGTCAAATAGATCATACTAGACAGATGTGTACTCTGGTTGTTACTGGATGTGTTTTGGCTCCCACAATGATTCTGGCCTATTTGGCTGGTAGGACGCTGAGTGGACTGTGCACTGTGTTGCTTGATGGTGTATCTACTTTCAATTAGTTCTCTGACAAGGTTAGATGGAGTTGAACGTGCTTCGCTAGCAAACCCACCATTGTCAGCAGCTAACAAATTGCCCTTAACTGACTGCGGTTTTGGGAAGGGTGCTTGGCTATAATGCTTTGGCATTAGATTTGCACCGGCAATCGTGGTTCCTAAGTTTTCCACCAGAGCAGATAATTTGGCCACCTTTTCATCTAATTCGACAGCCCTCTTGTTCATACACCCACGCAAACACTGTATCTCTCCTCTTAGTATCTGTGCCAGTGGTTCCCCTGTCTTGGGCTGATTTAGATCTATTGTGTCTGGGTGCCTTGCTCAATCCGTTGAATCAGGGATCTAAACTGGCACTGTTCCTTGTTTAGCTAGGAGGGCAAAACGGTTGTAGCAGTCAATATTAATAGCGGCTGTGCTTTCAACCTCAGTTTGATTTATTGAAGTGACCGGGGCAGTTGCTAGTGTGCTTACTCTTGATTGCTCATCCCCTGGTGCATAGCTATCCTTTGGCCTAGAGCCGGGCCCTAAAGTAGGTCTGTATACCCTTGGGAGGTGTAACTCTTTTCACCTTACGCTGAGATGAGTCTATGCTGTTTGTGGACAGTAATCCCTCTACTTCCACTATCAGATAATCAAATTCGTTCAGGGTACAGTTCTCTGTGGAATGCCTAGTGAACTTGCTTGTGCCTGCCAGTGGCGTAGCGTGGGTTGTCAGCACCTGGGGCAAGGCGAGTAATTTGCGCCCCCTAACCCGGGGCAAGGCAAGTAATTTGCGCCCCCTAACCCGTGGATTTTAGCACTCGAGTCTCTTCCAAGATGTTGCGCCCGGTGCGGCCGCCCCCCCCTGCACCCTCCACGCTACGCCACTGGTGCCTGCTGCACCTTAGGGTTTTTCGGTGGCCTTTCTCTTGCCCATAGTAAATGAGTCACTTCCAGAGTTAGGAAGGTATCTTGCGTGCCTCGACGATACGGGAGCGATTTACCTATGGGGTGCTTTATCGTTGGAAGCCAGCTCAGCCCTTGTAAAATGCGATACCTTCACAAGAATCCACGCTGCAGCATTCAAGGGGCTATGCCCCATATACCGAGGCCACCAGCACCAAGACTATGATCAGCCTAAGGAAAGCCTTTGCAGTCACTTCCTTTCATCCCTACCTACCCTGCACAAGAGCTCTCATGCAAAGGCCAAATTGGGTGGCCCTGCCCTACCTCTTCCTGTCGCTGAGGGTGCAGGACGTGCCTGCTCTTGACCCGGGCTTTGACCGCGTGCAGCCCACGCTGCAGTGTGCCCCCTTGCGCTTTATAGCACTCGTTGGATCTGACAAGTGGGAGCAGGTGATGCAGAAAATGGCCACCTCCTGGAGCCACAAAGCAGTCTGGGATCTGTAGTCCCTCTGGTTTCGGTTCGCACATCCCGCGCTGCGGTGTGCCCCCTTGCACTTTATAGCGATCGTTGGATCTGGCAAGTGGGAGCAGGTGATGCAAAAAATGGCCACCTCCTGGAGCCACAAAGCAGTCTGGGATCTGTAGTCCCTCTGGTCTCGGTTCGCGCATCCCGCGCTGCGGTGTGCCCCCTTGCACTTTATAGCGATCGTTGGATCTGGCAAGTGGGAGCAGGTGATGCAGAAAATGGCTGCCTCCTGGGGCCACAAAGAAGTCTGGAATGTGTAGCCCCTCTGGTCTCAATTAGCGGGTCCCTAAAGTTGGGATGGAAAAGTCCCTTGCTGGTAGCAAATGTTAATCCCTGCTCTGAGTCAGGGCCACTGGAATTATGCAGCAGGAAAACACCAAATTATGTGGCAGAGTTGAGTAAGTTATGAAGCAAGAAAAGGTAAAGTATGAGGCACATGCGGCACATATTGTAACAGTATTACTTCATTATTTCATCATTTATAAACTTGCTGACTGTGGACATTGGTTGCACCCAGTTATGTGAAAATCTCTGCAGACGTACAATCACATAATTCCAGTAGCTGTGCCCTGAGTGCTCCAGCTGCAGTGCTATTTGGGTCCAGGGTAATACATTTTTGGTCATGGGTGAACATGGATCGTGTGTGTGAACCATTACCTTAGCCTGTCTCATGGATTACTGTCTGGTTAGGTCAGGAGGAGTGCACCAGGTGTTACTCTTATAGTGGTGGAGGGCTACCGCCCATACCGAGAGCTGAACAACACAATTGTGGTGGTGGCAGTTTGCCGTTTTCATAGAACGTAATGCGATAATATGGCCAGAACTTCCGATCAAGAGATTGGGACCTATTGGGCCACTCAAAAGAAGTTCTGCAGCTATGGGCTCAGCTCAACCTGGCCCACATCAATATGGATCTGTGGAGTGAGAGTGTTCATGCTCGAGTGTAACTCACTGGTATGTATGTGAGAAAGTGTGTGCTACAGTACAAGGAAACAGCACTTGCATGTAGGAGTGCACCACACCCTGTGTGCTCTGTTACGACCCCCTGTGTGTCTGGAGGGGGACATGGTGAAGTGAAAGCATGCCCTGAAGCAGCACATAGCCTTAAAGAAGGAGCATTATCATTGTCTGAATCCAGGAGCACCCAAGACCTGACTCCACACTGCTTATGAGGGACATTGCTCTGACTGATGCACTAACACATAGGGACATTTTGACTTTCGTAGATTCATAGTAAGAGTTTTATAACTTAAATTCCCTAACAGAGCTTAGCTTAGATGTTGCCTCACAGAAATGGGAAATAACCACAGTCCCTAGAACGGGAAGTGGTAGTCGAGGGCTGACTCAAGTAATGGTATTGTGCTTGTCTTATGAAAACAGTGTATATTATTTGTGGTCTGCCATACTGTACTTTGTGTTAGTAGATAATTGTTCCTTTTTTCATAAAGCAAGTAGTGGACTGGACAATATTTTATTGAAGTTGCTGAATCAATTTTGAGTTGTGACTGTGTTCACCTTACTGTCACCTCCTACCCAAGAAGTGTTGGACTGCTCTACCCACTGCCATGGAGAGTCAAGTGCTGAAGAGGTATTTGGGACTGTTGCTAAGATCCCACCAAATAGATCTAAAGAGTAATTCCAAAGTTGCCTTAAATCCTCTATGACCGGCAATCGGAGTTTCATCACACACATTTATAGAACCTCCAGTCTCAGTTCTTGGGTTGGTATAAATGATGGTTGGCTTTTCAAATAGAACTCACCATGTAGAGTTAGTCTTTCCATGTTTTTTCATCTCATATCAAGGTACTTGTGTATAGCTTGTCCTGCTCCCAATAATCTTTGAGGTCAAATTAAGCATCGGTCATGGGTGGGAGTCAACCACATACTTTCTTGACAGAGCATCAGACAAGATGTTTCTGGTCCCACATGTATGATGAAATCATACAGATTGAAAACAATATGCACAACAGCCTGACAAATGTTTTTCGACTGCATGTTCGGGATGATTTGTAGGATCAGGTTATTGTGCAAATCTTAAAAGACAAGCCACTTCTGATGATGCTGCCATTAAGAACAGGCCAGCGTTGTTGCTAAGAGTTCTCTTTTTAACATTGAATAGTTCATTTCATTCAGTGATATGAGACAGTTATAAGCCAGACTGTCCCAAACTGTCATCGTCTTAAAGCTGAAGGACAGCCCCTACAGCACTGGCCGAGGGCATCGCTCTAAACAAATAATTTCTTCATTGGGTCCAGCTGCAGTGCAAATTGGGCCCTGGGTAAAGGATGACTCTAGATAGCAAAGGCTTGTTGTGCCCTCACTTTCCAACAAAATCCTGGGTGAAGTGCTTCCTTCATAATTATGTGGGTAATGATGCTGGCTAAGTGGGCAAAGCTATCAATAAAATGCAGGTAGAAACTGGCCAGACTCACAATGGACTGCATCTCCTTGACAAGTACTTCCCTGAGGTGTAACAGTTGTCATGACAGTATTGGGAAGAGAAACAGATTGTCCTTGTTAACTAAAAGATATAAGGATTGTGTTTGGCAATCCAGGCAACTCCAAAGATGTCACTGCGTGAAATTATGTTATCAAAACACACCAAATCTTTATAATCAACAAAGTTCACTATATGGGATTTAACATTTCTCTGACTGCCCCAGAGACAAGTGGAGAACTATCCACAGTTTGAACCTGCTGAGAAGTTTTATTGACTACCTCTTTCCATCATGCAATGTTGTTCTTATAAAAACCACTGGCTCCACAATCTAGCAGAGAAAACGATTCAAGCGATTATCCTCCTGAAGACTAGCCAGCACTGCAAGTCAGGACTGGCTTCAGGGCCATGCAAGTGGTGCAGCTGAACCAGATGCTGACCTTGGGGAATTGTGTTTAAAAACACATTATGGTTTTAAAAGCACTGATGCAGAGTACCTTATGCTAGTTTTCAGACAGCAATAAAAATGTCAAGATAACTCTGGTGAGTAATGTTTTCCTGGAGAGAGAGAGTTTTGTCTAGTGGCAGTTTTGACTCAAAGTAGAGCAGAGGGTTAACATACCTGCTGCAAAGAACCATGCTGATCACAGAACTTTATCTTATGTGGATAGCTCAGTGGATTACTGCTTATGTCACAGAAATCCTTTTGTTACAGCACTTCATAAGTCACAATCCTAGTATAGAAGAGTGACCTATGAACTGCTGTTAGGCCTGTTAGTCTTAGGGTGGTCATCCCCCAAAAATGTGCCTGCCTCCCTCCATTTTTCTGACCCTGTTGTTGCTGCTTTTTGGGCTCTGCACACTTTACCAGTGCTGACCAGTGCTAAAGCCATGTGCTCTCTCGTCTAAACATGGTAACGTTCTCTCCTGACCAATTGGCTTATTTAATTTACCTGTAAGTCCCTTGTAAAATGCACTAGAGGTGCCCAGGGCCTGTAAATTAAATGCTACTAGTGGGCTTGCAGCATTGATTGTGCCACCCACATAAGTAGCCCAATAACCATGTCTCAGGCCAGTCACTGCAAGGCCTGTGCGAGCAGTTTCACTGCCACTTCGACTTGGCATTTACAACTACTTGCCAAGCCTTAAACTACCCTTTTACTACATATGTCACCCCTATGGTAAGCCCTAGGTAATCCATAGGTCAGGGTGCTATGTAAGTAAAAGGCAGGACATGTACTTATGTGTTTTACATGTCCTGTTAGTGAAAAACACACAAATTAATTTGTTTTCCACCTCTGTGAGGCCTGCTCCTCTCATAGGGCGGCATTAGAACTGCCCTCATATACTTTTAAGTGGTAGATTCTGACTGGAAGGTGTAGTCCTGTCACGTTTAGTATGGCCAGAATGGTAAAAAAAAACCCTGCTCACTGGTGAAGTTGGATTTAATACCATTTAAAAATGCCACTTTTAGAAAGCGTGCATTTCTCTTCACTTACTGCCATCTGTGCCTTACAGCCGGTCTCCAATCCACGTCTGGTGTGTGCCGGTTGACAGTTCCCCTTGTACATTCCACCCAGACAGCCATAAACAGAGAGCACTCAATCACATCTGCATTCATTTGCATACTGAATGGGCCTTCCTGGGAAGGTAGGGGTGAGGGTCTCTCTCTTACACTTCAGAGGCCAGTGGCCTGCCCCACACAAAGGACTGATAAACCCCCACAGGGACACTGGCAGACAGGGCTGGGTTGAAAGGGGAACCTGTGCACTTCAATACCAATCTTTGAAGTTTGCCCCACTTCAAAGGCATTTTGGGGTATATATACCAGGTCTGTTACCCTCCAAAATTAGACACTTCTAGATCTACACTTGGACTCTGTCAGAAGGACTGCCTGGATGCTTTGTTGCAAACGACTGCTGCCCCACTTGTTGCCCTGCTGCCTGCTGACTCTGCTGGAAGGACTCTGCCTTCCCCCACAGGTGCTCTGCAAAGGCTTGGTTTGACCTTGCCCCCTGTTCTGAAGTCTCAGGGTCACAAAGACTTCACCAAAGAGATAGATGGATAGATAGATATACCCTTATTGCATAATCAATAAAAATTGTTGCAGTCAGCAATATAGATAAAAAGGTAAAATTGGGTAGCCAGAAATGACCCACGGGGTTTCTAACTCACACAGAGTAAAACAATTGTACCTGCCAAGGTATTGGAAGCCCACTTAAAAAGGATGTCTGTTTCATCAGGGGGGATGATTACATGAACTGTACTCTCAAAATTCGTGCTGTCCATAATGTTCTGCATCAAGGCAGTGCATGAGTATTAAAAAAAGAAGTTTAGTCATGAGCTAAATATCTTCATCAGCTTTCAAAGTTTGTTAGCACAAGCTTTAAGAGGAGTTCTGCTTTTAATATGAATTTTACTACACATGCCATGTGCTGAGGTGTCCTTCTTTTGAGGCAAAATAGGATAGCTTGTCGGCATGATCTAATGCCACTTGAGATGAATATATTTTTGAGGAACAGTTACGCCAGGGTGACAGTGCAGGGCATATGCATAGAAGGTGTAGAAAGTCTTCCTGATGATATGCACATAGCCTGCATTTCCCGTTTTGTGGGGGTTTGAGCCATTTTGGGCCCATGTCCAGTGAGGGTAGTAGACCAAGCCTGGCGTGCAGCACCTTTATTTTTAGAAATGTATTTAGTTTTTCTCCCAGGTATGCCTGTGCTGTCAGCGCCTTGTACGTGTTTATAGTCATCCGTGAGTGGGAACGTGGCATGAACTTGTCTTTGTCCTTGCTCCTTGATAGCTGTTTGATTTGCTTATTTATTATTTTCTTAACAGATTTATGCAGTAAGGTCTTTTGCCACAGCTCTTCTGCCTGTAGTTGTTTGATTGCTAAGGAAATTTTGTCAAACCATACATTTGAGTCATCCGGTGAGTTCAGGCCTGATTCCTCCCAGATTAGTGATTTTAGTGTGTTTAGGGTTGTCTGTCTTAATAGAGAGGCATATTTGAGGATAGCTCTGTTCTACCCCAGGGCTTGGTCTTGTAGCTCAAATTCCAGTCTGATTGATGCTGGTGAAGAACTGTCGTAGGCGGCAGAGGAATCGGAAAACTTTACTCTGGGCGATGTTCAAGAAATCATTAAACTTGACAGGATAACTTTCTAAGCCGTATATCAGGGAGGGCAGGAACTTTGCCTCAATCATTGTGAGGAGCGGCCTCCAGGTTGGACTTTGTAGATTTGTGGATAGATTGTGAAGGGTTGCAAGTTGTGATGCCACTCTGGCTTTCAAGGTGTTTAAATGCAAGTGGTGAGACCACCTTTCCCACAACCAGACTCCCAGATATTTGTAGCTACTACTTCTGCCCACTAGCTGGTTTCCAGAGAGACACTGCTTTTTCTTTATTATGCGGTTGCCGAAGATGACTACCTTGGTTTTCTCCAGGTTTAACAGCAGCATGTTGGATTTGCAATACTGATCTAGGATTTTTAGCAGTTTTTGCAGCCCCATGCATCAAAGGCTCAAGAGGACGACATCATCTGCATAAAGAAGTGCTGTTAGAAGCTGTTGGCCCAATTTGGGGAGATGGGAGCTGGCAGAGGTCAGATGTGCACACAGATCTGCAAGATATAGATTGATTAACATCGGGGCTAGAACACAGCCTTGCTTTACTCCTCTTCCTATTGCAATTTTTGCAGGAACTCTTCCATTGCTGCCAACTTTTACCCTCGGCCCGTTGTCAGAATATAAGAGCTGAATTCTTTTCAGCAAGTTCGGTCGAATTTTGAGAACCACTAATTCTTTCCACGATCTGTGCCATTCCACAGAGCCGAAAGCTTTAGAAAGGTCCACAAAGCAGGTTTACAAGGCCATTTTCTTTTTTGTATTCTTTTCCGCCAACATTGCCGGTGCTACCAAGTTGTCAGAGGTGCTTGATAAGGGACAGAACCCAGTTTGGTTCAGTGGGATTAGGTTCAGTCTAGTCGTCCAGTGTTTTATTTCCTATAGGAGGCACTCCGCAAATATTTTTGCATCAGTGTCGAGGAGGGCAATCAAGTGATAGCTGTGAGGGTTGCCAGAGGGGCCTTTCTTGTAAATTGGGTGGAGAATTGCCCCTCTTCAGGAATCAGGGATTTTATTTTCGGTGATACAAGAGGTGAACAAATTACTAAATTGATTGGACCAAAATTCCAGATCGTGTTTCGAGACCCCCGTGGGGAGGCCATTCGGGCTGGGGGGCCCGTTGGTGCTGCAGTGCCTAAGGTGTCCTTCGATCTTTTGTACTAGGTGATTGGCTCATAATTTTAGCACAAGTTGCATTCTTCCGCTTCCTAACAGCCGTATAGCTTGGAGATGTACTCGATCCACTTTGCTTCTGGCACAGTGTTGCTTAAGGTCCTACCGCCCCACACTCCAGTTGATTAACAATGGACCACATCGGGGGCTGTCCTTTTGTTTGCATGCCTCAAAGACTTTGATCCATTCCTGGTCTTGGTGTGCCTGCTTTGCTTCCCAGACTGCCTTCTTGTATTTCTTTCCTAATTCTTGGAAGGTACAAAGTTGTCTGGTGTCCATCTGTTGTTTCTTTAGTGCTATTGCTGCTTTGTTGAGCCATTGCCTTTCTTGCTTTAGGGATTGTATGAACCATTGGTGTTTATTCCGTGGGGGTCCATGCCTGGGCCGTTGTAAGGGAGCTAGCTGATTCCTTAGTGATGTTAACTTTGCTTCCCATCTGATGATTATGTTCAGCTGTGTCCCTGGGTTGGATAATAAGCTTGATTTCAAAACCTCAAATTTCCCCATACACAGGTTTGACCATCTTGAATGGTGGTGATGGCTTCCAGGATCCTGTGCCCCTATGTTGTGCACTTGTGCCATGCAGCGATTGCTGTTCGTGATTTCCATGGCTTGCAGATGATGATCACTTTTGCATCTTACTCCTATGCTAAAAACGTGAATGTATTTGAAGAATGTTGTCGACGTAAATGTGTAATCCAGAGTGCTAGCTGATTTCTTTGATATGTGCGTTGGGTACATTGGGCTGTCTGTGGAGAAATGACTGTTCAAGGCCCTCAGTACAAATGCCTCCAAGGCTCTCACCAGAGGGTGATTACATTTGTCCAGGTCCCTGAAGCATGATACTTGCAGTAGAATGCCCAGGGGTTGATCTAAGGCTCCTTCTCTGGTACTTCTATACCAATAGTTGGCCATATTTAGGTTGAAATCGCCTGTGATTAGCCAGGAGGCAATCCCGTATGAAGCTTTTAGAGTTTGCAGTCATTTTCCATGGTGTCTAAGAAGTGCAATTTGTGGATCGCATTGGGGTTGATATAGATGTTTAGTACCCAAGGGTAGGTCGCTCCCCCTGCCGCTGCAGCTCCTCCAGGTTCCTGAGTTCCTGAGACCCACCCCACAGTAAGTACCCCCCACCTCCCAGCCCCTCGTTCTGCCCCGCGCTACTCACCCTCTCTCCTGCTTCTTTTCCTCTTTCCTTCTTCTCTGTTCTTCCTCCTCGCTCCTCGTCTGTATTCTTCTTCTGTACTCCTCTTCTCCCCGTCTTCTCTCCTCTTCTCTTCTTCCTCATCTTCTGCTGTGGTATTCTGCACCCTGTTTCTTCGTTTTTTGTATCTCCCTCCGTGTTCTTCTGTGTTCTTCTGTGTTCCTCTGTCTTCTTCTGTCTTCCTCTGTCTTCTTCTGTCTTCCTCTGTGTTTTTCTGTCTTCCTCGGTGTTCTTCTGTCTCCCTCTGTGTTCTTCTGTATTCTTCTCTGTTCTTCTGTCTTCCTCTGTCTTCTTCTGTCTTCCTCTGTGTTCTTCTGTATTCTTCTCTGTTCTTCTGTACTCCTCTCTGTTCTTCTGTGTTCTTCTGTGTTCTTCTGTGTGTCTTCTGCTCTTCCGGTCTTCTGCTCTTCCGGTCTTCAGTCCTTCCGGTCTTCTGCTCTTCTGTTCTTCTTTTCTTCTGTTCTTCTTTTCTTCTTGTCTTCTTGTCTTCTGCCTTCGGCTCTTCTGCCTCCTCCGTCCTCTTCTTCCCGCGCCTGCCCTCCTGCTCCTGCCTCATCCCCCTCCCCCACTCGCATCCCCCCCTCTATCTCCCCTATCTAACCCGTTCACTTTCTACCTCCCTCACTCCTCCTATCTACCTATCTCTCCATCTCTCTATCCCACTATCCAACTCCCTCACTCTCCACCTCCTCCTATCTTCCTATCTTCCTATCTCTCTATCGTTTTCCCTATCTATCGATTTCTCTAGCTACCTTTTCTCTCTACCTATTTCTCTATCTCTCCCCCCCTCCCGCCACCCCCTCTATTACCTATCTTCCTATCCCCTCACTCTACCTCTCACCCTCACCCACCTCTACAACCCCCCCTCCCCTATCTTCACAACCCTACACCTATCTTTCTCCCTAATCTCCTAAACCTCCTAACACTCTCCCCCCTCCACCCTTAAACCCCCCTCCCCCAGCTCTTCTCACTCTACCTGTCCCCCCCCTCCCTCGTGCTTTCCCGCCGCGACCTCCTGCACGCCCCCGCCCCCCAGCTCCCATTCGCCCCCAGCTGACCCCTCCCCCCCCTCCTACCTCATATGGCGGCCGCTGCGCGAATGCGCAGCGGGTGCGCCGCTGGCGCGCCAGAGGCAAGCCCGTCTGCGCCTGTCCGCGCCTGGCCCGCGCCCAGCGCCATGACCCCTGGTCCCCAGCGCTCCCAAGCCCCGATAATCCGCTATGACCCCACCACCCTCCATGCCCTCAACCCAGGACGCTCCAACACCTGCTTCCAAGCTCACCCCAAACGCACCCATGGACCCTTCGCCTGCAACTCCTGCAAACGCATCTTCCACCACGCAACAACTACGACCACAAGCCCACGCGCCATCAACCACCTCAAGTGCATCCTAGTCAACGCTCGCTCCGTTCACAAACACGCCGTTGAACTCTGGGACCTCCTAGACTCCACAGCACCGGACGTCGCCTTCATCACGGAGACCTGGATGAACGCCTCCTCTGCTCCAGACATCGCCACCGCCATCCCCGAAGGCTACAAGATCTCCAGGAAAGACCGCACCAACCAAGTAGGAGGAGGTATCGCCATCGTCTTCAAAGACTCCATCAGCGTCACCACCTCCACTGAAGACTCCCCTCTTGCCGCTGAACACCTGCATTTTCAGATTCGCACCGACCCAAGGACCACCCTCAGAGGATCCCTCGTCTACCGTCCTCCCGGACCTCGCGCCCCTTTCAGCGACACCATCGCCGACTTCATCTCCCCGCACGCCCTCGCCTCACCGTACTACATCCTCCTAGGCGACCTCAACTTCCATCTGGAACAAAACAACGACCCCAACACCACCACCCTGCTCGACACCCTCGCCAACCTCGGCCTCAAACAACTGGTGAACACTGCCACCCACATCGCCGGACACACACTCGACCCTATCTTCTCCGCCAGCAAACACGTCTTCTTCAGCCACGCCTCCGCCCTTCATTGGACCGACCACAGCTGCGTCCACTTCACATTCCGACGCGAGACCCGCCACCTCCGCACTCAACCCATCCCTCGCCGACAGTGGAACAAGATCCCTGAAGAGCAACTCTTCGCCGCACTCGCCGCCAACCAACCCACCCTCACCACCGACCCCAACGTCGCAGCCCTCAACCTCACAAACTGGATCTCCAACTGCGCAGACAACCTTGCTCCCCTCAAACGCTCGCAGCGACAGAACAACACCAAGAAACCCCTCTGGTTCTCTGACACCCTCAAAGAATCAAAGAAAACTTGTCGCGCACTTGAGAAAGCCTGGCGCAAGGACCGCACCGCTGACAACATGACCGCCCTCAAGAACGCTACCCGCAAACACCACCACCTGATCCGCACTGCCAAAAGGAATTTTTTCACCGACAGACTGGACAAAAACAGCCACAACAGCAGAGAACTCTTCAGCATCGTCAAGGAGTTCTCCAACCCCTGTGCCAACGCCAACGCCGTCACGCCCTCACAGGATCTATGCGAATCCCTCGCCACTTTCTTCCATCGCAAGATCAGCGACCTCCACGACAGCTTCGGACACCAGACCCAACCTAACACCACCGAACCCACATCCCCGACCATCACCCTCAACAACTGGACCCACATCAGCACGGAAGAAACCAAATCCATCATGAACTCTATCCACTCCGGCGCCCCTTCGGACCCCTGCCTGCACTTCATCTTTAACAAAGCCGACAACATCATCGCCCCGCACCTCCAGACCGTCATCAACTCTTCTTTTTCTTCTGCTACCTTCCCCGAATGCTGGAAACACGCCGAAGTCAACGCCCTACTAAAGAAACCTACGGCTGACCCGAGCGACCTGAAAAACTTCCGCCCCATCTCCCTTCTGCCTTTCCCAGCCAAAGTAATAGAGAAGACCGTCAACAAACAGCTGACCACCTTCCTGGAAGACAACAACCTGCTCGACCCCTCACAGCCCGGATTCCGAACCAACCACAGCACTGAAACCGCCCTCATCTCAGTCACAGACGACATCAGAACCCTGATGGACAACGGTGAAACAGTCGCCCTCATTCTTCTCGACCTCTCGGCTGCCTTTGACACCGTCTGTCACCGCACCCTAATCACCCGCCTCCGCTCCACCGGGATCCAAGACCAGGCCCTGGACTGGATCGCCTCCTTCCTCGTAAACCGCTCCCAAAGAGTCTACCTCCCTCCGTTTCGCTCAGAACCCACTGAGATCATCTGCGGCGTACCTCAAGGCTCATCACTCAGCCCGACACTCTTCAATGTCTACATGAGCCCCCTCGCTAACATCGTACGCAAGCACGACATCATCATCACCTCCTACGCCGACGACACCCAACTTATACTCTCCCTCACCAAGGACCCCGCCAGCGCCAAGACCAACCTACAAGAGGGTATGAAGGATGTCGCAGATTGGATGAGGCTCAGCCGCCTAAAGCTGAACTCTGAAAAAACTGAAGTCCTCATCCTCGGCAACACCCCGTCCGCCTGGGACGACTCCTGGTGGCCCACGGCCCTCGGCACCGCACCGACCCCCGCAGACCACGCCCGCAACCTCGGCTTCATCTTGGACCCCCTTCTCACCATGACCAAGCAAGTCAACGCCGTGTCCTCCGCCTGCTTCCTCACCCTCCGCATGCTCCGCAAGATCTTCCGCTGGATCCCCGCCGACACCAGAAAAACCGTGACCCACGCCCTCGTCACGAGCCGCCTGGACTACGGCAACACCCTCTACGCTGGGACCACCGCCAAACTCCAAAATCGCCTGCAACGCATTCAAAACGCCTCAGCCCGCCTCATCCTCGACGTACCCCGCAACAGCCACATCTCCGCACACCTGAGACACCTGCATTGGCTCCCAGTCAGCAAAAGGATCACCTTCCGACTTCTCACCCACGCACACAAAGCCCTCCACGACAAGGGACCGGAATACCTCAACAGACGGCTCAACTTCTACATCCCCACCCGCCCCCTCCGCTCCTCTGGCCTCGCACTCGCCGCCGTCCCTCGCATCCGACGCTCCACGGCGGGTGGGAGATCTTTCTCCTTCCTGGCGGCCAAGACCTGGAACTCCCTCCCCACCAGCCTCAGGACCACCCAGGACCACTCCGCTTTCCGGAGACTCCTAAAGACCTGGCTGTTCGAGCAGCGATAACCACCCCCTTTGTCCCTAGTGCCTTGAGACCCGCACGGGTGAGTAGCGCGCTTTATAAATGCTAATGATTTGATTTGATTTGATTTAGTATTATGACCTAAGTTGATACCTGTTCCAAAAGCCAGTTTTGATGACGACGGCTAACATGTGGGCTGGAAGCTGGTCGATTCTCCTTGCTGTTAAAGTTTTAGTTGTGGTTATATAGTTGGAATGACCTCCCTTGGGGTGTTCCTTGCTCTTTGCTTTTGTTCCTGGGCTAAAGAATTCTTGGAATCCTGCTAACGGATTTTCAGCCACATGCTAAGTTTCTTGTATGCAGATGATATCAAAGTTGCTCAAAAAGGATTCCAGGTTTGGGTCATGAGTGATTTTGGTTGCCCCTGCTATGTTCCAGGATATTATTTTTGTATTGCCCAGCAAATGTTTAGCCTGTGATCCAGAATTTAAGATATTTTTTGATGTTCCTGGCACCCCACACCTATCTTGGGGTGCAGAGGTGCATCAGGGTCGAGGGTATAGTTTGTTCCAACTAGTTTCCTCTTTTGGCAGATCCATTACCTGGTCATGTCTTATTACTTGGTGTTCCTGTGTGATGGAGACAATTAATTCTCTTGGTCCGGGGATGAAGGAGGAGGATGCACCCTTGGCGTGTTTTAGGATTGATCACTGAGTGACATCCCTGGGGTTTGCTGTCCGTGTTGCATTGCATTTTCCCTTGGCTCCTTGAGGGATAAGGAATGTTGGGTACTTTGCTTTGTTCACTTCTTTAAGCTCTATACCCCAAAGTTCAAATACCTCTGATTTTGATAGTAGCAGCTGCACTTTTTCTGTGCTGCTCAAGCAGACTTCTGTGCACTCATTTGTGTCGCTTTTACTTGGTGCTAGAAAGGTTATGTACTCAAGATCTTTGCTGTTAATTATTCCAGCCCTGGGATGGCATTGCAGATTCTCATGAGGTTGGGATGAAAAAATAGGATATGAGTGCCCCTATCCTTTGAGTTCGGCTTAGGATAGGGCACAGTTGTGTGGGCCTTTGTGAGGTGCAGAGCTGATGTGATTTCAACATCTGTGATGATCATTTGCTCTACCTCCATTGGTGCTTGCTGTATGTAGTTTGAATTAAACAAGTGGTCTATGGTCTTTTGTGATGGGCTCTGAAGGTCTTGGCATCCAGGATGAAAGACCAGTTGCAGAAAGATCATTCAGTTGTTCACTTGTCTCCTCAAGGGCTACCCCAGCACGGGTGGCCTGGATGGAGAGTTCATATTTATCAAGTTGGGCATGGTTCATGTGAGGCTCCAGCGCATTAGTAGTTGACATGGGGTGTGCCCCTTGGGAGACGGTGGGGCCAAGGATAGTTACCGGTTTGTAACCTCAAGATTTTTGTAGTTTTGGTCTTATTTTATTCAGATAAATATTATCTATTTTCCTATGCTGGTGTCGGGTACTTTTTGTGGTGTTTTCCCTTTGTTACTTTATGAGTTATTGCATAAATACTTTACACGGTGCCTTCTAAGTTAAGCTTGCCTGCTCTGTGCCAAGCTGCCAGAGTGTGAGCACAGGATAATTTCAATTGTGTTGTGACTTATCCTGAGTAGGATTGTGGTCCCTACTTGGACAAGGGTGTATACCTCTGCCAACTAGAGACCCCATTTCTAACAACTGTCATCACAAAGCTGCATGAAAACTGCATAATATAGATTAGGACGCTATGTTTTTTACACCCAATGTTTTATTATCTGTTCCTAATATTGCTAAACAGTTTGTTTGGGTAGATATACATTCTTATTAGCAAAGCCAACCCCAACCAGCTTTTTAAAGCGAACAAAATGAAATTGAGAGCTGAAGGGCATTGTTGGAGAGTGGTGAGGAGAGATTTCAGTGAGGAGATCATGGGACGGGCAAAAAGTATTGGACAAGCTCAGACTAGGTCTTGCGAAGAACCCCAATACATGCAGATTACATTTTTCCAATCTCTCTCAGTCCCTGAACACTCTCTTTGAGTAGAACAGGACTGCATGGATTCTTCAGTATTAGTAGTTGAAGGTTTCTCAGGAATTCTTTTTGGCCTTTCAGTGAAAGCTCTCTGCAACTGGGAGAGTCCATCACCTGTGCTTCTCTGACCTATGCATTTTCATAGCAAGTGGTCAAGAGCAGCACCAAATCCATGAATACTGCCAATGTTGATGGAGGGCCTGAATGAATGAATGAGGAGATTCTTTACATCCTTTGTGAAGCAAGAAATCTGGTTCCTTGTGTTCCAGTTTAGAGAGGACCTGACTTGGCAGTCGTGCTGAAATCTTCCTAATGGAGCAGGACTAAGACTGATTTACATATGGATGGGTCTAATCACAGGAGGCATGATGGGGAAAAGAAAGAAGGGTTAGAATACTACCCCAACTACCTGCCAGTGGTTAGACAAATTGCAAGCATTAAGACCTTTCTGTATCTGGTTCAACAGTATCCCATAATCCTAAAATCTCCTTTTAGAGTTTGGCTGCATGACACAGGAGGCCAACAGAAAGCAGCTGTCTTGGATTGTGATTACCTTCAAGCCTACTAGGCTACCAGGAAAATATTGCCATAGAGATCGGTGGCCAGACAATCCACATCACAAATGCTTAATGCACATTCACAACAGGGAGAAAAGTGAAACCAGGTGCGTGCCCGCAGGAGACAGCTGCTGCACCACAATACTCTAACACTACCCTGCCCGCGAAGTCCCACATGCAAAGAGCTTGATGACCATGTGCAAAGCTCTTGGGCGTGGCGGTAAAATTGCTGCTGATGCAGGGCAAACCAACAACCTGCAGAGGATCCTATGGTCTCCAAGACACAAGAGCCTAGAATCAAAGTCAATGGCAGCAGTATACTACACCAACAATGCCTAACATAACAATGTCAAACATAACATTTTGTAGTGACTGGTTTCATCAATCCCTTTCTAATGATCATATGATCCGTGTTGGAGGTGGCACGTTCTTCTTGCCTTCGGCAAGGCCCTAGCCAGGCTGAAACCCCCAGTCCTACCAGGGGTGGGTGATTACACTTGCTATATAACCTGCACTTACCC
Source organism: Pleurodeles waltl (assembly GCF_031143425.1). Classification (NCBI taxonomy): domain Eukaryota; kingdom Metazoa; phylum Chordata; class Amphibia; order Caudata; family Salamandridae; genus Pleurodeles; species Pleurodeles waltl. The sequence continues at coordinate 940,388,924 of NC_090440.1, read as the reverse complement.
TTCGGTAGCTTGGCATAGAGCAGTAAGGCTTATCACAGATGCAATGTGTAAACTACGATGAGTTGCATAAATGAGACTTCACATACTGTGTAGGTACATAAAAATTGTATTCAACACATACACTGTCAGCACAGCATGAGTATCATGTAAACCTGGGCATAAATCACTCTTAGCAATGGAATTCACAATATTAGGCCCAATGGTGTGAACACCAATGGCAATATGTACAAGTGAGAAAACAATCCCTCCGTCTGGTGCATGATGACTTGAACCGCACCAGATAAATCCGGGTGCCCACACGGAGAACGTAAGTCCCAGGCCCCACTGGAATGAGACACAACATCTACCGCTCAATGAGTCGCTGTAAACAAACCACTCACACAGGGGACTTTATTGCCATACCACCCTGGAATGAGGCACAACGGCTTGTATGCAATGACTTTAGTCGCACCAAAGTCCCCAGTCACGGACCTTGATGCAAGTTCAGCCATGCCTTATGAGGCAGAGTAGGGCACAACTCTGTTGGCACCCCAACTCCGAGGATTGCCACCTATAAAGGGGCACAGCACGCAATGCATGTACAGCCAAGGGTCACACAAGAGAAATGTGATGCACTCAACAACAACGGGCAATGTAGGGTCCCGCACAGAGTGAGCCGAGTCACACCAGAAGACGTTTTGGCATGCAGTGGTCCCCATGATGAAAGACCACTCACCTGAAATGCTAGCAGTATTTAGCAAGATCCTAACCAGGCAATTCTGGTCTCCAGACACAATACTCAGTCCACGCTTACCAGCAGAGGGGGTTTGTCATTCTGAATTCAATTATTCTAAACATCATGAAGCTGCTCCACTGCAATCCACTATTGCAGTCAGACCTAATAAGACTCTTTCTCCCATGTTACCTAATGGGCAGAGCAGCTCTTATGGGCAGCTCGAACACGCAAGGGTATTCCAAACTCCCCGGGCACATGTGCCTTGACACACACACACACAGGCCTGCAGAGGTAGGCTGAACACAGGTTAAAGCTACCACAAGGGTGCAAGTGCGTCTATGCTGGCCTGCGCTATAAGGCCCAAACTCTACCCTACAATACCCTTGTGCAAGTGTGCACACACTGGCAAGTGATTCCGGAAACCACCCATGTGCTATTATGCACACTTGGGCTAGTGATGCCAGTCTCCATCTACACCTGGCAACACCTGTGTTCAAGTACGCACGCAATGGCAAGTTGTGCCATACTCACTATAAGTATGATGCCCTGGGATGGTAGGCACCTAAAGGCCAGCTATGCCAAGCTCAGCATATTTGCCAATATGCACATTGGCACGGTGACGCCAGCTAGGCCAGGCTCAATAAATCTTCAGACACCCTTTTGCAAGGGGCACAGATTGGCAAGCTAGGCACAGCGTAACATTCATGAAACCATCATTGTGTAGGTGGACACCCCCTGGTCTGGGGGGCTAGGCCCAGTGCCTCTAACAGCCCACTGGTGCAAGTGCACACCCCTGGACTTGTAATGGCTGGTCCCGCCTATGTTGATTAGTGCCACCTCTCACTCAGTTGAGAACAGGGCAACAGTGCCCCTGGCCCAAGGCTGCTACTAGAGGACCGGCCCATCTTCTGAGTGTGGCTGACCCCCGTAGGTAGGGGACACTCAGAAGATGGGGGTCTGTCCTGCACGGTAGTGTCCACCTTTGTGTACTTGCCCTGCCCTACAACTTCCACCCGCCCCGACTTTGGGCCCCTCCAGAGAAGGTGTAAGGCCAGCTCAGGGTTTCCCCGCCCCCCAGGGACTACCACCCTGAGCGCAGGCGCACTACTGTCCCGCAGGCCCATCAAATCAGGCCTATGACATGGTTGGCATGGTCTTCTAGAGGATGGCACACACAGTGCCACGTCTCCCTAGTAGCCAGGGCCATACATGCCCTGGATATGTGGGTGTCACAGGACGCCACCCTAATCGAGGAGGGTATAGATAATAAATAGTCTCAAAATGGGGGTTTGCAGTGGTTCTTTTTATTCAATTAAGGTATGGATTTTTTTATCAAGTCTTGATTATTCCAGTTGATATTCTGTTTTCTGTTCTTATGTTTTCCCAGGCTCCCCAAAGTTTCAGCATTGGTTCGTTGTCCAGGGGCCATTAAGAGAGGAGAAAAACAAAACAAAGAAATCCCTGTCAGGTAAGTGTCTTCTATGGTTTCCTTTTTTCTTCACTTTCTCTCTATTTTTATTTTCTTCTTAAATTCTTCTCTTCTTGTGCACGTATAGATAGATATGTTAACAGAAAAAAGGAGTGTGGAAGGAAAAAGGGAAAATATCTGTGTTAATTAGTGTAAAGACACCATACAGTACTCCGTTACTGTACTCACGCAAGAACTGGAAGATGCTGCACCTGAGAAACTTTTATAATAGCCTACTGTTTCATTACACATCGCATAACTGGAGGTTTTCCCTTTCCATGCAAGCTTCTCTTTAGTGCTTACACCATGTGGAAAAACACACCCACCAAAATAAGTAATACACAACCGAATGAAAGATATAACAATATCTGGTTTGTAGATAGAACCCCTGTAGGTGCAGTGTTCTGTGGTGCCCAACACTCCTCCCCGTTCTCTCCCACCTTTACCATATTCGGTCCCTTACCTGCAGGTGCCCCGTCCCTACAGGGACATGGCAAGTTTCTTTGCTCTCCCTCCTCTCGGCCACAGAGCTTGGTTCCTTCAGCTCTCCTTCGCCCTCTCCCCACGGCTCCTTGGATTCTTCTCCTCTCATCCACACCCCGCTCCTCAGCACCAGGCTGTCCTTGTCTTCATGGTCCTCCTCTCCCGGCAAACCACCCGCGGCCCTTCTTCTTCTGGGTTTTCCCACAGAACCCTCAATGACGTCAGCATGTTGTCGCATGGTTCCCTGGAATCAGCTGCTTGGTGTACCCCTGGGCGACTCCTAATAGGGCCCAACCTCCGTCATACCATGTGCCCTGGCACAGTGGGTTATCTTTTTTACAGTGTCCTCCTTTTGGGTTATGGATAGTAAACCCCCGGCCGTATTTTATTTTTACAAAACAGCAAAAATTCATCATTTTAAAATTATATGCAGTAACCCTTAATATTTAAGCTAAATTTACATGTGTAGTTGTCTAGCCTTAACAGAGATGCTAATACAGCTGCTTTCCTAACTCTATCTAGAACCTGCTCTTGCGTGTCCCTTTTCAGTGATTACGGATGAGTTCATGACTGGTCCCGATGGTGACCCCTGATCCTGGATCCACCCTTCTAGCTAAGTGACCTGGGGTGGTTCCCCCTTTATTGGGGGCCCCACCCGCAGCAACCCATCCTGGGGCAAACTTTATATGGAGGGCCCACCTGCCCGCCAGGATACCTACCTCAAGCATACCCCTCCACCCCTCAGGCCTTCCCCTATGAGCCAGTGATAGCTTTGCACCCACTGAACATGCGAAGTTGGTTGGCCCTAAGGACCAGATGCTAGTGATCGCTCGCAGCTCTCCGTGCCCCTGGATATTCCCTTTGATTCCCTGCCATCACCTCTTGGAGGGTCCTGTCACACTGCTGTCATGCTTCAGTAAGGAAAGGTAAGCCAAATTGCCCTACCAATCATGATCTCACCCCTCCACAGGCCAGCATAGTTACCCTACTATCTGCCCCCACTCACTCTCCTATTGAAGGGAGATAACACCAGCCAAGCCAACAAGTTCTCCAAAAACATCTCATTGCCAGACCTCGATAGGTGAACCACATCCTGCAAAAAAGAAACATTCGCCCTTTATGTATCCATGGGTATGGTGGACAGTCTAGGTGGTCTGAAGTGCTTGGTAATCTTATTTTTTATCTCTCCTGCAATCCCAGAATGATATTTGACCAAGCTAGCACTGCCTGAGGAACCCTTAGCCAATCAACCAATGTCTGAGACCACCAGTTCAAACAGAAGCCACCGGCGAATGTGAACCAAGTCATTATCACCTGGATGAAGAATGATGATGCCAGGAGGTGTGTACCCCTTTGGCAGCATTGTGTCCAGCAAAGACCTCAATTGCGCGAGCTGTAATCCTCCACGACCGTAGAAGGGGAGGCGCTAACCAGCCTGCAATATCACCTCTTGCATATATCTCCTCAGCTCGGTGCAAATAAGAATGGACAATGACCCAAACATCTGTGATCCCTTTCGCTCATGCATGAACCAAAGCCTCCAGGACCTCCAACCAATCATTCCACTCCCTTTACATGATGCCTGAGTTTGGGGAAAGAGAAGAGTAGGAGAAAACAAAACAAGGATAATGCAGATCACTTACAGTATATGTAATCTCAAATAATGTTTGCAGCAGTCAGAGGACCACCTGCTGATCCTCTGCACAGCTTCGCCTGAGAGCTTCATTGCTACCGCTGCATAGCCACCCTGATTATAAAGGAATAGGTTCCAAACACAGACGAGTCAAAGCCTGCCACCCGCAGGGCACCCTTCGGTATCCTGGGGAACTGGTAAGTGATTAGAGGGGTTCCGTCAGCCTGGACTAGCATGGGGCACCCTATCCCTTGGGGGCCAATGTGTCACATACACCTTCAAGTTATGAACAGGACAGCACTCGTTACCGGGGGCCCTACACAACAGGACGTGGTCACCCCTCCTGACCTGATCAACCTTAGGACGAGGGATTTTAATTGCCAGGGCCTGTGTCCCATCTAGCTAATGTATGCCTGTCAGCTGTAGCATCCCCCCCCCAAGTTTCCTTCTTGCTCTGGGCCACCAACTCAATCAGCCTGAGGGCTCGATGAAGGGCAAGGGTAAATGCCACCCTGAGTAGGCTCCGCAAACATGAGGAGCTACATATGCCTGGAAGAGACTCAAGAATTTCGGCCAACTTGACCGTATCAATGGGACATCTAGAGTCCAGTCTGATCCCTTCCAGCCACTGCCAACCCTTTAAGGCCCTCCTCACCAAGGAAGACTTAGATCCATCAGTGTGCCCTTGAATTTGCTTAAAGCTGCGCCATGGCATCTGATGCAAGCAACTGACTGGCCCTCATCCCAAAGAGCCCCCAGGAATGCCAAGACTGAGTGTGGACCAAACTAACCAGAGATCCCAGTGCACCACAAGAAATCTGAAAAAGCATTAAACCCCCCGACATAGACCCGCCTGGTCCTGGGTGCTAAACTGGTTGCCACAAAGTCTGGTAATCTTGGGCACCAATCTGTTACAGATTCTATGGGAAAGGCATGGGGAATTCCTCTGCTCCGGATGCTGGAACTTGAAAACCTGCAGATTAAAATGAGACAGAGCATCTGCTGCATTGCTCAACACACCAGGGACATGGCTCTCAAAAGCGCATTCAATCTCAGACACAGGAGTAAAATTTCCTTCAGAACCCTCAGAATCATCTTGCATTTTACAGCTTGCTGGTTGATGCACTCCACCACCGTAATATTATCAGACCAGAAACAAATTGACTGTGAAATTGCTCAGGCCAAACTGACAGAGGCACAAGGATTGGGAACAGCTCTAGAAAATCAATATTAGCCACCAACCCAGCATCCACTAACTCCCTGGGCCACCACTGCGCACACCATGCTGCCCCAAAGATGGCACTGAACACCTCACTACCCACTGCATCCATAAAGAGAACAAAATCTCCATTGGTCCTAAGCTGCCCTGGCCACACGATGGATCCACTAAAGTCATGCAGAAATGACTCTCAAATGTTCATATCCTGCCTGACCTCACTGGAGAGTCTGGTGTGGTGATGTGTCACCCTCAGTCCTGACATGGCCCGGGCAATAGAATGGGAGAAAGGGTGACCCCTGGGAATGATCATACCACGAAATTGAGCTGCCCTGCCAAAACCTGCAACTGGTGCAGTGTGACTTTCTTAGCTCTCAGGAATGCCTGCAAGACCAAAGAAAAGGGTGAACCTTCTCCACGGAAGCCTGGTTATCCCTGCCACTGAATCCAACTAAATTTCCAAAAACCCAATTGTAGTTGCTAGTTTTAGGGTCTTGTACTGTGCAAGTGGGACCACAAACTCCCCCATCAATTCCTGAAAAATCCCGAAAGCATCACTGCATCGCTCAGACCTGGGTGGACCCTGCAGGACAAAGTCTTCAAGGTAGTGGAGCACCCACTGGTGTCCCGATTTCTGCCTAAAGACACATTCACGAAACATGCTAAACTTCTCAAAATAGGAACAGGACACTAAGCAGCCCAAAGACATCCACTGATCAAAGCAGTAGCCTCCTTCAAATTGGAAACGTAAGAGATGGAAATCTCCCAGGTGGACAGGGAGCAGCTGGAAGGAAGACTCAATATCAGACCCCAGGCCCCCAGTTCCCACAGCATCTGGATCGCTTGAGCACGGGAAGTGTACCTGACCATGCATAAAGCCCCATCAATAGCCTCGTTCATCAAGTGACACTTGGGAGCCGACAACTTATGTATCAATCTGAACACCACTGGTTGCTTTTTAGGAACCTCCCCCGGGGGAAACAAACAAAGCCATCAATCGAGACTAGGTCGAAGGGGGAAGCCACCCGTCCAAGTTTCAGCTCATTTTGAATCTTTGCCCTAGCCACCTCTGGGTTGGATCTGAGAGATTACTTGTTTTTACAGTACAGGAAGCCCACAAAACCTTCTGCCGGGATCCTGAAGCCCTTCTTAAAACCCTCATGCAATGTCTGTATCGCTGCATGGTTAGTGTAAGTATTGAGCCAAGGAGCTATTGCCATTAAGTTAACTGGGAAGGGAGCTTTACCGAATTCAAAGTGGTCATTTTTGCTTTTTGCTGTCCTTCTCTCTGGACTTTTTATAACACTTAGATTCTGGATGGGAAGCCTGACCAAAGAATGAACAACAATGTTTGACTCTGCATGTTCCAATAAGTCAGGTGCAGCCACGCTGGTTGAAATCCCAGCAAGCTTCCTTCCTTGTCCCACCTGCCAGGCCACTAGTGGACCCAGTCCTGGATGGAAAGGGCTGGCCACTGGTACTGTCTGGCTGCTGCATTTAACACAGCCAAGTGATATTGTCAATCTAGTTCCATCACAGGTCGGGCCTATAGGCTATAATCCTCCTGAAATCCTTATGCTAATCCTTCCAGGTTGTCCCACCATATTCATCATGAGTACCCACAATCCTACTCTGGCAACAAGCCAACTATGCCCCCAGATCACTGAAACTCTAATGGTGCGATAGGTCGAAAAAACCCTCATCCAATTCACAAGAGTCTTGTCAACTTCCTTCTTGTGTGTCCAACAGCCACAGACCCCAGGATGCGAGAATTCCTAACAATGTTTGGCCTCCTTCTCAGACTTGTCCACCAGTAAGTCAAAAATGTCAACATATGTCCTCTTCCATATCTTCTCCTTCACCTCCATTGACACATGCAAACCCAGTCACTCATGCATGAAGCACGTATCACCCAAACCCATAGATGAAAAAGGGGGCCTAGTACCTGAAGTCGCCACTCCCTGACCAGGGACCAGTTGAATGCCTTTGTGGGAGGCACACATGTTCTCCTAGGCCTCTCTGCCAGCTTCACAGGCACCCAAGATGGCTGTGAGCTCAGTGATGCGATGGCCTGATCCATAGTATCCATCCTGAGCATTAATGCCTCTAGCAATGCCTCAGTCTGCAACCGCTTGGCACTACATTGTGCATTCCGAGCCATATTGGCCCCACAACACCACAGGCCTCAACCAGAAAAAAACTGCAAAGAGGCAGCAACTACCAATGCAATGCGGGCTACCCATGTCTGTGTAATTAACTGCTCAGGGCCACCATACAAACCACTTTATTCTACAAGGTAGCAGAACACAAAAAAAACAGAAACCAGGCAGTAAGCCCCCCACCCTCACTCCCCCCCAAAGGAGTTATGCCTCACAGTACCTGCCTCACAGTACCAAACATTTTATACCAACAACTAATCAACACAGCCCTGGTTAGTGCCCACCAAGATTTCTGCATAACAGCTCCACCTCACATGGTCAAGCCCAGAAAAAACTGCTAATGCCCACCAAAATTGAAACCGCTTGGCACTACATTGTGCATTCCGAGCCATATTGGCCCCACAACACCACTACAGGCCTCAACCAGACAACTACTGCAAAGAGGCAGCAACTACCAATGCAATGCGGGCTACCCACATCTGTGTAATTAACTGCTCAGGGCCACAATACAAACCACTTTATTCTACAAGGTAGCAGAACACAAAAAAAACAGAAACCAGGCAGTTGACCCCCCACCCTCACCCCCTCCCCACCACAAAGGAGTCCTGCCTCACAGTACCAAACATTTCAGACCAACAACTAATCAACACAGCCCTGGTTAGTGCCCACCAAGATTTCTGCATAACAGCCCCACCTCATATGGTCAAGCAGAGAAAAAACTGCTAATGCCCACCAAAATTAAAGTCCCAACCTTGCAGGGTGAAAAAACACAGGACACTGCTAACGGCTACCAAAATCAGCCTCCTCTGCTCCCACAATCACTGTCCCTCACCTGCTGTGCCAGGGCCCTTGCTGGAGCTGCCACCAAATAAACTTGTGTCAGGTGAGCAGAGCTTCAACCTGTGTGGCTCCCAGGCAAGGAGCGCTGGGCTGTCAAGCTGCCAAGACATGCAGAAGTCCCCGAAATACAGAGAGTGAAGTGAAGTGTGTAATGCCTGCTGTCAGAAGATGAGGCCTGCAAGAAAAGAAGAAAACAAACAAAGATTTCTCGCACAGAGCGTGCATTCACCAATGCGTGTCTGCGGTCAGCCAGCGGGAGAAAAGACCTGCTAGCAGACCGTGGCCCCTTTTAAGGTGTGGCCGACGTGCGCATAACGTTCTCATGACCCGGAAGCACTAGAAGTGCTTCCAGTGTTGCGCTGGTGCACTGACCCATCTGCTTCCTCCTTTTAGGGGGCTCTGAGACACTTTGCACCTCCACCCAGGCATTTTGGGCCAGCACGACCCACCATATGTGTGGCTTCCCCGAGATAGGGGAGCCCAGTGCAGTACAGTAGCTCAGTGAGTTAGGCACTTGCTACTAACATGAGGTGTCATTATTAGGTCCTATGTTCCAATCCTGACAGTGTCAGCACAGCCATTCATTCTTGAAGTTTCAATTGATTATCATTTAATTGGGTAACAGTGTTAGAGCGTCAGACCTTATTAAGTAAACTTACAAGGGAGACGCGAATAGGCCATTGAACCTTTTGACTTGCTTTGAGGTTATTTTCACCACAACTTCCGTACCAACACAAATCAATAACAATAACAATCAATAACATCAATGATCATTAGGAGTCAGTAATTTTCCACTCACCATGACCTTGCAGTCATGACTAACCACATCTTTATGTAAAAGTTAGAATGTTTATTTCCCTATATTACCAATGCTTATGTCAGGTAACTTAATCTCAAAATAAATTGATAAACATACAGAAACAATACTGGCTGTCCAAAGCGACAAAAGAATCGCAATATAAACAAGGCTTGAGCTACTACATATTCTGAAATAAACAGTGCAGATTAATAGCAAGAATAACTGTGCAAATGATATTACATGCATTTAGATTCAGCGAAGAAAAGACATCAACTGTTATTGCATGTAGCGAGCTTCATCAGTGAGAACCCTAACTAATATCAGAGTAGAATAGCGTGTTTGGGCTTAATGCAAAACAATTTAGACACACAGATTTGGAAAAACATCTAACTATGACTATCAAAATAGTGGTTGGTACCTAGAAACAAAAGCAAATAGAGATAGCATTCAGTAATGTCAGTGTATACCTGTCCTCAATAAGGTTCACCAAGCTATGACAGTCTTCAACAGCAGGACATCAGTTCGGTCAGCAAGGCATCAGAATTCAGCATCAAAGTTCAGAAAAGCAAATTCTCTTTAAGCAGTAAAGTTAGGCATGTCTCTTCTCAAGATGGTCAAGTAAATAATAGCGTAAACTCTCAAGAAGAATGGGGAGAATGGCACATCTCCTCTCGGTACAGTCTGGCTAAGTTAGATTTCCTAAAACTATTTCCCACATCCTAATTGGTTAGAGGATCGCATGTTCACACTTCGCACAGTAAAACTAAAACTTCAAATCTATAATTTTACTAGTATAAGGGTCACATGTCAACGATTGGTTCCTCTTCTCCCGCTCCCATCATTCGGCTCGTCAGGTAACAATATTGTTGCAGCTTATACTCCAATTAGTGCATCCATTGTCTTTGCCTGGGAAAGTCAGTCTGACGCACATTACATTAAACATTGTTTCACTAGCAAGTACAACATCTTCAAGCAAGCATTTTCTCATGAGAAAGCCTTCAGCTAGGAGCACATGGACAGTACAGTGGAAAATCACAATTAAATTCTCTAAGCATCTATTTTATTAAACGCCTAAGAACTGCAGCTTGACATGAGGCTGTGCAATTAGGCCAAGACCTCACTAAGTTAAGGCCTACAATTAATAAAGCTAATACATAATGCATAACCCTTAATATGACACATTACTACATTAATCAAACATATGCTCAGCATTTCATATTAATAAGCCATTAACTCCTTCACTGCCAGGCCTTTTCCCCCCTTATGCCAGGCCTTTTTTTGGCTATTTGGGGCAGTTTGCGCTTAGGTCCTCATAACTTTTTGTCCACTTAGCTACCCACGCCAAATTTGGTCCTTTTTTTCCAATATCCTAGGGATTTTAGAGAGTTACCCAGAGTCTGTGGGTTCCCCTGAAGGAGACCAAGAATTTAGCCAAAATACAGCAAAAAATGTGTTTTCTTTAAAAACAAAATTTAAAAAAAGGGCTGCAGAAGAAGGCTTGTGATTTTTTCCCTGAAAATGACATCAACAAAGGGTTTCCTGTGCTAAAATCACCATCTTCCCAGCTTTCAGGAAACCACATTTTTAAACACAATTTTGGCATTTTACTGGGACATACCCAATTCTTATTATTTATTGTGCTTTCAGCCTCCTTCCAGTTAGTGACAGAAATGGGTATGTAACTAATGCTAGATCCCAGAAAGCTAAACAATTCTGTAAAGTAGACAAATTCTGAATTCAGCAAGGGGTAATTTGTGTAGATCCTACAAGGGTTTCCTACAGAAAATAGCAGCTGAAATAAAAAAAATATTGAAATCGAGGTGAAAAAAACAGCAATTTTTCTCCAAGTTTGACTCTGTAACATTTTCCTGCGACGTCAGATTTGTGAAAGCAATATATGGTTACATCTGCTCGACTCTTCTGGTTGCTGGGATTTATTGGGCTTTTAGGTTTATCAAGAATCCTAGGTAACTAGAGCCAATAAATGAGCTTCTCTTTGCAATGGATTTTCTTTCTATACCGAGTATACAGCAATTCATTTGGTGAAATATAAAGAGTGAAAAATAGGTATCAAGAAAACCTTTGTATTTCCAAAATGGGCACAAGACAAGGTGTTGAGAAGCAGTGGTTATTTGCACATCTCTGAATTCTGGGGTCCCCATACTAGCATGTGAATTACAGGATATTTCTCAAATAGATGTCTTTTTTACACACTGTCTTACATTTCAAAGGACAAAGGGGGTGATTCTAAGTCTGGCGGGTGGCGGAGGCCGCCCGCCAGACTTCCCCCTCCAAAATACCGCTCCGCGGTTGAAAGACCGCTGAGGGTATTTTGGGTTTTGCACTGGGCTGGCGGGCGACCGCCAAAAGGCCGCCCGCCAGCCCAGTGCAAAACACCCTTCCCACGAGGACGCCGGCTCAGAATTGAGCCGGCGGAGTGGGAAGGTGCGACGGGTGCAGTTGCACCCGTCGCGAATTTCAGTGTCTGCAAAGCAGACACTGAAATTCTTTTTGGGGCCCTCTTACGGGGGCCCCTGCAGTGCCCATGCCATTGGCATGGGCACTGCAGGGGCCCCCAGGGGCCCCGCGACACCCCATACCACCATCCTGTTCCTGGCGGGAGAACCGCCAGGAACAGGATGGCGGTATGGGGTGTCAGAATCCTCCATGGCGGCGCAGCTTGGGCAGCGGAAAACCGCCGCAGTCAGAATGCCCAGCGGGGCACCGCCAGCCTGTTGGCGGTGCCCCCGTCATTTTAGCCCTGGCGGTCTTGGACCGCCAGGGTTAGAATGACCCCCAAAATGTAGAGAAAAACAAGGGAAAAGAACACTTATGTTATTCTGTGTTCCCCCCAAGTCTCCTGATAAAAATGGTACCTCACTTGCGTGGGTAGGCCTAATGCCAGCGACAGGAAACCCAACTAGACACATCACATTTTTACATTGAAAACAGATGTGTTCTTTGGAAAGTGCCTAGCTGTGGAGTTTGATCTCCAGCTCAACCAGCACCTAAAGAAACCTACCAAACCTGTGCATTTTTTAAAAATAGACACCTAGGGGAATCAAAGATGGGGTGACTTGTGGGGCTCTCAACAGCTTTTGTTACCCAGAATCCTTTGCAAACCTCAAAATGTGGCTAAAAAAAACACTTTTTCCTCATATGTCGGTGACAGAAAGTTCTGGAATCTAAGAGGAGCCACAAATATCCTTCCACCCAGCTTTCCCACAAGACTCCCGGTAAAAGTGGTACCTCACTTGTGTGGGTAGGCCTAGTGCTCGTAACAGGAAATGCCCAAAAACACAACAGGGATACATCACATTTTCCCAAACAAAACAGAGCTGTTTTTTGCAAAGTGCCAAGCTGTGGATTTTAGCCTCTAGCTCGGCCGGCACCTAGGAAAACCTAACAAACCTGTGCGTTTTTAAAAACTAGACACCTAGGGGAAACCAGAATGGGGTGACTTGTGGGGCTCTCACTGGGTTCTGTTACCCAGAATCCTTTGCAAACCTCAAACTTTGGCCAAAAAACACTTTTTCCTCACATTTCAGTGACAGAAACTTCTGGAATCTGAGAGGAACCACCAATTTCCTTCCACCCAGCGCTCCCCCAGGTCTCCCAATAAAAATGGTACCTCCCTTGTGTGGGTAGGCCTAGTGCCTGCGAAAGGAAATGCCCCAAAACACTGTGTGGACACATCGAAATTATCAAATACAAAACTACCTGTTTTTTTTAGGGGGGCACATGTGTTTTTGGTCCTGTACTCAGCAGCCATATAGGGAAACCTGCCAAAACCAAACATTTCTCAAAACTAGACACCCGAGGGAGTCCAGGGAGGTGTGACTTGCGTGGATCCCCCAGTGTTTTCTTACCCAGAATCCTCAGCAAACCTCAAATTTAGCTTTAAAAACGTTTTCCCACATTTCTGTGTGACATCACCGCACCGGGGCAAATTTTCTAACACCCAATGTTTCCCTCAGTCTCCTGGTAAAAATGATACCTCACTTGTGTAGGTGGGCCAAGTACCTGTGACAGGGAAGAGCTAAAAACATGTTGAAATTCAGAGGGAACCAAAGAGGGTCCAAAAGGGCAGTTTAAAAAAAAAACATTTCTAGTTTGACAAGTGGGGCAGCATTTTTATCGGTATAGATGAGACAATGCTGATTGGTAGGAATTTTGTGGATTCCTGCAGATTCCGGAAGGTTCCATCACAACAATGTGGAAAAAAATTCTGATTTTCAGCAACGTTGGAGGTTTGCAGGGCATTGTGGGTAAGAAAATGGTGCGGGTGCATGTGAAGCACACCAACCTAGACGCACCTAGATGTTTATTTTCCAGTTGTGTCTAGTTCTTGTGGATTTTTCTACATGGCAGTGTCCCAAAGTCCAAAAAGTGAAGCCCTCACCATTCCAAATGGGACGATTTTGAGAGTTAGACAAGCTCTCATGGCCCAAATGTAAAACCAAAACCCAAAATAATCAAATGTCCTCTTGCTTGCTATGGGATAAGATGTTTAAGTGTGTGGGGGGAGAGCAGCAAGACTGTTACCTCCCTCAGTTGGGGGGGGGCATAACCATGCCAATACTGGTTGGTAGCCACCACCCCACCATTTTTTGTTTCTTTTTAATTCCCTGGCATCTAGTAGACTTTCTGCCCCCACCCCTCTGGGGTGTGGATCTGGGATAATTGCCACATCTGTCCACTGGTGGGCAGAACAACTTTGGCCCAATTTATTTGGGGTGGGGGTATGGCCATACCCCAACCCTCTTATTTTGAAAAATAAAATCTTCCCTGGTCTCTGGTGGGCTTTCTGCCCCCTTGGGAGCAGATGGGCCTTCCAAAAATAGGCCGATATGCCCCCAGGGGGGGCAGATATGGCCAACAGTAATGTGCCCCCATGTGGAGCGACCCTTGCCGAATGGGCTGCCCTCCCAAACAAAACACACACACACACACTAATCCCTGGTGCCTAAGTGGTTCCCCCCATCCGGGGGGCAGATCGGCCTAATAGAAATAGGCCGATCTGCCCCCAAGGGGATCAGAAATGGCCTAAAATAAATTTGCCCCCCCAGGGGAGCAACCCCTGGCTAAGGGGTCACTCCCCTTGCATGAAATTGGTGCAAAAAAAAATCCCCGGGCCTAGTAGTTTCTGCCCCCCTGGGGAGCAGATCGGACAAATAAAAATAGGCCGATCTGCCCCAAAAGGGGCAGAAATGGCCTAAAATATATTTTCCCCCAGGGGAACGACCCTTACCTAAGGGGTCGCACCCCTTGCGTGAAACTGACTCAAAAAATAAAACTCCCTGGTGTCCAGTGGTTTCTGCCCCCCCGGAGGCAGATTGGTGTTATAAAAATAGGCGATCTGCCCCCAGGGGGGGCAGAAGTGGCCTAAAGACAATTTGCCCCCAGGGGAGCGACCCTTGCCTAAGGGGTCACTTCCTACTTATAAAAAAATAAACACAAACAAAAAAAAGATCCCTGGTGTTTAGGGGTTTCTGCCCCCCCTTGGGGGCAGATCCGCCGATTTATAATAGGCCGATCTGCCGCCAAGGCGGGCAGAATGGCCTAAGAATAAATTGCACCCCTGGGGAGCAGCCTTTGCCCAAGGGGCCGCTCCCCTCATGTATAAATACATAAATAAAAAAAATCCCTTGTGTCTAGTGGATTCTGTCTAATAAAACTAGGCCGATCTGCCCCGAAGTGGGGCAGAAATGGCCTAAAATTAATTTTGCCCCCAGGAGAATGACTCTTGCCTAAGGGGTCGCTTCCCACACATAAAAAAAATAAAAGAAACAAAAAAAAGATCATCCCTGGTGTCTAGCGGTTCATGCCCAAGGGGCCACTCCCCTTATTCAATAATAAAAAAAATAACAAACTCCCTGGTATCTAGTGGTATTTCTGCTGCCCGATAGAGATATGAAAGGAGAGGAAAGGCCTTTTCATCCTTTCATGCCTCTTTCGCCCCCTCCACGTGATCGGAGGAGAAATGCTTTTTCAATTTTCCTCTGATCCGAGCTGGAAGCTGAGCTTCCAGTGGGGAAGGGTAGGCTTCTGATGAGGTCAGTGCGCGATCGCACGCTGACGTCATCAGATGCCACAGGGGGATCAGGAGGGGGTGGGGGTGGAAGGGTAATCGATTCCCCTAACATCCTTGCCTAGGGGAGGGGGTACTTGGCCATATAGCTGGACCCAAGCGGTGCTGCCCAAGACGTAACCGTTACGTCCAGGGCACCCAAGGGGTTAAGAAGTATAAATCGTGAACACTCTGGTGGGCTCACCTTTAAATGCATGCATTTGTTTTCTCTAAGTTAATACGTTTTCTACGCAAATCCAACACTCAAAATACACAAATACTCATTAGTAATTAATTAATAATTCTGCATTAACAACAGCAATACATTTTTATATAAAGTGCTCAGACATGCCAACACTGCAGTACTAAGCACTAGGAAGAAACAAATTATTACTTCTTCCTCGTTTGAATCTTCCAGAAATCGGCAACACCTCTCAAAGACTACAAATAATTTCTTCTGTTTGTACAGTAATACAATCGCTCTTTTGTTTTCTGGGCTTCCCAGTAGCTCTACCAATATGTGGGACTTGTGTGTCTCCAAAAGCTGCAAAAGGAACACCTTAAAATTCACTTTATAGAGCATGCAGAAGAGATATTACCTATCAGTAATGCACAGTAGAATAAGGCATCAACAAAAAAAGAAACTTACAAATCATCTGAAGGGTTACTACTGGCATCTGAAGTGTTTAATCTGTGCCAGTAGAAGCAGGGAGTGGGCATCAGCACTCATTTTTGGGGACCAAGACTTCTTGTTCATCAACCTGTTTTGACCTAGAGCAAGAGAAGAACAAAGGAAGAAGAGGGAAGGAGTAAGAAAAATAAGAAAATAGTGACACAGGGAGAATATAGGAAGTGAGATAAAGAAAGCAGAAGTGTGGCATGTTGGAAGTAAAAGGCTTTCGATTGAATCAAGACCAGGCACATAAAAGTGGGTGAGACACTAAAAGCTTGAGTCAGGATCGAGTGCCCTTTCCTTTTGACATGGGGCAGGACAACAAAGGGAGTTGCTGCGCTGCCCTTTGGCAAAAACTCATAAATAAGGCCCTTAGGTTTAATAAATGATTCCCTCAATGCAGTGACATAATCTAATGTTTAAATTGAAACGCCTCTGTATGTTAAATACAGTTTTTAGTATTTTAAAGGATATTTGTCATATTTTTATATGGTGTTTGTTGCACAGTTTATGCACCAACCATTTTGAGGGCTCGGCTAGTGCAGGGGCTCTAAGAGCCCTGCTGGACCCTCAACTCTGTTCTGGCTCAGGACCGGCTTTTAGGTGGTGCGAGCGGTGTGACCGCACCGGGCGCTGACCTCAGGGGGGAGCTGTGTTTAGCAATAGCTTCCGAAACTTGCCATTTAAAAGCACCTGCTGAAAAGTTCCTTTTGTGTTTAACTTTCAAGAAACAATTAAAATGTCAAGATACCTCTTGTGATGAATGTTCCTGCTAGAGAGAGAGAGATGGGAGTTTTGCCTACTGGCAGCTTTGACTCATCATAAAGTAGCATAGAGAGTTAATATGCCTGCTGCAAAAAACAGAACTATGGGGGCTATTTAAGAAATGTGGTACTAAAAATAGTGCAGCGCCCCTTTTCTTGCACCCCTCTGCGCCCTCTAATGCCATCATGTGTGTGTCATATTCAAAATACGGTGCACCATGGCAGTATTTAGGGGACTAGTATCAGAATTGTGTACGCTAGTCCTACGCTTTGCAGAGTAAGCATAAAAAATGTTGATGCTAATCTTGCAAAGCAGCCAGAGGCCCATTGTAACCAATGGAACCCTCCTTTTAATGCCTGCTCTGAGCAGACGTTAAAATTGCCAGAAAAAATGACGCAAAGAAATCTAACAGATTTCTTTGCACGATATTTTTGGCCCCCCTAATTGGGGGATGCCCCCTTTGCATATATTATGCCTGTTGCAGGCATAATGTAGCGCAAAGGGTTACAAAGTGGCGCAATGCATGCATTGTGCCTCTTTGTAAATATGGGGCAGCATTTTTGGCCTTCTAACGCCACATTAGTGTAAAAAAATGACACTAATGTGGTGTAACAATGGCCCTAGGGGCTTTTAAATATGCCTCTAGGGCAGTGCGTAAAATGTACATGTTGTTTCCAGTGCGTAGCACCAGCACTTATTTTTAAGGGCCGGCGCTTATTTTTCTGCCTCAAGCATTTACTGCGAGAAAAGGTCACATATGGGAAAGACAGAGGAAGGGAAAATCGAAAAAACGTCACAATTGGAAAAAGCAGAAATCTGCAAGAGTGAGCTGAAAGGTCAGGGAGTGCCTGTAAATGGATTAAAGAGGCCCGAGATGGCTTCAGGATTACTCTGCCTCTGTATTCCATGTTCACACATTTCATTGCAGCAGCTGCGTGTTTAAGAGGAAGGCTTTGGACACCGGCACCTTTTTATTTACAAATTAAGCATATTTGAAAAACAATTGCACAATTTAGCACCCCCCCAACGCCACCATGTGTGTGTCATGTTTAAAATACAGCACACCATGGCGGTAGTTAGGGGAAAAGGGTCTGACTTTTTTATGCTAGTCTGGCGCTTTGCAGGATTAGCGTAAAAAATGTTGACGCTAATCCTGCAAAGCACCCAGAGGCCCATTGTAACCAATGGAAGCCTCCTTTTAATGCCTGCTTTGAGCAGGCATTAAAACTGCCGGAAACAAATGCTGCAAAGAAATCTGTCAGATTTTTTTGTGCCATTTTTTGGGCCCCCGTAAACGGGGGATGCCCTCTTTGCAGACATTATGCTTGGCGCAGGCATAATGTAGCACAAAGGGTTACAATGTAGCGCAATGCCTGCATTGCACCACCTTGTAAATATGGCACAGTGTTTTTGGCCTTCTAACTCCACATTAGCTTTAAAAAAAGTACACATGTGGCGTTAGAATGGCACTAGGGGCTATTAAATATGCCCCTATGAGGCATATTTGAAAAAAGTGGTGCTGCACACAGTGGTGCACCACTTTTCTTGCGCCCCTTAGCGCTCCCCTAACACCACCATGTGTGCGCTGTATTTAAAATATGGCGGAACATGGCGGTAGTTAGGGGACTAGCATCAGAATTTTTTACGCTAGTCAGGGGCTTTGCAGGATTAGCGTAAAAAATGTTCATGCTAATCCTGCAAAGCACGCAGAGGCCCATTGTAAACAACAGACGCCTCCTTTTAATGCCTTCTCTGAGCAGGCGTTAAAAGTGCTGGAAAAAAATTATGCAAAGAAATCCGTCATATTTCTTTGCGCCATTTTTTTGGCCCTCCCTAACGGAGGAATGCCGCCTTTGCATACATTATGCCTGGTGCAGGCATAATGTAGCGCAAAGGGATACAAAGTGGCGCAATGCATGCATTGCACCACTTTGTACATATGGCAGTCGTTTTTGGCCTTCTAACACCACATTAGCGTAAACAAAATGACGCTAATGTGATGTTATGAAGGCACTAGGGGCTCTGGAATATGCCCCTATATTTTATGTGGCTAGATGA
This sequence comes from Pleurodeles waltl, assembly GCF_031143425.1. Classification (NCBI taxonomy): domain Eukaryota; kingdom Metazoa; phylum Chordata; class Amphibia; order Caudata; family Salamandridae; genus Pleurodeles; species Pleurodeles waltl. Next base: position 940,370,045 of record NC_090440.1, on the reverse strand, counting down.
GTGGTTTAGTAAAGCCCGCCTTTACAAAACACATGAATGTTTGTGAAAGGGGAGCGATGGAGAGATGAGGCGCACAATTGCGGGTAAAACCGAGGAGGAGGTCATGGGGTGGAGGCGCCACAATAAACTGTCGCACAGGGCGCCACCAGTCCTAAAGCCGGCCCTGCTCTGGCTGTTCCTGTTAATTTGTTGGCTCGCCCATCTCACTAAGCACCTTTGGTATTTGCAGGACCACTGGAGTTATGCGATTCTGCGGTTGCATCTTTTTTCGCATAACTAAGGATTGGCCCGGTTTGCTAACTAATTCTTCATCTGCTTCATAATGTGCAGATTAAAAACATGTTTCTAACTCAAACGAATCAAAAGTTACTAGAGGGTGACAATATGTGTTTGCGCGCGTTGGAAGACCCTTTGAATAGGTTCACTGGTCATCTTTCAGTTGCTTATTATGCATATGGCTGTTCGGAAGTCTCGTCGTTCAGCAGTCGCGACTCCGAGCTCAAATGAAAAACTTTGGGTAGATGTACTTCTGTGTTTTTTGCTCCACAACGTAAGCCATGGCCTTGTATCTGCGCTTGTAATCACACAATTCACTCAAAGCAAGTGCGCACACAAGTAGAGATCCCTTCCTGCCATCCTATCTCTTTAACGAAACAGTCCTGGATGTTTTCTGCTCAGTGCGTGTCAGTACAGTGACTTCTACCACAAAGCAGCTCTTTTGTTTTTATTGACTTTCTAATCTGCGCACATAGGATTATGTGTGAGTGGTGAAAATGGCAGACGCCCTCTCCTACAAAAGCAGTTTTTCTCGTTTAACTGCAAGCCCCGGTGCTCATTTTAATGCAGTTTACAGCTTGAAGGGAGGCGCTGAACAACAAAAGGGTTACACACCCACGTTCAGTGAACAATAGGAATGTGGACGCACCCAATTACTGAAGCGGCGGCCAGCGACAAACCCCGGGGGCAGCGCTCTGTTCTTTGTTTATTGGTCTAATTTTAAGGCACGTAGATCCAGTGCTTAATTTGTAAATAAAAAACGTGCCAGTGCCCAGAGCCCTCCTCTTGAACACGCGGCTGCTGCATTTGAATGTGCTAGCACGGAATACCCAGGCAGCGTAATTCGAAAGCCATCTCGGGCCTCTTCAATCTATTTAAAGCCACTCCCTGCCCCTTCTGCTCACTCCTGCAGCTTTCTGCTTTCTCCCACTGTGACGCTTTTTCGTTTTTCTCTTCCTCCATTTTTCTTTAATTGTCTTTTGCTCGCAGAAAATGCTTGAGGCAGAAGAATAAGCCCCGGCCGCAAAAATAAGTGCCGGTGCTCAGCACCGGAAACAACAAGTACAAATTAAGCACTGCGTAGATCCCAGCTAACTAATTAAGTGAGGTCGTTTAAGATACGTCAAGTTCTCCCAGTTATACATCTTAACATTGAAGCCAGGACCTCCTGCTGGATAGTTGCAGCTGTTACCACAATGGAGCCCCATAGATTCATAACTGCCAAGTGGCCCCAGGTCGCGTGTTATACCTTCAACAGTCCTGTATTTTCCCCAGCAGCACTTTGCATGCTGGGAGTTGTGAGCCCGTACTAGGACATTTCAACACGAAACCACAAGTCCCCGAAAGCAATTGCCTGTCCAGTATAAAAATCCAGAACTGGCCGATGGTGTGATACGTGGCACTGGGCCTCTTCACCGCTAAGTGGCTGAGAAGCAACAACCCTCTGCAAGGTTAAACCCACGCTTACCTCCTTTTTAGCAACGCAACTATAATGTTCCTCCTGCCATTCACAAACATGTTCATTCATCCAGCAGCCCAATGCAATTACATTGGAGGGTAGACATCAAGTGACCCCACATCACGTGATACTTTGAGCCAGTTCCGGATTTTTAGTCAACAGCTCTTTATATGCTAGGGCTTTAACTCAGTAGAAGTACATTGGCCTGTAAGTTCCAGAACGTAAAACAAAGTAGCGTTGACTAAACCATCAGAACACGCAGCCCACGTGATATGGGACACTTCGCAATTTTGTCGTGAATTTCCCATAAGGCAAAGTTTAAATGCCAGACAACCTTGTTTGTGATATCTGGGAGCTGTACAAACTTGTGAGGGAGGTCACTGATGAAAGGGCACGTGGTATGTCAAAGTCACCCTGACCCAGACACGTGTGGTCTAGTTGGACTTTAGATGCAAGGCGAATTGCCAATGTAGATGACAGGATTAATTTTGCAAATATGTGTTACTGGACATAGGCAGTGGAAATTTCGCATTATACAAGTGAAAACACATGCAGCAAGCTACATACACTGGGTAAAAACAACAAGAAGCTAACAAACAAAAAGCAAACATAACAATACGAACCCTAGTCATAAACATGCCTCAATGTGTATGCTTTTTTTTTCTTCAATCATCTTCACATTGTGATGCGCTTCTTTTTATCTCTTTTTATCATTCCGGATCGCGTGGGCATACTTTGCTTTGCATAATGCGATTATCTGCGATTTTAAGTCTAAGAAAATTTTTCAAGAATCTGAAAGTAATTATTGGACTGTTCCGGGTCCAATAGATGCCCATATCTCATAGCGCCTCCAAAACTTTAATTTCTTTTGGTTGGCGCCATATGTATCTCTTGTATGTGTTTGGATAATTCTTCTGACCAATCTAGAGTGCTCTTTGTTAAAGGAGATTACAGAAGGATTCCTAGCAAACGTAAGTCCCTTTACATATGTAGAGGTCTTTAATTCTAGTGTGGAGATCTCCGCACCCTTAACTTCCACTTGAGGTGTAGAAACACGAGTGTTCCAAGGCGTGGTTAGCTTTGGAAGATTGTGAACAGCTACAAACATGCACATTTGTGGCTATTCTCAAACTCCTTTCATTCCCCTTTCCACCCTACAAAATGGTAAGGTTTTTACAATGATTGTCTGTTGAAGGCCTCTTGTCTCTGATAACAAAAAATATACACATACAGTGAGTGGGTTTGAGGTGAGCCCATGATTTGATCGCTTTATTGTCTATCAAATTGTGTTGCTTCTAATGCGATTACTTTTCTTCTTATTCTTTATCTTACCTCAGGAACATTTGATCTTACTGGATTCCCATTAGATGTCTCGTACCCTTTTGCTGCTTTAGTTCAGGGACCTAACTTTATTTTTAGGGTCGAGCCTGCGTTGCATGCACTTGCGCATGCGTTTCGCTTGCAAGACGCTTTAGGAGTTAGAAATGGGCTCGGAGCCCCGTCCACGTCACGTCAGTTGTCTTTCATTGGTTTGTGGGCTTGCCTGTTAAAATCTGCTTGCTTTCATTAGTGGAAGGCATGCATACGTCATGCTTTTTCTGCTGATTAGCCCTCCTCGAACGCATCGACCAAGTACTGAAAACATGTGGGGCTCGCTTTTTCTCGTCAGGTTTGTGGACTACTTTTTATCTTTTGTTCGCAGCGCGATCTCGCTTGGCAGCAGTCGAGCGCTTTGCATAACATCGACCCTGTTACATAGTTAATTACACTTTTGCCGGTTACATAGATAATTTCACTTTTGCTGATAGGTTTCATTAGGAGTAAACTGTACCAGCGCGATCGCGCTGTTGTTTTCTTTCAATGTTTTAATTTTTCTGTCCAAATCATGGCGGCTGCTTTAAAGGCACCTCCTCTTGTTTCTTTTGTCTCTTCCCTTGTCCATGGCGGCGCTTATTGCTATTTACATTGCACATTTATTTTAATTCATGGCGGCTGACTTAAAGGAGCTGCATCTCGGTTCTTAGTATTTACAAAGTGCGTTCATTTTAATCTAGTGTTTAATTTCTGTTTATGTCTATTTACAAAATCCATATGACTGTTTAACTATTGCATGTCCCATTTATCATGGGTTTACAAATACGTTTGTGTACGCGGAGTTTATTTTGTGCATACTGCTAGTAGGATTGAAAAAATGAATTAGATAAAAATATATGAATACACACAGGATCCATGTAGTTTTTTGTGTATTTTCACACTAAAAAAGTAGTTTGTTCTTTTCACTGGAGCTGAAGTTAGGTATTGACTCGGGACAAGTGCCCCCATGTTGCAAAAGCATGAATATTCTACTGAAGCTGGATTAGAATGGGCACTTGCCCCTCTCCATTTTCTGTTGTCCATTGTCTATTTTGTTGAAGCCCTTGATAGGACCTAGATTGCATGTCCCTCAACGTGCACCTATGTGCCCGCGTATCGCACTGTTACTTGCTCACAAGTCTGGAGACCTGCCTTTCTACAAGTTGTCAGTGTGCTTTCTTAGTTTTTTCCACACTCTCCCGTCTATAGCCTATTACCTGTCAAAGTTATGCTGTGTGGTGTAAAGAGTTCTGATGCTCTCGGTCTTAGTATGCGCTGTAAAGAAACATATCAATCAATCAATAAATAAATAAGTAATTCATTGTGTGGCCCTTTAAATTCCTCTCTCACCAGAATAAGATATTTTTATAAGGGGATGAGCCAGGAACTCGGAGTCTTCTGTCCTAGTTTTAGACGAGGATATGTTCTATTTCAGCAGGAGATTTCCCCAGAGAGGACATTTTAAGTTGTGTTAATGGATGAGACTAAAAAAGATGTGACCGCCAGAACAACGCCTATAAAAGTAAAATCCTGCAGCACTTGGAAAATGGAGTTTGTGCGCCAGAACAGTCATCTCGTTTTCACAAAGTGACCTTTCTTTTAACAGTGTGGAGACACATTCACACATCTGCATCTCATGTGGTATCTTTGAAGGCATTCCAAGTGCGAGTGGAGTTTTCACTCTGTATACATGCTAAGTTGTATGAACAGCTAACCAGAGGGCCATCTTAAGGATTGTGAGGTATCTGGGCCCCAACATATTTTGGAGCCTTCTTTTCCAAGTTTTAGACGTAAATTGTATTGTATTGTTGTAAGTGTAGCGCTTACTACCACTGAGGGGCTTTGAAGGGCTTTTCACCAGCTTGTATGCTACTGTGAAAACCCAAGGGAAGTGGTTAATAGAATGGTTATTGGTTAATGTTGTTTATTGGGATTAGTCCTGTTCTCAAGTTAAGCAACCCAAGCATTTACTCCAGTGTTTAGGTCGAGCTTGCAAGCGCTTTGACCCTTTGTAAGTATTGTGGGCTTTAAACCACGCCCATGGCAGGTCCATCACTTTCACTCGTAAATGGGCTTGGCTTTCAAAAATCCTTTATCATCTTTGGTAAATGCTTTACGTTTGTCCCTCCTTTGGCGTTTTTGCAACCGCCTTGAGACTGACCCTGTTACATGGATAATTGTACGTTTGCCGACACGTTTGACTGCCAGTAAACTTCTTTTTCCTTTTGTGTCTCTCCTTTGCACTCATGGTGGCTGTGGCACTTTGAATCGGCTCACTTAGGTCAGCTGTTTTACTTTTCATTTCCAATTTAAGTAGCAAGAAAAGTCCGGTTAGGAATTTACAACGCTAATAGCTCTAACTCGAGCAAATGCGAGACCCGTTGCATTGCAAATGCTTGTTCTAGTAGCATTCTATCGAAGTGAATGGTTTCTTGCTCTTTCTCTGGTTGACTGCTTCCCTCTTAAATCCACCCCTACTCTTCATGTTGCTCCACTCTGCCCCACCGCAAGTCCACTGATCTGCCACTGCTTTTTAAAGCATAACTGAACATCCCATGCCCATTCTCTTTGTTGCTACTCTACCTCTTCCTGCTGCTCAGAGGCAGTCACTCCCCTATTCGGCCGTTTGTTGCTTGTTTACATGTCATATTTATTTATTTTGAGAAACTTGCAGCTGCAGTCTTCTGCCAGGTCGCTCCTCTCTTAACACAAGCTATGGGGCACATTTATTTGTATTTTTTACATTTAGTATGCCAAGTTAGGCATCCGAAATCTTTGAACAGAAGATACAATAAAAATGGCGGACAGGCGTTGCTGTTGTTTGCACATACATGGTGAAACACGGACATGTATACAACATCACGCTGGGCTGCCGTTGCGTCGTGACACATTGATACATAGGCATGTAGGATGGCATATGCATACATACACACCATCACACCTTTTTGGCAATGCTTTTCAGCGTTGGCAAGTAAGAATATTTTTCATGCTGATGTGGAACAGCATGGGCACAAAACAGTAGCAAAGCCATTTGAGCTGCCTTGCTTTTAAAAGGTAAGACTTATTGGCTTTGCCAGCACTTGTGTTTTGTTGCTTCCATCCAAAAGATTGTGTTGAAGAGAAACAATAGGAATCGGACTCTGCGAATGGCACTTTCACTAACATATAATTGCATACACCAGAGACCTAGGCGCTGTTATAGAGGTGATAGACAAACATAATGTCAAGTTTATTTAAGTACATATTTCAAAACATGCATTATTTTTTACATAAAAGGTAAAAAAATAACTTTCAGGACTATTTAGTTACGTGTGATTGTGAAAACGAAAACCTGTTTTAGTCAGTCAGGCAACAAATTTTCACAAATTGTATTATCATTAAAAACTACATTCAATACCTTAAACATACAATTGGCTGTAACATTCAGTTCATTACAACTTTAACAAATTGAGAAATAATATCTTCTGAATCAACCGTAAAAAGCATGATTGTCGTAGCACATTAGATAAAATTATCTTTTGTCAAGCAAACTTTCCTGGTACTGGTTATACTACAACAGATAGTGCCTAACTGGCGCTTATTATCATAGCATCAGGCAGTAATAGGGAAAATCACTTTTCCCAGGCGAGGTATACATTTTACGAATAAAACGCTGAGTTCTCTGAACTTTAAAACTATCACAACCAACTGATTAAATAATCAATACATTAACATTAAAAAAATGTCCTAAAACGTGCTGTGCAAAACACATTCATTACAGACATAGCACCCCTATTCATGATACGTTTGGGCTGTATTGTTTCTTTATCGTTAACTCCTTCGCTGCCAGGCCTTCCCCGCCTCAGGTGCCAGGCCTTTTTTTTGGCTGTTTTTAACATTTTGTCCGCATAAGCTACCTACTTAAATTTGTGTCCGTTTTTTCCAACATCCTAGGGATTCTAGAGGTACCCAGAGTTTGTGGGTTCCCCTGGAGGAGACCAAGAAATTAGCCAAAATACAGCAAAAATGTTGTTTTCTTTAAAAAAACATGGGGAAAAGGGGCTGCAGAAGAAGGCTTGTGTTTTTTTCCCCTGAAAATGGCATCAACAAAGGGTTTGCGGTGCTAAAATCACCATCTTCCCAGCTTTCAGGAACAGGAAGACCTGAATCAGAAAACCACATTTTTCAACATAATTTTGGCATTTTACTGGGGGATACCCCATTTTTACCATATTTTGTGCTTTTAGCCGCCTTCCAGTTAGGTACAGAAATAGGTGTGAAACCAATGCTGGATCCTGGAAAGCTAAACGTTTCTGAAATGTAGACAAAATTCTGAATTCAGCAAGAGGTCATTTGTGTAGATCCTAGAAGGTTTTCCTACAGAAAATAAGAGCTGAAATAAAAAATATATATATTGACATTGAGGTAAAAAAGCAGCCATTTTTCTTCACGTTTTATTCTGTAACTTTTTCCTGTGATTTCAGATTTTTGAAAGCAATATATTGTTGCATCTGCTGGACTCTTATGGCTGCAAGGATACATAAGGCTTGTAGGTTCATCAGGAACTCTAGGTCCCCAGAGCCAATAAATGAGCTGCACCTTGCAATGGCTTTTCATTGTACCGGGTATACCGCAATTCATTTTCTGAAATATGAAGAGTGAAAAATAAGTATCAAGGAAACCTTTGTATTTCCAAAATGGGCACTAAATAAGGTGTTGAGAAGCAGTGGTTATTTGCACATCTCTGAATTCCGGGGTCCCCATATTGGCATGTGAATTACAGTGCATTTCTCCAATAGACGTCGTTTTTACACACTGTCTTACATTTGGAAGGAAAAAATGTAGAGAAAGACAAGGGGCAATAACACTTTTTCTTCTATTCTGTGTTCCCCAAGTCTCCCGATAAAAGTGGTACCTCACTTGTGTGGGTAGGCCTAGTGCCTGCAACAGGAAACGCAACATGGACACATCACATTTTTACATTGAAATCTGACATGTTTTTTGCAAAGTGCCTAGATGTGGATTTTGGCCTCTAGCTCAGCCAGCACCTCGTGAAACCTACCAAACCTGTGCATTTTTGAAAACTACTGTAGACACCTAGGGGAATCCAGGATGGGGTGACTTGTGGGGCTCTCACCAGGTTCTGTTACCCAGAATCCTTTGAAAACCTCAAAATTTGGCCAAAAAAACACTTTTTCCTCACATTTTGGTGATAGAAAGTTCTGGAATCTGAGAGGAGCCACAAATCTTCTTCCACTCAGCATTCTCCCAAGTCTCCCGATAAGAATGGAACCTTGTGAGTAGGCCTGGTGCCCGCGACAGGAAATGCCCAAAAACACAAGTTGGACACATCAAAATGATCAAATACAAAACTACCTGTTTTTGCGGGGGGAGAGGACATTGGTCCTCATTGGTTGCATTTTTGGTCCTGGGCTCAGCAGACATATAGGGCAACCTACCAAACCCAAACATTTCTGAAAACTAGACACCCGAGGGAGTCCAGGGAGGTGTGACTTGCATGGATCCCCCAGTGTTTTCTCACCCAGAATCGTCAGCAAACCTCAAATTTAACTAAAAAATCTAATTTTTCCCACATTTCTGTTTGGGATCACCTCACCAGGACAAATTTCCTACCACTCAACGTTCCCCTCAGTCTCCGGTAAAAATGATAATGCACTTGTGTAGGTGAGCAAGTGTCTGTGACAGGGGAGAGCAAAAAACACGTCGAAATTGAGGGGGAACCAAAGAGGGTTCAAAAGGGCAGTTTGAAAAAGGGCATTTATAGGCTGAAAAGTAGGGCAGAATTTTTATCGGTATAGATGCAACTATGCTAGGTGGTAGGAATTTTGAACCTGCAAAAATGTGGGAACAATGTGTGATTTCCAGCAAAGTTGAAGGTTTGCAAGGCGTTATGAGTAAGAAATGGTGCGGTGCATGTGAAGCACACCACACTGGACTCACCCAGATGTTTAGTTTTCAGATGGGTCTAGGTCTTGTGGATTTTTCTACATGGCAGCGTCCCAGAGTCAAAAAAGTGCAGGCCTCACCATTCCAAATGGGACGATTTTGAGAGTTAGACAAACTCTCATGGCCCAAATGAAAAACCAAAACCCAAAATAATCAAATGTCCTCTTGCTTTCCGTGAGATAAAATGTTTTAGTGTGCAGGGGAGAGCTGAAAGGCTGCTACCCTCTTCAGTTGTGGTGGGGGCATAACCATGCCCATACTGGTTGGTAGCCACCACCCCACTATTTGTTTTTTCAAATTCCCTGGCATCTAGTAGGCTTTCTGCCCCCCTCCCCACCTGGGAGTGGATCAGGGGTAATTGCCCCATCTGCCCACCATTGGACAGAACAACTTCCCTATTTATTTGGGGTGGGGGTATGGCCATACCCCCACCCTCTTTTTTTGAAAAAACAAATCTTCCCTGGTCTCTGGTGGGCTTTCTGCCGCCCTTGGGGGCAAATGTGCCTTCCAAAAATAGGCTGATCTGCCCCAGATATGGCCAACAGTTATGTGCCCCCATTTGAAGTGACCCTTGCCCAACGGGTTGCCCCCCCAAACAAAACACATACATACACAAACCCAATCCCTGGTGCCTAAGTGGTTTCTGCCCCCCCCGGGGGCAGAAATGGCATAAAATAACCCCCCCCCTCCAGGGGAGGGACCTTTGCCTAAGCAGTCGCTCTCCTTGTGTGAAATTGGCACAAAAAAAAAATCCTTGGTGCCTACTGGTTTTTGCCCACCTTGGGAGCAGATTGGCCTAATAAAAATTGGCTGATCTGCCCCCATGGGGGCAGGAATGGCCTAAAAGATTTTTCCCCCCAGGGGAGCGACCCTTGCCTGAACTCACCACGTCTTAAAAAAAAAAAAAAACAACTGGCGCCTAGAAGTTTCGCTACTATAAGCCGGTCTGGCCCCAAAGGGGGCAAAAATGGCTAAAGCAAATTTGCCCCCCCAGGGGAGCGACCCTTGCCCAAGGGGTCGCTCCCCTCATGTGAAACTGACCTAAAAAAAAAATCTCTGCTGTCCAGTGGTTTCTGCACCCCTGTGCTAGCACTCCCACCAAGGGCCCATACCAGGACGTAATGGTTACGTCCTCGGCACCCGAGCAGGGCAAATGAGGATGTAACTATTACATCCTGGGCACCCGAGGGGTTAAAGCATTTAAATTAAAAGCTAATTACAGCCAAGCAGATTGTTTCTAAAGCTAGTTGTTGTAAAAAAAATTATGCCTGTCTAGCCCTGGTTAAATTTAAGGCATGCCAATTTGGGAAGCGGTAATGATTTCTAGGCGAGGCATATCATTTACAAGAAATAGTAAAGTGCAGAGTTCTTTGTGAATTACAATTAAAGGAACAAAAGTCCCTCAAGAACAATTATAGAAGCAAATAACAATAGAAACTAAATGGAATCTATGTACACTTAACAGAATTAAAGTTGTAAAAATCAGCACAATTATTTACAAACTGAACAGTGTGGTGGGAAAACAAATGCACACAGGGAAAAACATATAGGGGGTTCTTATGACCCCGGCGGTAGGTGATAATGGACATTGGCGTGTTGACTGCAGCCAACCTGCCAATTTACCATTCCTACCGCCATGGCGGTAGCAGGTGCCAGGTCGGAGATAACAACCTCCAGCCTGGCGGCTGCCATTGTACCACCAGTGGCATTGTGACCCTGCCTACCGCCATGGTTTTTGTGGTGCTCTCAACACCACGAAAAATATGGCGGTAGGCCCTATCAGTGACAGGGAATTCTTTCCCTGTCACTAGTAGGGGGCTCAACCACCCCCCAAAAACTCCCCAGACGCCTTCCCATTTCCCCACCATCCACGCTCTCCCCCTCTCAATCCCCCCGCATACACGCACACACTCGCAGACACGCACCATGCAGACACACATTCACTCACACTGGCATACACGTATTCATTCACGCATGCATCCATCCATTCATTTCGTACACATTCACAGTGACATGCAGACACGCATTCACATTTCCATTCGTACACACATTCTCACAAATGCATACACCCACGCAAACAACACTACACACACAGCCAGCCACGCACGAAACCTCAGATTCATCCTCGACTCCGCTCTCACCATGTCCAAACAGGTCAACGCAGTCACCTCTTCCTGTTTTAACACCCTCCGCATGCTCCACAGGATCTTCAAGTGGATTCCAACAGGAACCAGAAAGACGGTGACCCAAGCCCTTGTCAGTAGCAGACTCGACTACGGCAACGCACTCTACACTGGCATCCCAACAAAAGACATCAAACGACTCCAACGCATCCAGAACGCATCCGCCCGCCTGATCCTCGACATACCCCGCCAATGTCACATCTCCCCCCACCTGAAGGACCTCCACTGGCTCCCCGTGGACAAGAGGATCACCTTTAAACTCCTCACCCACGCACACAAGGCATTACACGACACCGGACCCACCTACCTCAACACCAGACTCAACTTCTACGTTCTCTCACGCCAACTACGCTCTGCCAACCTCGCCCTCGTCCCCCGAATCCAGCGCAAGACCTCTGGCGGCAGATCTTTCTCCTACCTCGCCGCCAAGACCTGGAACTCACTCCCGACCTCACTACGACAGACCCAGGACCTCCTCACCTTCAGGAGACTCCTCAAGACATGGCTCTTTGAACGATAGCAGCTACCCCCCCCCTACCCCCCCCCCCAGCGCCTCGAAACCCTAACGGGTACATAGCGCGCTTTATAAATTTAATGATTGATTGATTGATTGATGCACACACTTACACATTCATGCACACAATCCCCCCACACACACACACAACACCCCCACCCCCTTCCCCTGTCAGAAGCCCAATTTACCTGCATCCCGGAGACTTCCGGCAGGGAACGGGATGGGACGCTGCTACCGCCAGCAGCGCCTGCCAGCAGAACACCGCCAGGCCGTATCATGTGTCATGATACAGCTGACGGCGGTCTACTTGCGTGGCACTGCTGGTGGTAGCAGCGCCACCTTACCACCATCTGCCAGTATGGCCATGGCCGGATTTCCACCCTTCTTCTGGCGGAAGTCCGGCTGTGGTCATAATATGGCAGACGAATGGTAGCCACAGTGGCGGTCTTTTGGTGGCTGTCACCACGGTGGTAGGTGTATTTTACAGCCATTGTCATAATGAGACCCGTTATGTACATAAAAGACATTACTCAGGCATTAAAAGTGTGACACAAAAAACCTAAGGAATGAGGTCACATTCCAACATTACTCATTCTCATCACTACTTAATGAGAATAAACAAAAACTGAGTCAAAGTACTCCAGTGGATGACGTTTCAATCCCTTGGACAAGTGTTGGGATCATCATCAGGACAAAGATAATGTGCCTAAGGAAATAGGATTACCCATACATAATCCAGTGCTTAACTAATACAAGACAATGTTGGATCCCCAAGTGTAATATTGGGATCACTATCCAGGCAAAAGGAATATATCCATAAGGAAACAAGTTATTGTTACATAACTCAGTGCCTGTAAGCATCAAGAAAGCAATGACAAGGACAGAGGGGAGAGGGCACGAAAAAATAAAAAAGAGAGACGAAAAGGAATCAAGAAAAGAGAAAGAAAGAAAACTCTGTATTAATACCATTCTGAAAATGTGAACTCAATGTACTACCTAAGCCCAAGTGTGTGAGTCACACCATGCTGAGAGCGTTCAATGAATGAAAATGGGAAGGGACAGTGCTGTGAGGCAATAAGACAACCGAGAGCGGTGCCACGTAGTATTTGGGACTGCAATCAAATGATCAAGGAATCAAACAGCAACGGTGCATGTGGATGAGGGGACTACAGGAGAACTGTAGTACCCCAAACAGGGCATTGAAAAATGTGAGGATGCCAAAATGAGAGGAGCCTGAACCATGAAAATACCAACCTCAGTTAATCCAGATATGGAAAATCAAAATGCCACATCAGAAACATTCAAAATTGAACGTTATGAGACCTAAATGCAAGAAAAGCCATTTAATAAGGTACGAGCCTCTGTCCTGGCAGTGAAAAATATAATCAAGCCAAAACGTGAGGAACCCAAACCATGAAAACACGAATCTCAATCAATCCAGATATGGAAAATCAAAATGCCACAGTCAAACCATCCAAAACAGAGCATTATGAGACCTAAATACAAGAAAAGCCAATTAATGAGGTACGAGCCTCTGTGTGGGCCTATGTAATGATCCAAGGTGCAAAACACCTACTGAGGGGTGTAGGAAAGTACCATCTTGCCTGGCATGTTACCCCCATATTTCACTGTATATATGTTGTTTTAGTCTATGTGTCACTAGGACCCTGCCAGGCAGGGCCCCAGTGCTCATAAGTATGTGCCCTGTATGTGTTCCCTGTGTGATGCCTAACTGTTTCACTGAGGCTCTGCTAACCAGAACCTCAGTGGTTATGCTCTCTCTGCTTTCCAAATTTGTCACTAACAGGCTAGTGACAAAATTTACCAATTCACATTGACATACTGGTACACCCATATAATTCCCTAGTATGTGGTACTGAGGTACCCAGGGTATTGCGGTTCCAGGAGATCCCTATGGGCTGCAGCATTTCTTTTGCCACCCATAGAGAGCTCTGACAGTTCTTACACAGGCCTGCCACTGCAGCCTGCGTGAAATAACTTCCACGTTATTTCACAGCCATTTACCACTGCACTTAAGTAACTTATAAGTCACCTATATGTCTAACCTTCACCTGGTGAAGGTTGGGTGCAAAGTTACTTACTGTGTGGGCACCCTGGCACTAGCCAAGGTGCCCCCACATTGTTCAAGGCAAATTCCCTGGACTTTGTGGGTGCGGGGACAACATTACATGCATGCACTGTATATAGGTCACTACCTATGTACAGCGTCACAATGGTAACTACGAACATGGCCATGTAACATGTCTAAGATCTTGGAATTGTCACCCCAATGCCATTCCGGTATTGGGGGGACAATTCCATGATCCCCCGGGTCTCTAGCATAGTACCCGGGTACTGCCAAACTGCCTTTCCGGGGTCTCCCCTGCAGCTGCTGCCAATCCCTCAGACAGGTTTCTGCCCTCCTGGGGTCCAGGCAGCCCGGTCCCAGGAAGGCAGAACAAAGGACTTCCTCTGAGAGAGGGTGTAACACCCTCTCCCTTTGGAAATAGGTGTGAGGGCTGGGGAGGAGCTGCCTCCCCCAACCTCTGGAAATGCTTTGATGGGCACAGATGGTACCCATCTCTGCATAAGCCAGTCTACACTGGTTCAGGGATCCCCCAGCCCTACTCTGGCGTGAAACTGGACAAAGGAAAGGGGAGTGACCCCTCCCCTGACCTGCACATCCCAGGGAAGGTGCCCAGAGCTCCTCCAGTGTGTCCCAGACCTCTGCCATCTTGGAAACAGAGGTGTTTGTGGCACACTGGACTGCTCTGAGTGGCCAGTGCCAGCAGGTGACGTCAGAGGCTCCTTCTGATAGGCTCTTACCTCTCTTGGTAGCCAATCCTCCTTCCTTGATAGCCAAACCTCCTTTTCTGGCTATTTAGGGTCTCTGCATTGGGGATCTCACCAGATAAAGAAAGCAAGAGCTCACCAGAGTTCCTCTGCATCTCCCTCTTCACCTTCTACCAAAGGATCGACCGCTGACAGCTCAGGACGCCTGCAAAACTGCAACAAAGTAGCAAGACGACTACTAGCAACCTTGTATCGCTTCATCCTGCCGGCTTTCTCAACTGTTTCCAGGTGGTGCATGCTCTGGGGGTAGCCTGCCTCCTCTCTGCACCAGGAGCTCTGAAGAAATCTCCTGTGGATCGACGGAATCTTCCCCCTGTAACCGCAGGCACCAAAAGACTGCAACACTGGTCCGCTGGGTCCCCTCCCAGCACAATGAGCGTGGTCCCTGGAACTCAGCAACTCTGTCCAAGTGACTCCCACAGTCCAGTGACTCAGTCCAAGTTTGGTGGAGGTAATTCCTTCCCTCCCCATGCTAGACTGCATTGCTAGGTACAGCATGATTTGCAGCTGCTCCGGCTCCTGTACACTCTTCCAGGATTTCCTTCATGCACAGCCAAGCCTGGGTCCCCCACACTCCTTCCTGCAGTGCACAACCTTCTGAGTTGTCCTCCGGCGTCGTGGGACTCCCTTTTGTGACTTCAGGTGGACTCTGGTTCACTTTTCTTCCAAGTGTCTGTTCAGGTACTTCTGTGGGTGCTGCCTGCTTCTGTGAGGGCTCCCTGACTTGCTGGGCGCCCCCTCTGTCTCCTCCTCCAAGTGGCGACATCCTGGTCCCTCCTGGGCCACAGCAGCACCCAAGAACCTCTACTGCAACCCTTGCAGCTAGCAAGTCTTGTTTGCAGTCTTTCTGTGTGGGAACACCTCTGCAAGCTTCATCGCGACGTGGGACATCTGTCTTCCAAAGGAGAAGTCCCTATCTCTCTTCTTTCTTGCAGAACTCCAAGCTTCTTCCATGCAGTGGCAGCTTCCTTGCACCCTCAGGTGGCATTTCCTGGGCTTCTGCCCACTCTCAACACTGTCACAACTATTGGACTTGGTCCCCTTGTCTTACAGGTACTCAGGTCCAGAAATCCAATGTTGTTGCATTGCTGGTGTTTGTTCTTCCTGCAGAATCCCCCTATCACGACTTCTGTGCTCTCTGGGGGTAGTAGGTGCACTTTACACCTACCTTTCAGGGTCTTGGGGTGGGCTATTTTTCTAACCCTCACTGTTTTCTTACAGTCCCAGCGACCCTCTACAAGCTCACATAGGTTTGGGGTCCATTCGTGGTTCGCATTCCACTTTTGGAGTATATGGTTTGTGTTGCCCCTATACCTATGTGCTCCTATTGCAATCTACTGTAATTTTACACTGCTTGCATTACTTTTCTTGCTATTACTTGCATAATTTTGGTTTGTGTACATATATCTTGTGTATATAACTTATCCTCATACTGAGGGTACTCACTGAGACACTTTTGGCATATTGTCATAAAAATAAAGTACCTTTATTTTTAGTGCTTCTGTGTATTGTGTTTTCTTATGATATTGTGCACATGACACCAGTGGTATAGTAGGAGCTTTACATGTCTCCTAGTTCAGCCTAAGCTGCTTTGCCATAGCTACCTTCTATCAGCCTAAGCTGCTAGAAACACTTCTCTACACTAATAAGGGATAACTGGACCTGGCACAAGGTGTAAGTACCACTGGTACCCTCTACAAGCCAGGCCAGCCTCCTACAGTCACATGAAGAAGGCTCTACAGTCCTTTAAGGGGCGCCGACCATAGCCTAGGATACATCCGACAAAAAGCGATATTGCGCATCTTGAATGGAGAAAACAGGAATAACCTCTAAATTTGAGAATTGGTGCTCAGGGACGTGATTTCCCACCTAGGGTTCCTGCAGTAACTAGAACCATTAGTCTGAAGGAAATAGATGAATATGTGCATTTTGTAATGGAATCACTCCATATAGAGAAAGTACAAGTAAAGAAATGAGTCAGGGAACAATTTAATTGGAATGATTGTTGGAAACATTGGTCTAGAACAATTAGAGACTTACCAAGAAGATGAGCTCGCATTTATGTGTAGGGACATCACTAAGTGAGCGGGACAAGTTCATGATAGGTTGACTGAATTGGTTCAGAAATACAGGGTTGATTTAAATAAGACTAAGGCTCTGCAGAGAAGCTATCAAGTGTGCTTTAGTGAGAAAGACATTGCTGACATGAGAATTCCAGGAGTGAACACTCAGATAAAATAACTAATTCTGAATATTAGGAAATGGAATGAGTTAGATAAGTTGGAGTTTAAATGATCCAAAATGAAAGAAGTAAAGAAATCTTCAGGTGAACTGCTTTCAAATAGAGCAGAGGGAGGTGTTACAAACCTTCCCCTCAGAGAAGTGCATGGTAGAGACCATGTTCATGCTCTGTGGAGTAGAAGTGACGTTACATCATTTACCAATTATTTCTCCAAATTATGAGAAAAGCCAATGGAATGGTATAAGCAGGTTGAACGTTTTGTAAAATTTCACAAGTGTTATGTGTCGATTTGAACACGTTGTTTGATATTGTTGTTCTGAGTGACTTGTGGACGGAATGTAAGATAACTGTTCAGTGGCCTGAAACAGAACAGACTAGAAATGCAACAATTAATGGTCCTTCACCGCTGGTTATGAAAAACCGAAGGAGTCAATACATGCCTACTTTGAGAGATTGTTGCAGGCTTTCAAACAATATAGTTGTATGGAGATGTTAGAAACAAAGGATATGGGGCATTTTGTGACAAGGTTTGTGACAGGATTGAGGCCAGAAATTAGCCTGATGATTCATCAGCATTTGATTTGTTGGTAGAACAAGTCGATTGATGAGAATTTGCGGTATGCCAAATATTGTCTTGCTGAAATAGAGATGAAGCAGCAAAAGTTAAAGGAAAAGCTGATGCTTTCCCAGATGAAAGCAGCCCAAAAGAACTAGCCAGATGCCCATAGTTGAAAACAAAGCAGGTGCAATTCAAGGTGTGCATCATCAGGCATAGAATACAATGCAAGGTAGAGGTTGAGGAGCTCCAGTAGATCCTGGTACAGGAATGGATGTAAATAGCCTAAAAAGATTAACTCCTTGCCACCTGTGCAATAAGGTGGAACATTGGAAATGGGAATGTTGTTTAAATCCAGCTAATCAGGTCAAAAATGCAGGATTTGCGCCTTGTTAGAATAATAATTCTAACTAGATGCTGGGAGTGCTAAGACCCAGGAGTCCAAATTTTAATGTACCTCAAGCACCTATAATGCAAGTTACTTAACCTCTGATGCCACAGCAAAATGCTGTTGGACCTCGACAGAAGATGAATCAGGGTTTGAAAATGAATGTGAATCAGACACAAGATAATAATATATTTCAACAGTTTCCCTTGTTTGATTCATTTATTTTAGAGAAATGGCTCCGATCAGTCACCCTGACAGTGCCTGAGAGGGGAGGAAGACGGCATACGTGGTGCAGCCTTGGAGGTAGACCAAAGCGGACCATTCATAGATAGTGAAGTGGATGGCCATCCCATGTCAGTTTTGTTTGATACTGCTGCCACCCATTCTACTCAAAGAACAGTAGAAGTCTCAAACCTACCCCTCTTGGGAAAAAACGATCCAAGTTATTGGTGTAGAGAATAAACAAATGTCAGCCCAAGAAACTGACCTGTGTCAGTGAAAATGGGATCTTTTGAGGATAAACACATTTTCATGGTATGTGATCGCTGTCCAGTGAGTCTCTTAGAAGAGATTTGCTTTCCAAGATTACCTATGCAATCTTCTGTACTCCAGATGGAATAGAACAGAAAACCCAAGATGAGGATGCTCCCTTAAAATCAATGAAACATGAACCACGTTGCATGTTACTGGTATTGCTAACAGTGGATGATTTGTCCCCACACTTGAGAGGGACTGACAAACATAAAGTGTGGAATTGTTGGGACAAGATAGCAGACTGATAAAAGGTATAGAACCTGAACGAATCACTGTTGAACCTAATATTGAATTCCCAAGAACACCCCAATATAATTTGAGAGGCAAAACAATTGTGTGCATAGCTCCTGTAATCAAGTCCATGATACAGCAGATAATTCTGAAGGAGATCATGGGAAGTCCTTGTAACTCTCCTATTATGGGTCTTCAGAAAACAAGTTGTAAATACATAATTGCACAAGATCTTAGAAAAATAAATAACCTTGTTGTTCCTTGTTGCCCTCTGGTACCAAATCCAGTCATATTATTGTTTCAGGTTCCATGTGAGGCTAAGTGGTTCACTGTCATTGAATTATGCCAGGCCTTCTTTACGATACCATTGCATGAAGACAGTCAGTTCATTTTTGTATTCTGGCTTGGAAACAGGGTCTTAATGTGGTGTCATGTCCCACAAGGGTATACTGAATCGCCATTGATCTTTAATCAGATTGTAAAAACAAATCTGGAATCTTTGGTCATGCCTAGTAATTCAGTCCTGATTCAATATATTGACGACCTGATGGTAGTGTTTAATACTCAAGTAGCTTGCAAATAGGATACCATTGCATTACTGAACCACCCAGCTGAGAATGGACATAAAGAATCCCTAGGAAAGTTACAATCCTGTCAAAAAGAAGTCCAATACCTTGGACATCACATTGAAAAAAAGAGTGAGAAAAGTGTCACAAGAGAGTATCTCAGCCATATTGAAAATGAGTCTGCCAACTACACAGAGAGAAGTCAGGATGGTTTTGGGAATGGTGGGTTACTATAGACAGTGGATACCCAACTTTTCCCTGGTGGCTAAGCCTTTACAGGGGCTGACAAACAAGAATGTATCTGATCTGGTATTATGGGATAAAGATTGACTTGTTGCGTTTCTAGAGCTCAGAGATTGTCTCTATCATGCCCTGGTTCTAGGGAAGCTGATTACAATAAATCTTTTGCACTTTTCTGCAGTGAGAGGGAGGGCTGTGCTCCCTTAGTGTTGACTCAAACACATGGAAATGCTAAGAGACCAGTGGTATATTTTTTAGCCATATTAGATCCTGTTGCTTCTGCTTTACCTGGCTGCCTGAAATCTGTAGCAACAGTTAGCATTGAGAGGTGTGAGAATATTGTTATGGGCCACCCATTAACGGTATATGTGCCCCATTCAGTTGAGGTTTTACTAAGTAGAACCAGAACACAATATCTTACCACCAGCCGACTTACTAAGTATGAGCAGATAGTGTTAGTTGCAGAAAATGTGATGATTAAACGCTGTGGAATTCTGAATCCTAATACTCTGTTGCCAATACCGAATCAGGAAAATGTTGATGATTTTTAGTTTTTATGGGCACAGGTGGGGGGTCAGGGTAGTTTAGATTTTAGGCGGGTGGGGGGTCGCAGTAGTTTTAGGGGTGGCGGTGGGGGGTCAGGGTATTTTTAGTCTTTAGGGGGGTGAGGGGTCAGGGTAGTTTAGGTTTTATGGGGGTGAGGGGTTGCAGTGTTTTTAGGGGCAGGGGTGGGGGGGTTGGGTATTTTTAGTTTTTACGGGCAGGGGTGGGGGGTTGGGTAGTTTACATTTTAGGGGGGTCATGGTCATTTTAGGGGCGGGGCGGGGGGTTGGGGTAGTTTTAGTTGTTGGGGGTAGAGGGTCATGTTAGTTTTAGGGGCGGGGTGGGGGGTAGTTTACGTTTTTAGAGGCAGGGGTGGGGAGTCGGGTAGTTTAGGTTTTAAAGGGGTCGTGCTAGTTTTAGGGGCAGGGGTGTGGGGTCAGTGTATTTTTTGTTTTTAGGGGTAGTTTTAGGGCCGAGGTGGGGTAGTTTAGGTTTTAGGGGGTCGCAGTAGTTTTAGGGGCAGGGTGGGGGGGGTCAGGATATTTTTAGTTTTTAGGGGTGGAGGTCGATGTAGTTTAAGTGTTAGGGTGGTGGGGGGTCACAGTAGTTTTAGGAGTGCAGTGGGGGGGTCAGGGTATTTTTAGTTTTTACGGGGTGGAGGGACACGGTAGCTTTAAGGGTGAGGTAGTTTAAGTTTTAGGGGTGGGGGTGGGGTAGTGGGGTAGGAGTAAAATTGTTTTTAGGGGTGGTTGGGGTGGGGGTTGGGGTAGGATTGTTTTAGGGGTGGGGGGTCACACGCTGTAACAATGCATGCCATTCCACGCTGCCTTTACCAGGAATGGCTTTACAACTAAAAATCATTGTTAAGGCATTCATGGTAACAATGCGATCGTTGTTCCAACCGCGTTGTTTAGGCATGTGTGGTTCCAGTATTTGCGGTTCCGACATATATTCATGTTTGAAAGATGATGGAGGAAGTCGAGAGCAGCATATGTTGTATGTACTCTTTCTGGAGAGTTTGAAGCTTCATGGCTGAAAGGAATATTCTCAGCTCAAGTTACTAAACTGATTGCTCTTACTAGAGCATGTTGTGTCTCAGATCAATTGAAAGTGACAATCTTTACTGATAGTTAGTACAGCTTTGATATTGTGCGTGACTTTGGACAACTGTGGTCTCAGAGGGGATTCATGACATCCTCTGGATCTCCGATCCAGAACGGCAAACAAGTAAGGAACCTCCTCAACGCATTACAATTGCCTTAACTAGTCACAGTGGTTGAGTGCCCTGTACATCGTTCTGGAGATGATCATGTGACTTTGGGCAATAGTTACACAGACAAGGTTGCCAAATACTGTAGTTACCATGTTTGTGCATTTAATAGTGAACAGTTGATACCTGGGATGAAGTGAAAAGGCCTCAAGAGGAAGTGTGTGAGGAAGAACAGCACAGTTGGGTCAGAGCAGGTTGTGTTAAAAGAGATGATGACATTTGGGTTTCAATAGATGGATGACCAGTTTTGCCAACCTCCTAGGGTTAGGTATTTCAGTGGTCCAGTCCATGTTGGTAGGGACGCTATGGTAAGACTGTTTATGCAGTATTGGTTCAATCCAAAATTTAGATTGATGGGTGAAGCACTGTGTCACAGATGTGTTGTGTGTCAACAGAGCAATGTTGGAAAGAGAACTGCAGCCTTTTAACATAATTCAGATGAATTTAATTGAGATGCTTGTGTGCAATAGATTGAAGTATGTTTTGGTCACTGTATTCGTCTTTTCCCCATGGGCTGAAGCGTACACAACTAAGTGAAATGGTAGCCTCACTGTAGCTAAACTGTTGTTGAGGGAACTCATCCCCAGATTTAGTATACCAACTTCTTTGGAATCAGATTGAGGAATTCATTTTAACAATGAGATTCTAAAATTGTTGTGCGCAGCACTGCAGATGGAACAGCGATTGCATTGCAGCTATAGACCGGTGGCTTCTGGTCTTGTGGAGCAGGTGAATGGCACGCTGAAATCCAGATTGGCAAAAGGGTGTGCTTCAACATCATTGAAATGGCATGATGCTTTACATCTTGTGTTGATGATTCTTTGGAGTGTACCTGATTGAAACTGGTCTGTCCCTCATGAGATCATAACAGGGAGGGCAATGAGACTGCCAGGGTTTAACATTAGACTGGCAGCATACATATTGACCAGAGCTATATAGATCTATTGTTCCTAGGGAAGAGTGATTGTGAGCATGTTTTTGATTTCAGAGGAAAGAGTGGATTCTTCTTGGATGGAAAGGATCCTGTGATCCCTGGAGTGTTTTTTATATGTGGACAGTATGCATATTTATTGGTTGCCTAGAGAATGGCATGATACATGTTATCTATCAATAGTATTTTCAAAGATCTATCATGTGGAACATTTTGAAAATCATGTGTGGAAGACAAAACATAGAACTAAGCGAGGAGTTAGTGATGCAGAAAAAGTGGGAGCTATTTTTTGTGCATTGATTCCATCAGTGGGAGTGATTTTAAGTGATCTGAAGATTAGAAAGCTGTCTATGATAGTCGATCAGTTAGCTACTAGTAGAACAAATTCATTGTTATTGATAAACACAGAGAATGTAGTGATAAGATCAATGGTTTTGCAAAATCGTCTTGCATTAGATTTGTTGCTTGCAAAAGAGGGCGGAGTCTGTCGGACGTTAAAGATTCAACAATATCGTACCTATATTTCAGATAAAGGTAAGGATTTGCAGAAGTATATCTGGAATATTTCAGGGTTGACAAAGGATTTGAAAGAGTTGGAAGCAACTGGTGTATGGGAAGCTATTGGAAATTGATTTTCTGCTTTAGGCAGATGGTTTGGTAACTTAGGAAGTGGAGCTGTAGGTTTTGTGTTGAGGCCATTGTTGGTCATTTCAACAGTGGCAATAGTTTTGTGGGTTGGATACAAATTCTTTTGGAAGAGAAGAAGAATTCAGAAGGGTCAGAACAGAAAAAAAGCAAAGGTTGAGCTGGAAGATAGTCAGTGTAAATATTATGATGATATGAACTGCTTGGAGGATTCAAAGCACAAAATGTTTAATAAAACAGGTTTTAGACAGTCTCATTCCATAATGAAAAGAGATTTGAGATTACTCTAAAAGTCATCAGAGGTAGGGTTGAGAGAGTATAGCTTCACTGTGCCACTGTGCCTCTTAACATGAATAAGGCATAAGAAAGGGTGGTTATTTTTCTACCCAACTTGAAGATACGTTTTCATATAAATGATGCATTGCAATACATACAAATGCTTTTCTACGGGCTGCAGGTGTCAGGATCTGAGACTAAGCTAATGAGTGGTCCATTGTGCTAGAGAGATAAGAAGATCTGTGAGAAGCACAAGGATGAAAGGAGTAAGCCTGGTTTGATGGTCGGAACTTTTCTGAAATCCCTGAGAGTGCGAGAATGCAAGATCAATGCAGAAGGCTTCAGAAGGTTTCAGAAAGTTAAAGCGTCAATTAATTTTAATTTAAAGACTTGTTTTTCAGTCAGGATGTTTTTGCAATGATGTAAGCCTCTGGAGGGAATGAGATTTAAGTGTGGTTTATCTAGTGGAAGAGACAGATTCCCTTTGTCCTTTGTTGAGAGCAGACCCTGCTGAGATATATCCCCTCTACTTAGATACTCATGTGGCTTCATGCTGCTGCACCTCTCCTAATGAAACTTCTACAAAACTTCTATTTGCTGACCCTTTTCTCCGAAATCTTTAGCCTTAGGATAGTTAACTACTTCGATTCAATGGTTAGGCAGGAGAATTTGATTTTTGATCTTGAACATCAGTCTTTGTTTCTGATTTTCTGCATTATTGCTATTGAGACACTTGTCTTTCATATGCTTGTAAAGTTTAATATTGTATGATGCTTTAACTCACCTTTGGTGATTTTGTACATCTCTACTATGGTTTTGAGACTCACTTATGTACGTTTGACTTTGAGTCTGTAAGAAAACCCTTTGAAACTTTAAAATGGTCTATATGACTGAGGGCCTGATTTAGATCTTGGTGGATGGGTTATGAGGTACTGGGTTTTTCAGAACCGGTACTGATCCGGTAACCCAGCGGTGCCAGGGTACACCCAAAGACCTCGGGTACTTTCCTGATTCAGACTACAGAAACTCAGAGTCTTCTAGGTGAAGTCAAAGATCGAATTTATTGGCTGCAACCAATTGACAAGTGTCCTAGAAGTACAACAGCACGATTTGTATGTTCTCAGGAGACTGTGTGTCAATGCAAAATCAGGTTTCCTTATATACAGTTTTTTAAGCTTCAGGCAAACATTCTTGACATTTTGGTTGGTCATTCACATGTTTTCACTACAAAGGAAAAACCAGTGTCATGATGAAACCTCATATTTCATGTCATCCAGCCCATAATAAATTACCCGGCAAGGCCTAGAATTTCACATCAGATAAGTGTGGACCCCCAATAAAAACGGGCACCTCCCCCTCGTAAAGTAAGAAGAAGAAAAGAGCAGGTGCAGGTGTGAGCAAGTTAGGCAGGGTGTGTGAGCGATAATAAGGGTTTTATGGCCTGGTGTGCCTTGATGCTATCTGATTCGGCCACTGGGAGAGGGACTGACCAAACAGGTTTGGCCTGAGGCAATGGTTCCAGCTTGCCCAGGTCAGAGAAAAGTCAATCAAGGTGTACGTGTCCTTGGAATCAAATCTGACTGTATTATAAGCCTATGTGAGGGCAACTTTTAAAAATGGCTGCCGTGTATAAAATGGGAGCCACGAGTGCAGGACGAAAATGGCGATTTCGAGGTGAAAACGCTGCTGGAATTGAGCGAAAATGATCATGCTTAGTGTACTAGTCATTATCGGTCTTTTGATACTAAAATCGTACTGCTGTGGCAAAGTAAATTACATGGGTCCAGAATTTTTAGAACCACAAACCCTCCTTTTGCCCTTACATAGGCAATAAACCTATTCTCATGCTAATCTGAGTCCAGGTCTATGTTTATAAGGCCATGGAGATGTTGCTGGAGCAAAATTCTAGTACTTGGTAACTCTCTCTGGACAGGTCTCCTTGAACATGAAGTAGCACAAAAGGCCACATATGGCAGGACAAAATAAGGAATACCTCTATCTGCAGTAGGTGGCATAAGATCACACACCCAACAATTAGTGATGTTCACTACTAACTAGTGTTGATGCAGAAGCTGTACAAAAGAATTGCTTACGAATTCTGATCTTCTAACCTGCTCATGTTCAGGAAAAGGGTGAAAAGAGTGCAAAGAAACAATAGTAGGAAAAGACATAGTTTGGGAAGTGGGTGCAGAAGTCAATTGAGTAGAGAAAAACAATCCTACCCATAAATGACAACGTCATGTTTAAAAGACACTAGAAAACACGTTATTAAGAACATATAGACAACGGGAGAAAGTAGTGACCACTATGAAATAATAATTTTTCACAACCCTAACCAAAAAGCAAATCCTAAAATTATCTAGTAACATTTTTAGGGCTCCTCTGCATTTCAGTAATTTTTGTATGTTCAGGTGGAACAGTGGTGACTCTCATCAATGCTCTAAGGTGAAAAGGGGGTACTCTTTCCACAGAAAATGGACTTTATTCTGCTTTTACTAACCAGAATAGTACTTTAAAACAATGCCAGCAAAACAATCAGTCTCCTAACACCTAGTCTATACAATCACACGGAAACCTCTTGTGAAACCAACTATGCCCAGAGTCCGTTCAAAAAGCCTCTCTGGCAGGCTTCTATTGTCCATCAAATTCTCTTTTGTTGTTTTCTTTCGCATGGGCCTCTCAATTCAGGCCTCTTCGTGAGAAAAGTACTGCTTAGTTGGAGTGCCCTCCTGGCAAACACCCACAGCTCACTCGAAAGTCTCAATGTCTTAAAGCAATGCACCAGTGTCTCTCCTCTGTGGCAGATACTACAAACAATGTGCTCTTCATTGATCAAGGGCACAAATCATCTCGTGCAGACCCAAGCACCATTAATTGGGAAATAGCTCAAGCTCAGCAGCACTTTCAGACTCCAACACTCATTATTTAGTGTCAGAGGACGCTCAAGCTGCTCTTTAATGGGCACCAAAATATAGTGCCTTTTTCCAAACTTGAAATCTCCGGTGCACTGCCCTTCTTCCGTTGGAGCAAAGAAAAGGGGGTGTGTGGCCAAAACTCAGGCCAAGGGGCTCAAGGGATTGCACACTGTCAGAGGTTACCAGCACATGACAGGTAGAGAAATGAAACCTCAAAACAGCTCTGCCATCAACAACAGGAATCCTTCTCTTTAGCTCTTTTACACTGAAACTTTGGTTTTGTGATGTCCAACGCCGTCTGATGGAGCAAGTACGATACCATGCGCTGGCGATCGCTGTCCAGCTTTGCTACTTTCTGGGTGCTGAGACTGTAGGGCCAAGACGTCCGTCTTTCATCTGTAGCTGTCACTGATGGGAATTAGGCTTAAATCAATGTCCTGCAGGTTATTATGACTTGATACCTGCAGAATCTAGTGACGTAGGAAGTGTGCCACAGCTGTTAGTTTCCTTCAATTTAGTACAAAAACAGTTCATGGTTTTTAACAAGGGGACTGCAAGCAGGTGGTCTGCAATCTTCAAAGGAGTAGCCATACACCATGGGCATAAAATACAAAGACAAAGGCAGAAGGGCAAAACAGGGTCTCTAGCATCTTTAATTGGGTTCTCTCCATTATTCTCTACCATCTATAGCTACATGAGAATTCTATCTGAATGGATTTCCTCACACAGTGGCATTGTCTAATGGGGTAAACACATATTTGCCTCAATGATTAAGTCTAGGTGTTCCTCCTTACCTTAGAACATCTCAATAGAGAAATCACATGATACCGATTATCAGGGACATGTAGAAACCTTCCTTTAAAAACTGTGCATCAGGTGCACTATGCAATACACAGGCTAATAGTCAAATGTGCAAACAAAAAGACAAGAACTAGAGGGTCCTGATATTTGCATGATTAGGACACATCTGATCCCACCAAAAATTAAAGTAGCAGGAACAGAAGGGAACCGAAAACCAAATTAAAATAGACATTGAAAATTCGTCATGTTCAAAAAGGTAAACATAAGATATCTCCTATTGAGATGGAAAACTTGTCTTACTATAATATTGAGTCAGTTAACCAGTCTATCGCTACCCTGACAGTCAGGCTGGAAAACATTGAAGCAGGCCTAAGGCAAATTCTTGAAAACCAGTCTGGTCATACCAAAGGGAATTATACATAACATGGGGGTCCCTGGTATATCACTGCAGTCTGGAAATGTGAACCTGAACAATACATCAATAATAATAAAAGGGCTGACTGGTGAAAGGAATTCGAAAAAGAGAAATGGGACTAGGACATAGCTAAAATCTCAATAACTAAGCATGATGCGACATTGGTCAGGGGAAGTAACAAAAGAAAAAATCTATAGGAAGAACAAAAAAAAATTATTTGGGTGATAGTCAGGCATGTGACACAACACCGAGAGTACGGGTGATACACAAAGGCCAAAGTTACACAAATTTTAACTCTACCGTTGGCGACTACAACATATACGGTACTCCTAGCTAATGTTTCAGTTCCTTCTTCAGGAAAAAATGAAAACCTGGTTTTCTTTTAAGGAACGAAAGCCATATGCTACTTAGGAAACACAACATCGTTAACTAATGTAATATAGAAATTAGGCCACCTTGAGTCACAGATCTATAATTTCATCCTTAGGTCCAATCAAGGAATAAATGTAGGGCTGCCTGTTCCTTTAAGGGAAGGGGCAGTAACGTGACTAACTGCAGGTGACACACTTTGATCCTGTATATCTCTTTTTATTTTCCTTCAATACCATTATAGCCAAATAGACATTCACTGGTGAAGTGTTGTCTTTTATGTTCACAGCATGAAATATCATTATCTGTGGAATTTAGTAACCAGAACAAGTTCAACCAACTGTTGCGTAGCGATGGGCATCGTCATGACCATCCCCTCACAACACAGGGGAGCTTGTAATAGTATCAAAAGCAGCAACAAACATGCAAAAAACAAATAAAAAATAATAAAAACGCACAAAACGTCAAGCCATCAGATATACTTGCTGTGTATCAAGCACAAAAAAGCATAGACAAAACAATAGCATGTGTGAATAAGCGGTGGCACACAATACCATGTCATGTACTTTATGCACTGTAAATCTGCAGCCCAAAACCCAATATTTGGGCCTGTTTAATTTGTCAGGTTTAAAATCCTTACCCTCCTTTTGACAGTAGATCACCAGGCAATGGAAATCTGCTGTCAAATATAACTTTACTGTTTCTCGTCTAACATACAGGACCAGCAAGAACCATTCATGATAGGACCAAATACATGAAAATAAATTTCCATTACTTAACTGTTACCCTCTTGTCAGTTACTTCGCAACATCAAGCCACCTTAGTTTTACCTTTCTAAAAGTAAAAATTGTTACACTGACACTCCATATTAATTTGGCACCTACAATTTCCACTGTAAAAAAAAATCATCTCTATTTCCAGATTATTAAACTACATTTACTGTGAATAATTCACACACCTTAATAACACACATACCAGTTGTTAGAATAAATGCTTGTTGCAATCCCATGCAATGGTACATATTTCATCAACCTCGAATGAATGAACGTCTCAGTAGGCCCAGCTGAAGTTAGAACCTTCAACCTTGATCTTAAAACAAGCCTTTGTACTGGCACATTGACTCATTGAATCATAAGAAGGCACAACCTGCAAATATATATCAAACCTAAATGTATGCATTTACTGAAGCCTGAGACACTTTAAAAAGTACTCTGAATGAAAGAAAATGCAGTTTAAACAGTGTTTTTGCCCAAAATCGACTTTGATATTTTAGGCATTAAAAAATCAATATCCTACAATTGTCTTGCATAATATGCATTACCAGAATGTCTATTACACAATCCATGAGTCAGCCATTGAAAATATTAACTTATACTTTATAGAAATGAGCTTGTTTGCTCCTGCGCCAAGGGAAAATTGCACATACAAATGTCATTTTAGTGGTGCAACATAACTTGAATTACATTTTAATGTTAGGAGGTCATAGTATAGGTATTAAGCTTTATAAATATTAAAAAACGATTTTGAAAGGCACTTATTTTTTTAAATAATTTTTCCATAATTAATAATTTTCTTTAAAAAAAAATAAAAACCCAATTATTATTTTTTTTGGTGATAATTCCACATATAAAAGCAAGCTGCATCCCTTGCCTATTATTTGGGATACATTAACTCACAAGCCTAAGCGCATAAGCCTAACTTGAAATGCGTCACATTTTTGCGCCACTTTCATTTAAAAGGAAGGTTATGCAAAATTCCACCCATGTTTAACTGGGAAAGTGCTGGCTGAATTGAAAATAGATAATTTCGTTGTTTTTTTTTTTTTTTTTTTGGGGGGGGCCCTATTTATATCTATTGAATGTGTTTTCTAATTTATTAAGCATTTAACGGCAGTTTTGTATATGTGCACAATTGCTCATTCTATAAATTAAAGAGCAACATATAGCTATGTTAGCACATCACATGGTTCATTTCTGGATTTTTTCTAAGTTTCTACTTAATATTAATTAACCAACATTTTACTTAACAAACTGTAAACATCAAGAAGACCCACAAACACACATTGAGCTCATTTCAGATATAAACAGAAAACATTCAGTACACATAATACCGCGCGCTTCAGCCATTTTTCATAAATAGCGCCGTCGCAATTTACTTACAGAACCGTTTGCAGATCCTAGTTGTAAGTCACATTTACAAGAAAAAAAAAAAAAAACTTTTCTCAATTATTTCCAAGAATAGCGGACCCATACTTTATTAAACGTGATGGGGCCCACTCCATGCTTCACATATAGTTCATAGGTTGGAGTTCCAATCGGAGGAACCGGACATGAGTCCTCCAACCGGGAGTCCCTTTTACAACCAAGACAAAACAAATTTCCAAGTCTGCTAAGACCAGGCATCTTCGCTCACTAGTCTAGCTTCAAACTTCAAAGGATTATCGTTTACGATAGTCTCGTGAATACACGAGTCCTTCGGCTTTGGTACTTGCAAGTTCCAAATCAAAGTGATCCCAAAGGGATACCAAACCAAATGTCCAACTAAGGACCAAACCAAGTGTCCAACTAAGGACCAAACCAAGTGTCCAACTAAGGACTGGGAGACGCTCCACTTATACTTAACTGAAAATATCAATGACGTCACCAGAAGACTCGTCTTATGGTTTCGCTCTACCAAAAATCAAGGGTCCAAATCAGGGCGATAGCCAGGGCAGCAGTCCTTCATAGCCGTCGGGAAGCGGGGAACCTCGCAACAAAGACTTTCGGACCACGTCGACATGCAGGGGTCGATGAAGTGGCGGCCTTCCTCCAGAATTTTCACACGAAGCTCCCCACGGACCTCAGGCTTGGACCGGTACCGCTGGTATCGCCCCACGTTTGGGCGCCAACTGAGGTACTGGGTTTTTCAGAACCGGTACTGATCCGGTAACCCAGCGGTGCCAGGGTACACCCAAAGACCTCGGGTACTTTCATGATTCAGACTACAGAAACTCAGAGTCTTCTAGGTGAAGTCAAAGATCGAATTTATTGGCTGCAACCAATTGACAAGTGTCCTAGAAGTACAACAGCACGATTTGTATGTTCTCAGGAGACTGTGTGTCAATGCAAAATCAGGTTTCCTTATATACAGTTTTTTAAGCTTCAGGCAAACATTCTTGACATTTTGGTTGGTCATTCACATGTTTTCACTACAAAGGAAAAACCAGTGTCATGATGAAACCTCATATTTCATGTCATCCAGCCCATAATAAATTACCCGGCAAGGCCTAGAATTTCACATCAGATAAGTGTGGACCCCCAATAAAAACGGGCACCTCCCCCTCGTAAAGTAAGAAGAAGAAAAGAGCAGGTGCAGGTGTGAGCAAGTTAGGCAGGGTGTGTGAGCGATAATAAGGGTTTTATGGCCTGGTGTGCCTTGATGCTATCTGATTCGGCCACTGGGAGAGGGACTGACCAAACAGGTTTGGCCTGAGGCAATGGTTCCAGCTTGCCCAGGTCAGAGAAAAGTCAATCAAGGTGTACGTGTCCTTGGAATCAAATCTGACTGTATTATAAGCCTATGTGAGGGCAACTTTTAAAAATGGCTGCCGTGTAAAATGGGAGCCACGAGTGCAGGACGAAAATGGCGATTTCGAGGTGAAAACGCTGCTGGAATTGAGCGAAAATGCTCATGCTTAGTGTACTAGTCATTATCGGTCTTTTGATACTAAAATCGTACTGCTGTGGTAAAGTAAATTACATGGGTCCAGAATTTTTAGAACCACAGTTACTCCATCACAACAGTGCCGGAGATCCCATCCGCCGAAAATAAATCCCAAAGGATATAATGGGATTTAGATTTCAGCGGATGGGATATCTGTCACCGTTGTCAGAGAATAACCTGTCGGCCGAGATGTAAATCAGGCCCTTAGTGTGAGGCTCACTGAGTTACACTGTAATTGTTTTGAATGATTTGATGCATTCCTCGGAACTGAGAAGAAAATATTAATCAGACCCCATATTTAAAGACAGGGCCCAGTTCTGGATCTGTGGTAAGGCTGAGACATAGTGATGAGCAGTGTTGGAGAAATAGCAGTGTATGTTCTCATCTTAAGGATTTTGGGGTCCCTGGGCAAAACGATTTTGGGAGCACCTTTTCAGAACAGCTTTGAAATTAGGATCCAATTTCAGCTCGTTCACGTCATCTTTGGCCAGGTCACTCGCTCAGGCACGCTTGTCCAATTTTAAATATGTTGACATCTATTATTCAGGTATAGCGACTTGTGTTTTTAATATTTAACACAACTGCAGCTCACTAACATTGCTGCAAATAATCTCTGCAATGCCCTCCCATTTCTCATATGTGAGTTCCTGTTTTGATCTAAAATAGACTTTTTAATGGATTTGACATGAAACAAATACAGGATTTCTCTGCAAAATGTCTGGAACAGCACGTCACCCATAGTAAAAATAAATTAAAGGACAACAGTGTTTAAAACAATTTTTAAGGAGTACTCACGGTCATCAAGGCAAGACTGTGCAGAACAGAGCTGGTTTTATAAGGACGGCCGCTGAAAGGCTGGGACCCTGGGCCAGAGCCCACTTTGCCCATGTCTTAAGCCCACTTTGCCCTTGCCTTAAAACATATATGTATGTTCTGTTACATTAAGTGCATTTGTACTTTGGGCCCCCTTCCCCAGCATAGGTTGAGTTCTGGCTTCCTACTGCATAGCTTTAGTTAATGCTGAAAGTTTATTTAAAATCTATGCATAAATATCTCCTCAATGAAGCTGTAGCAGCAGGGGTATTGTTGGGGTCTTAGACACATAACAGGCATTAGAGCTCCCTGAGCAGTGGGCTACACTGGTATAGCTATTACTTATGGAAGACCTATCACAAGACTTCCCTCAAAGATATCATGGAGAGAGCTTGGCAGACTTGCAGCAATCAGTGTTGGAGGCACAGACTACAGCAACCTGGCAGGTCACTTTCTTTGCGCTCTCTCTATGGCCTTGTAATGGTGTATCCGGTGATGCACCAGGCCTGTTGCTGTGGCACTGGTGCTAGTGGATGGCTGTTGCCTAACCGTGCCCATGGCCACCTGTGTACATAACTACCTCCACTTGAGAAGTATAAGGTTAATAGAAGAGTCTTCCGGATTAACAGCAACTTGTGTGACTGCACAACTGCACGAGGTGCTGTGTGTGCATATGGCACTTTTTTGCATAGTTCAGTTTTCAGGGTAAATGTAGGTTTCTAGCTGAAACAACTGCATAGCCATCAAACCTCAGGTTAGGGCTTTAGGACAGTATGACCCAGTCGTGGCTTCCGGGATGCGGAAGGAGTGGCGCGCAGAGGGGGGCAGGGGGAAAAAACATAAATTTGGTTTTTTTTTAAATCCCACTTACCTGCACGCTGCCACTCCGCTCCTCCATCTACTCTGCTGCAGGTTGCAGGTACAGGCTCCCAGCCTGCCCTGCGCCCAATCCTGACTCTGCTCTTTTGGCTTAAAGGAGGACAGAGTGTCCTCATTGGAGCCACTGAAAGCCAGTTTTTCAGCCTTTGAGGCAGTTAGGCATAGACATCTCTACCTCATTCTGTCATGTTTGTGTCTCAGCCAACAGAAGCATTTTTGATGCTGTTTCATGTTGTTGCTTTGACCAAAGTGGAATGAAAAGGTTCCTAGGTGACCTGGGCTAAAAATCTCACACAAATATTGAAGTACAATAAAGTCATGAAGAAGCCCTAGCAATACCACCAGGGTTGGGTTTTAGTTCACCAGGTCTCAATGACAGTTTTGATATGTAATTCCAGTCTGACAGGAAAGAATGTCAGAAGGTGAGGGTAGAACTGATGGTCAACTGACCTCAACCTAATGCCAGAAGGTGAGAGTAAAACATCTCAAAGAGGCCAGCAATGAAGAGCTCAGATCAAACCAACTGTTTGGCTCTGAAATATCTTAGCCATATGGATTTGAGGACATCTTGAGGCCACACTATTACATTTGTGAATTGAAAATATCTAGTCTATAGAGCTGGACCCAGTCATACCATGTCGTCAACTGCCTGTAAGAGTATTGTAAATTGCCAACAATGGAAAAATCTTTGTTCTACCCACCGCAGGTAAAGTTTAAAAATGTTGAAGCTATCTGTAAAGGTCGTTTTGAGGGATTTTATATTTGAGATATTTTTTTGTTCTGTGTAACACATCATTCATTACATAAATTGCCGTCCTGATTCTTCAGCTCAGGGATGGACTAGGACAGAAAATAGAGTTGAGCACCAAAATAAAAGTAATCACCCCCCTTAAGTGTTTCAGATAGCTAAAAATAAGTGGCTGTCATTTCTAATTTGTGGGCATTTTCAACCTGCAAAGACACATTGAATAGGTGTTTTGCAAGGAATTATAGATTGCATGCATGTGTGCTTGCTGTAAGCAATGTTTGTGGTAGTATCAGGGAAATCAGCACACCAGACCAAAAACCAGTACCACAAACTGACATAAAATAGCAGCCCACACACTGACCTGTCATACCAGCCCTTCGGACACTGCTTGATTGCCCTATAGACCAGTCCAACCCTGTTTCAGCCCCATTTTGCTTGTACTTTTCATTCGAAAGGTCCTTTTCCAGTCTCTAGCATTATTTTTTGCTTAGTGAATGAAAGGGAGGTATAGATTACTCTGTTGAGTTTAACAAGTGTTAAAAAAGATGTGATAGAATGTGAGTGTGTTTTGCAGCATATAGTTTATATGGCCAGGTATCGTTGATGTCCTTTTTTGAATTAACACCCAACTCCCAACCCAACAAACCCATGTCACTGACAAGAAAGTAAACATGTTTATTCTTTGGATTGGGGGAGTCCTAAGACTGTATTTATTCACACATGTACACAAAAAGAGATTTTACTTATGCACAGTAACCCACCATTGTACAATTTT
The DNA here is from genome assembly GCF_031143425.1 of Pleurodeles waltl. Lineage (NCBI taxonomy): Eukaryota > Metazoa > Chordata > Amphibia > Caudata > Salamandridae > Pleurodeles > Pleurodeles waltl. The sequence continues at coordinate 940,335,622 of NC_090440.1, read as the reverse complement.
GTTCATAGGGATCTAGCCATAGCAGAGATGCTAATACAAGGTATTTACCTAACCATAGCTAAAATTGTTCCCTTCAAAATGCTTTTGCAAGTGAGATAATGACTGGCACAGTGGCCCTTCCTCTTAAACCCCTTGTCCAATAAAAAAAGGACATGGATGGCGCTCTCCTTAAGGGAGGACCCCACCAACCGATCTCCCTTACTGGGATACTCCTATACAAGGGGCCCGTCTGCCTATTAGGATACCTACCTTGGGCATCTCCTACATTCATCATTTCTCCCCCCCAAGGACCTGTGGTAGCTTGCGCCCAGTGCTACTGCACAGGTGATTGGCAGGTAGGGACGGCATGTCCACAACCGCCCCCAAACCCCTGCCCAAACAACCGCCTTGAAGTGTCTCGTGATGCTGCTTTTATTTTGGTCTAAGAGGAAAAGGACACCTTACATGGACCCAAACTGTCCCACCAATCATGATCTCACCCGCCACAGGCCCGCATAGTTCACCTACTATCTGCCCCCCAAACACTAATGTGGGCGATTAACTAACCACGCCAGCAGATTCTTGAGGAATATTTCATTACCTTCTTTAGACAAGTGGACCCCATCCTGCAAGATAAAACGCTTGCTCTTTTGCAACCATGAGGTATAGACGACAGCCTAGCGACCTAAGCTAATTACCAATATTTTTAGACCCTTCACTGCATGGTTTAGGGCCCCGACTGACTTACCACCTCTCCAACGTAACCTGGGAATGATGTTGAACCATGCTAGCACAGTCTCTGGAAAATTCCTCTTGAGCCAACCAATCTCTGAGATAACCAACTGAAAAAGTCCTTCCTGCCAATCAACACCAAGTCGTTGCCACCGAGATGTACAATAATGATCCCTGGGGGCGTATATAACCCCGGGGCAACATTTTGTTTAATGCAGACCTCAAATGGGCCAAGTGCAGCCTCCTCGACCATAAAAAGTCAGCTGATGTCCTGCTTTCTTTGCCTTGGCCGCAAAGACCCCTGCGGAATAAAATGTATTTGCCAGCCGCATGTAAGAATGGCCCAACACCAGCAGTTTTGTAACCCCTGTTGCTCCAGCGTTAACCGGAGGTACCAAGTAGTCCAAGTAATCCAGTAGCTGACTCCAGTCCTCAAGCCACCCACCTGCTTCAACAGGAGAATAGGGAAGGAAAAAAAGAGGAAATTAGCGGCAGGTGCCTACAACAGGTTCAATCTTACATAGCGCTTGTAGCAAACAGAATTCCACCTGCCAATCTTTTGCACCACCAGACCTGCTAGCCCCATCCCTGCCGTAATGGTGATGACCCCAGTACTAAAAGAGTGCAAGCCAAACCTGCTGCCCCTGAGGGCACTGTTAAGTACTCTACAGAACTGAAACCTAGTGAAAGGTGGCCCATCTTCATGCACAACTCAGGGCCCCAAGGCCCTCAAGATTGGTGCACCAGAAAAGCCTCTATGCTTCCCAGGGGACAACATTAATTTCCATGGAGCCATAGGCATCAGGATGTGATCGTCTCTACCCATCTGGTCCATCTTTGAATGGGGAAGAGTGATCGCCAGGGAGGCATTCAGCCTCTGGATGTCAGCACACTGTAAACCTCCATAGGTGTCCCTCTTGTTTTTGGCCACCAGCTCCCCTACCCTCAGCGTCCCATAAAACACAAAGGCAAAGGCTGCCCTGAAAAGGCAGACCTTATCCTGCGACCTGCAAATGCGCTCTAAGGTAGACATGATTGCTGCTAGCTTAACCACGTCAATGGGGTGCCTAGAGCCTGACTTGAACCCCTACAGATGCTGCCAACCTTTTAAAGCCCTCTGCACCAGGAATGCTTTCATCCCATCTGTGAGCCTCAGCATCTTTACAAAAAATGATATTGCAGCAGTATGGCACCTGGCCTATGAAACTGATCACCCCTCTTCCTTCAGAGACCCAGGAATGCTATCACTGAATCGGGAACAAACCAGTCCCCACCCCAGTGCACCTCAATAACTTGCAATATGTGCCAAATGCCCCCTCATAGGCACGTCTGATCCTGAGTGCTAAACTGGCTGCCACGAGGTTTGATACACTGGGGCACCAGACTTCGTGGCAGTCCATTTGCTCTGGAAAAGGTGTAGGGAACTCTGCTGCTACTAGGTGATGGTACCTGAAAGCCTGCATCTTGGAACAAGATAAAGTATCCGCTGCATTGTTCAGTACACCAGGCACATGTTTGGATTTAAAAATGACATTCACCTTCAAACACAGTAACACAATCTCTTTCAGAAGTCTAAGGATCATTTTACACTTCGCTGCTTGCTGATTTATGCATCCCACCACCGTCCTGTTACCTGACCAGAATACTAAAGACTGGTTGTGGAACTGCCCTGGGCAGACTGTGAGGGTAACTAGAATGGGAAAGAGGTGGAGAAAAACAATATTTGCTACCAGTTAAGACCCCACCCAGTCCCTTGGCCACCGCTGAGCACACCATGCTGGACTCAGAATAGTACCAAACCCTTCACTGCAAGAAGCATCTGTAAATAATCCTATCTCTTCCTTGGTGTGGCTGGGCAGGGCCACACTACCATCCCATTGAAGTTCCTAAGGAATGCCTTGCAGATCCTCATATCCTGGTGGACCTCGTATGACAATCTGGTATGCTGGTGTTTCACTTTCATGCCAGACATGGCTTGCACAATTGATTGGGAAAATGGGCAGCCCATGAGAATTATGCGCGGAGTGAAATTCAACTGCCCAACCACCACCTGCAACTGATGCAAGGTCACCTTCTTAGCCCCCAGAACTGTCTTCAGGGCTTGGGAAAAAGCATTACCATTCTCCAAGGGGAGACTAGATATCCCTACGACCAAGTACAACTCAGTCCCCAGGAACTCAATAGTTGTAGCACGCCCAACGTTCTTAACCTGTGCTAGGGGTACTCCAAAGATACCCATCAATTCTTGAAAGGACTGTAAGGCCCCAGCACACACTTCCATCCTGGATGAATCCCATAAACATGAAGCCCTCCACCTAGTGCAAAGTTCACTGGTGCCCTGACCTCTGTCTGAATAATCATTTGAAAAAAGTGGTGAGTTTCTCGAAATAAGAGCATGAGACTGAGCAGCCCATATGCCCCTAGTGTGTCCTTGCCAAACCTGGGACATAGTAAGTGAACAGGGCAGTCATTTTAATACATGTGCTGGACACTGGTTAGTACACGTTTCACAGCTACATGATGGCTACTCTGAACCCTGGGTTGTTTGGTATCAAACAACTCAGAGTGATGAATCCAAACAGGAAACATCCATAACAAAGACTCTGGAACAACGATTACATTGTTAACGCAAGCGGAACCATGCTTGCGTTAACAACGACTCCCTTTTTCTCTGCCTTAACCACGGATGTGCTGAATGCACATGCATGATTAAGGCAGAGAAAAAGGGAGAGTGCATAGGGAGAGGACGTGGTCAGGTAAGTGGGGCTAGGGCAGGGTTGGGGGGTAGTTTTCAGTGGTTGGGATGGATTATGGGCTTGGGGCGGGGGGTCATGGTATTATTTGTTTTAGGGACGGGGTAGGGGGATTGGGGTAGTTCTGGTTTTAAGGGGAGGGGGATTGGTGCAGTTCTGTTTTTAGGGGTGGGGGGTTGGGGTAATTTTGGTTTGGGGTGGGGGTCGGGGTACTTCTGTTTTTGGGGGTGGGTAGTTTGGATTTTGGGGGTGGAGGATTGGGGTAGTTATGTTTTTGGGAGTGGGGGGGCGAGTGTTGTTTGGTTTTTGGGGGTGGGGGATCGGGGTAGTGTGTTTTTTGGTGGTGGGGGTTATTGGGGGATCAGGGTAATTAGGTTTTTGGGGTGGGGTGGGGGTACTTTTGTTTTTTGGGGCAGGGGTGGGGGTTGGGTTAGTTTTGTTTTTGGGGTTGAGGCAGGGTAGTTTTGTTTTTTGGGGTGGGCGGATCAGGGTAGTTTTGTTTTTGGGGGTGGAGAGGTAGTTTTGTTTTTGGGGGTGGGGATGGCAGATCAGGGTAATTTGTTTTTTGGTGGTGGGGGATTGCAGTAGTTTGGTTTTTAGAGGTGGGGGATCGGGGTAGTTTGGTTTTTTGGAGGGGGGCTTGGGGTAGTTAGGTTTTTAGGGACAGGGTGGGGGATCAGGGTACTTTTATTTTTAGGGGCGTGGTGGGGGAATAGGGGTAGTTTGTTTTTTGGGGATGGGGCAGGGGATCATGGTAGTTAGGTTTTTAGAGGTGGGGTGGGGAGATCGGGGTACTTTTGTTTTTAGGGGAGGGGTGGTGAATCGGGGTAGTTTGTTTTTTGGGGGTGGGGAGTAGGAGGATCAGGGTAGTTTTGTTTTTAGGGGCAGGGTGGGGGGTTGATTGTTTTTAGGGAAGGTAGGGGATGTCGGGGAAGGGTTTAGGGCTCAAGGCGGGTGGAAAGTGGGTGGAAAGTGGAGCCGTTAGCCCTTAAGAAAGTTTCTATCTTGCTCTCGCCTGTCGGCGAGGTCTTTTTCTTTTTACTTGGCACCCGGCAGCCATTTTTCCTCCTTATGGTGCCTGTGGTGCTATTCGGAAACCCCATTTTCTACGGGGCAGCAGTCTAGTGGCTTCATTCTCCTCCCTGCCCTTTAAATGTCACACTGAAAGCGGACGCGTGCTGCGGGTGTGCCGCTGGCACTCCGAAGGCACCCCAAAGGCAAGCCCGTCTACACCTGTCTGCGTCCAACAGGGTCCAGGGGACAGAAGTACCCTGTATACAACCCCTGTCAGAATGGTCTACACAAGGGATGCGCTTTTAGACCTTAATAAATTAACGGGGCCCATGGCCCATTGACTACCCAATTTAAATCCACTGACTACCAGTTATAATCCCTGTAAATCTATTTTTCATCAAATTTCCCCCTCAAATATAGTAAGGAAGAAGGAACATACTTATAAGTTTATGTTATTAAATTGCCTCTCCCTTTCAGCCCATAAATTGCACATCTTTTTGCTACTTGATGATTGTAAGCCAGGTGTTCTGTTTCTAAACCTGGCTGCTAGAGGACTCTACTCCTGATGTTATTATGTCTCTGCGCCCAAACTATTTAATCCTTCGCATTGATAGATCATCGGGCAGAGGTGGCGGAATTGGAATTATCTATAAAAATTCAATTAGTTGTTCCAGTAATTCCCTTTCTATTCCGGATTGTGAAAGTTTAGCATTTTCCTGGCATTAGATGCCACCTTTACCTTCTCGGGTATCTTGATATATCGGCCCCCGGGTTCTTGTGGGAAGTTCCTTCAGGCCTTTCCAGAGATTGTCGCAGCTTATACCTGTAAATACTCCAACTGCACTATTTTGGGCACTTCAATATACATGCAGAGGACCCTGGCAGTGGCCCTGGCATAAGGCTATTAGGGGATCTAGTAGCGCTAGAGCTCTCACAACTTATATCCGGCCCCACATACTGTAAAGGACATACTCTTGACTTTAGTAATCTTTCTAATATTGTAGCAGATTCCCCCCTTCCCCTATCTTGGACTGACCACTTCTTAATTACATTGACTCTTCTGACCTCGGTCTCCCTAGTACATCAGCCGCAGGGCCACCTTACCATTCATCAGTGGTCAAAACTAAATAAAAAAGATTGGGTAAATACCCTCACTAATCTGCAGATTGCTGCATTTCCTGACCTGTCCTATACTGCAGACAAATTTGACAATTGGATTTCCCAATCCTTAAAATATTGTATTACCCACTAAGACTATTCGATCAAAGAATTCTCCTTGGTTTTCCCTACATCTGGAATGTAAGCAGATGGAGAGAAGATGGAGGAAATCTTATGATCCTGGCTTGAAAAAAGCTTATAGAAGCCAAACTTGATCCTTCCGCCTTGAACTTAAAGAGGTGCAGGCCTCTTACTATACTGCCAAGATTGAACAGTCCTCTGGTTCCCCTATAGAGTTCTTCTCTATTGTCAGAGAAATGACTCAGCCTCCATCAGGTATAACCTCGAAAGATGGTTCTAAGGAGTGTAGTAATGAATTAGCCTGCTTTTTCCTGGAAAAGATATCTAACATTCAGACCTCCTTTTCGGTCAAACGGTCTAATTTGGATCAGAGGGATAATGGGGTCTCGTGCTCGGATGGTCTAGTCCCCTGTGCACCACTCTCAGTATTCCAGCCTATTGAGGAAGAGGAGGTATATGAATATCTTTGCTCCATTAAATCTGACTCCCCTCTAGACCCTTCCCCTCCATCTATGTTGGCTTTGGGTTCAGAAGTTGTAACACCGGTCCTAACTAGGATTCTCAATGATTCTTTGTCTTCTGGTTGTCTCCCCCATCGCTGGAAACATGCTGTGGTCAAGCCTTTGTTAAAAAAAACAAATCTTGACCCTGCTTTACTTGAGAATCTAAGACCTATCGCTCTCCTTCCTATTGCATCTAAAATGATGGAGAAACATGTCAACTCTCAGGCATCAGGTTTCCTGGAAAAGTACAACTGTCTTCACAATACCCACATGGGCTTTAAACCTATCCATTGTACCGAATCTGCCCTCTTAGCTGTTACTGAAGATACTAGACGCCGCCTAGACAGAGGCGGTTATGCAGCTATTATTTTTCTTAATCTGAGTGCAGCATTTGACACGGTGGACCATGAGATTCTGTTACGCAGAATCGCTCAAATCGGTTTTGAGGGCAAATGCCTTAAATGGCTGACATCTTTTCTCTCGAATAGAACATTTCAAGTCTTGAATCAGTCACATTATTCCGATACTTTCTCCTTGGCATGTGGTGTTCCACAGGGCTCCTCCTTGAGTCCTACACTATTTAATATTTATATGGCCTCTTTGGCAAAGCTTGTGGAACCATATGGACTATCTCTTATCTCCTATGCAGATGATACTCAATTGGTTTTCTCTTTTTGCACCAAGAGTAATTCAGAATTGGCTGCCCTCCCCTCCTGTCTGTCGGACATTGCTGGCTGGGTGCTGGACAGTAAATTGAATTTAAATGATGGAAGAACAGAGGTGATGCAGGTGGGAAATTCTATGTCTTCCCAACCCTCTTTACTTGCGTCAGTAGGATTAAATACCTCCATCAAAAGTTACTATTAAGAGCCTAGGCTTCTGGCTGGACACACAACTTAAAATGGAATGCCACACAAAGAAATTAGCCTCCTCTTGTTTCTGTGCATTGGGGACTTGTAGGAAAATCTACCCATTTCTAATTTTTTTGGCCAAAAGGCTTATTGTTCAGGCCTTAATTCTTTCATGTCTTGATTATGGTAATGTCCCGTTCATGAGCTCTCCTAAATATGTCCTGAGGAGGCTATAGGTAATACAGAATACCAATGCCCCTCTCCTGCTGGGGATTCCGAGTTATATTTTGGTAAAATCCGCCTTGGCTTCCCTTCATTGGTCACGTATAGAACAGCGTATAAAGTTTAAAGCAGCTTGCGTGGTCCATCGAGTCCTCCATAACAGAGGTCCGGCTTTTCTTAAACAGATTATAACTTCCTATACTCCCCAACGACTGCTCAGATTTTCTTCTGCATCCCTTATTAGCATACCTCGGTTTAAAAGATCGAGATGGGGAGGCAGATCTTTTGCTTACAGGGCAGCCCAACTGTGGAATTCTCTCCCAGTCGAAGTTTGATCAATAGATTCTGAACTCTCCTTTCAGAAATCTCTGAAAACCTTCCTCTTTCTCTTAAAGGGCCTCTCGGTGGTTGCCTCCTTTTTCCGGTTCCGCAGTAGAGCTTAGAAGCCTTTCGGCAGCCATGCGCTTTATAAAATCCCAAAATAGAAATAGAAAGTATCATGGGGTAGTTTTGTTTTAGGGGAAAATGTAAGGGTAGTTTTAGTATTAGGAGTGGGGTACTTCTGGGCCTTAGGGTAGGTGGGGCGTCGCATGCTAGAACCACGCATGCTGTTCCCACACATGCCTTTACAAGGCATGCTTCTACAATGAAAAATCATTGTAAAGGCATGAATGGTAAAGGGATTTGTGGTAACAACGCAGTCGTTGTTCCGACCGCGTTGTTCAGGCATGCATGGTTCATATAACAAAATGTACCCAAGGGTCACCTTAGTGGTGCAAAATGTACCCAAGGGTCACCTTAGTGGTGCCCCCTTCAAAAGGGAAATACCCTGGCATGGGTGCTGGCTGTCGAGACGGGGCCACTCATCTGAAAAGCAGGATGTCTGCAGGGGTGATGGTATGCCCCGACCTCCTGAAACACCTCTCGGCACCTCCTGGTGGACACAGAAACCCCGGCAGGTGTTCCAAAAGGAAAGGGGAAGTGTAAGAGAAAGAGACAAAACACTGCCACGTCTTGCCGGTCCAGCCAGGCACCCTGTATCTTGGGGGGGGGGGAGGGGCAGGTCGTTGTTGACAGAGTGATAGTAGAGTTAGTGCACTCAACTTTCTTGAAACTGAATCTCTCTTTCTAATATGGGCACCTGGACGGTAGAAAAACACCGGGATGCTCCAGCATTTTTCTTGGATAATAATAACTGTTGCCACAATTACTAACACTGCATTACCAAAATCCCAAACTGAGTACCATAACAATAAGTACTGTGACACTAGGGCTGGCTTCACAGAGATTCACTGTTGCACACTACAGTTAGTGGTTGCACTTATCATGCACAAGAAACACAAACAAGCGCATTAATTATATCACATATAACTTTCCTGCATGCATAGGGTTAAACTAAAAGGAACAAAAACAATCCAAGAAATACAAATGTCCACTCTGGGTTCAAACAGTTAGGATGGCACAGTTTGGTTTGGTTTCACTCTGTGTGTGAAAAAACCCTTCAAAAAGCAAATTCCTCAAACCTGAAACACAGACATGAATGACCAATTTAAATCCAAGAGTTATGCTATTAGAGAAAGAATAGTCACATAAATGCTCATTTAAAATGGCACTGTCACATTTTTAGTAGTACTTGAGCTCAGGCAGATTTCCTGAAGCACATTTAGGCAAGACACTACAATAATAATGTAGAATGTTCAGAAATGCATTTGTCTCTTCAAGATAAGCACTGTGCCAAAATACGAGGTCTGAAATACACCACCTGTTCTAGGAAAGAAAAATACTAGTCACTCAGCTGCAGTCTTTTCCGGTGTGCTGGAGGAATGCCTGGTGTCAGCTGGAAAAAGGAATGAAGAAAAGAATTGCCTCAAAAGTCCTGAATACGAGGATGACAGCAGGGTCTGGACTGCCAAGTCAGATGCTGAGATCAGGAAGCAAAACAAAAGCCAAGCAGGGAGGCATGCTTCACTCTGCTATTTATAGCCAATCAGGAAAGCAGTTGAGATGAGTCACCACGCCCACTTAGAAGCACATGTCTACACCTGCTCACATTAGCAAACAAGCATTGGTAAAACAAGCATTGATAAAACCAATCGTGTAACACAGCACATTATGTTTACTTAGAAACATGAAGGTTTAACCACGAACAGAGATATGATTTAACCCTGTTCCCTGGGGATGCTGACAGATAAGGCAGGAGGCACCTTGGGGATTCCTGACAGTCCTCCCCACCAAGGACCCTCTCAAAGGGCGGGGCTTGGAAGGGTGCAGGAGATGGAATTTTTTAGTAAGACATGGAGCATGTACTGGGGACACGGGTTCCCAGGAATTGTCCTCAAGTCCATAGCCTTTCCAAGCCAATAAATAGTGTAGAACACCACGGACGCGCCTGGAGTCAGGAATTTTGGCCCCTTCAAATTCCCATTGCCCGTGTACTTTTACCGACGGAGGTGGTGGGGCATCGCAGGTATCAGGAGAATAGGGACAGAGCAACGACACATGAAACACGGGGTGTACATTGAAATCATCTGGCAATGTCAGTTCTAGTACCATAGGATTGATGATTTTGGCAATAGGAAAGGGGCCTAGAAATCGGGGGTTTAATTTTCAGGATCCTACAATATGGAGATGTTTTGATGAGAGCCACACCTGATCTCCTATCTGATAAGAGGGAGCATGTCTTTTTCTTTTGTCTGCTTGTGTTTTTTTACTTGAACTTGGTAGAGTTTTAAATGGTGTTGTACTTGTTTTTGAATCTCCTGTAACTCTTTATGGTGTTTCTGTACTGATGGGACTCTTGTGGATGTTTGGGACCAAGTTATAGGTAGCATTCTTGGGTGCATACCAAACAAACAGTAACATGGGGATACTCCTGTAGCCCTGTGGACACTGTTGTTATATACAAATTCAACAAGAGGTAAAGCCTTATCCCACTCAGTTGACCATGTGTCAATGTAACATCTCAGGATTTGCTCCAGTGATTGGTTGGCACATTCCGTCTGTGGATGATATGCAGAGGACAAGAGGACATCCATACCGACAGAGGAACAGAAGCTACACCAAAACCGTGATATAAATTGGGGTCACGATCAGAAACAATTGTGGTGGGCAACCCACGAAGCCGTACAATGTGTTGGACAAACAAATCAGAGAGCTTGGAAGCCGTAGGGAGGCATTTTAATGGAACAAAACGAGCCATTTTAGTTAGGTAATCTACAACCACCCATATGACAGTGTGTACATTGGAAGCTGGGAGATCAGAAATAAAATCCATACTTATAGTATGCCTTTGGGGCCACTGGAATTGGCATGGGAGGGAACAATCCTGTGGCTGGAGTATGTGGGGTTTTAGCCCGAGCACAGGTGGAACAAGTCTGGACGAAGCTTCTGACATCCTGCACAAGTGTGGGCCACCTAAACCATCTTTGACAGAGATCTAACATCTTTTTCTCACCCGGGTGACCTGAGAGGACAGAATCATGTCCCCAATGTAACACTGCATCCCGTAATTCTTTGGTAGGGACGTACAACTGATCAGCATGGTATAATAAACCCTCTTTTTCATACACATCAGTCGAACAGGGAACCTTGTGTTAGGCTACCCGTATTTTCTCAAGGAACTCTTGGGAAGTGCACACAGCCACGATGTTTTCTGGGGGTAAAATGCTTTTGACCTGTTCTAGCGCAACATCAGAGGAGAAACCCATCCAAGACAACGTGTCTGCCTTTTGTTGTGTAGTACCTGGCCTATAGATGAATATGAAGTCAAACTTGGTAAAGAATAGAAGCCAGCGCAATAGACGAGTGTCAGGGCCTTGGTTACTTGAAAAAACTGTAAATTACGGTGATCTGTGTAAATAGTTACGGTGTGTCTAGCTCCTACTAGCTGGTGACGCCATTCCTGGAAAGCAGGCTTGATGGCCAGAAGTTCCTGCTCCGCCACCGTGTAATTTTGCTCTGCGGGTAGCAATTTCTTTGAAAAGTAAGTCACTGGATGGAAATATCCAGACTCAGGATCTCGTTGGGACAAGACACAACCACTGCCATTTGGGAAGTGTCTGCTTCCACGAAAAATGGCTGAGCCGGGTCGGGATGATGGAGAATGGGTGCTTCAGTGAATGTGTTTTTAAGATGTTGGAAGGCTTTCTCAGCTTCTGCATCCCCGAGGAACATAACCCCCTTTCGCAGGAGACGGGTTATGGGAGATACCACGGTAGAAAAGTGGGGTATAAATCTCCGATAAAAATTTGTGAAGCCCAAAAACTGTTGCACTTCCTTGATGGATCTTGGGGCTACCCAATCCAGGATGGCCTGTAACTTGGAACTATCCATGGAAATTCCATCGGGAGTTTGTAGCATGAAAAACAAATTTTTCCAGCTTGGCGAAGAGATGATTCTCACAAAGCCGTTGTAAAACCGCTCTTACATGCCCTATATGTTCCTCAGTGGAAGACGAATAGATCAAAATGTTGTCCATGTATACCACTACACAGATATCCAGAAACTCCTGCAGCACTTCATTGATGAAAAATTGAAAAGCTGCAGGAGCGTTACACAATTCGAAGGGCATCACTGTGTACTTGAAGAGTCCGAATTTAGTTCGGAATGGTGTCTTCCACTCATCCCCCTTCATCACTTGGATCAAGTGGTAGGCGCCCCGGAGGTCGAGTTTAGTATAAATAGTCGACTGACGTACCTGATCTAAAAGTACCGGGATCAACGGAAGAGGATACCGATTTTTTATGGTCACTTTGTTCACCGTGCGATAATCTATAATGACGCGCAGCATGCGATTCTTCATGGGCTAGAAGAACAAAGATGGCGATACTGGTGATGTTGAATGATGAATGAAACCCTTAGCCAATAGAACATCCAGGTAGTCTCGCAGGTATCGATTCTTAGACTCAGAAAGAGCATACACCCTACTACATGGTAGTGTTGCCCCTGGAATCAAGTCTATACGACAATCGTATGACCTATGTGATGGCAGCTGGGTGGCCTTCTGTTCACTAAAGACATTATGGAAGTCTTTATACGGTGCAGGAATGGCCAGTGTGTCGTCTGGCTTGATAGCCATTGTTGGACCTGGCTTTTTGACAGGGACATCCCCAAACTTTTTGCCTCCTTCCTCCTATTTTTTCTGACCTGTTGTTGTTGGCTTTTGACCTCTGGGCACTTTACCACTGCTAACCAGTGCTAAAGTGCATATGCTCTCTGGGTAAATTGTACTACTGATTGGTTTATCCATGATTGACTATTTAATTTACTTGTAAGTCCCTGGTAGAGTGCACTACATGTGCCTAGGGCAGGTAGATTAAATGCTACTAGTGGGCCTGCAGCACTGGTTGTGACACCCACCTCAGTAGCCCCTTAACCCTGTCTCAGGCCTGCCATTGCAAGGCCTGTGTGTGCAGTTTCACTGCCACTTCGACTTGGCATTTAAAAGTACTTGCCAAGCCTAGAACTCCCCTTTTACTACATATAAGTCATCCCTAATGTGTGCCCTAGGTAACCCCTAGAGCAGGGTGCGGTGTAGGTAAAAGGCAGGACATGTACCTGTGTAGTTATATGTCCTGGTAGTGTGAAACTCCTAAATTCGTTTTTACACTACTGTGAGGCCTGCTCCTTTCATAGGCTAACATTGGGGCTGCCCTCATACACTGTTGAAGTGGCAGCTGCTGATCTGAAAGGAGCAGGAAGGTCATATTTAGTATGGCCAGAATGGTAATACAAAACCCTGCTGACTGGTGAAGTCGGATTTAATATTACTATTCTAGAAATGCCACTTTCAGAAAGTGAGCATTTCTTTGCACTAAAATCTTGTTGTGCCCTTCAATCCACGTCTGGCTAGGTTTAGTTGACAGCTCCTTGTGCATTCACTCAGACACACCCCAAACACAGGGTACTCAGCCTCACTTGCATACATCTGCATTTTGAATGGGTCTTCCTGGGCTGGGAGGTTGGAGGGCCTGCCCTCACACAAAGGACTGCCACACCCCCTACTGGGACTCTGGCAGACAGGATTGAGCTGAAAGGGAACTTGGTGCATTTCTTAGAGACTCTTTGAAGTCACCCCCACTTCAAAGGCACAACTTAGTATAAAACAGGGCCTCTGCCCTACCTCATCAGACACTTGCTGGAGAAGAAACCTTAACCAGAAACTACATCCTGCCAAGAAGAACTGCCTGGCTGCTCAAAGGACTCACCTGTCTGCTTTTCTACAAAGGACTGCTGCCTTGCTGTTGGCCTGCTGCCTTGCTGAACTCTTGCCTGGCTGTAAAAGTGCTCTCCAAGGGCTTGGATAGAGCTTGCCTCCTGTTCCCTGAAGTCTCAGGAACAAAAAGACTTCACTCTTCCTCTTGGACGCTCCGTGCGCCGAACTTTTCGACGCACAGCTTGTTCCGCGGCAAGAAAAACGCCGCACACCGACGCTGATCAACGCGACGCCTTCGGGACGACCGAAACTTTGACGCACGGCCTCGCAAGGACAACGCCGCCCGACTTCCCGGGAGAAATCGACGCGACGCCTGCCGTGAGATCAAAACTTTGACGCACGGCCTCGCAAGGACAACGCCGCCCGACTCCGCAGGAGAAATCGACGCGACGCCTGCCGTGAGATCAAAACTTTGACGCACGGCCTCGCAAGGACAACGCCGCCCGACTCCGCAGGAGAAATCGACGCGACGCCTGCCGTGAGATCGAAACTTCGACGTGCAGCCCCGCAGAACGACGCGCAGCCGGAAAACAAGCAGGAAAATCCACGCACAGACCCGGGACATCTGGTAATCCCCGCGACCCACAGAAAGAGACTGTCCGCGCGCCAGAAAACGACGCCCGACTTCCCCACGTGGAAAATAACGACGCAAGTCCGTGTGTGCTGGGGAGAAATCGACGCACACACCCTTTTTCCACGCACCTCTTCCTTTGTGGCCCTCTGAGGAGATTTTCCACCAGAAACCAGGTACTTTGTGTTTGAAAGAGACTCTGTTTACTTTCTAAAGACTTAAGACACTTTATATCACTTTTCAGTGATATCTTTACAAATTCATATTGCAACTTTGATCGTTTTGACCTGAAGATACCCAGATAAATATTATATATTTTTCTAAATACTGTGTGGTGTATTTTTGTGGTGTTATGCTATGGTGTTGTATGATTTATTGCACAAATGCTTTACACATTGCCTTCTAAGTTAAGCCTGACTGCTCGTGCCAAGCTACCGGAGGGTGAGCACAGGCTGATTTTGGATTGTGTGTGACTTACCCTGACTAGAGTGAGGGTTCTTGCTTGGACAGAGGGCAACCTAACTGCCAACCAAAAACCCCATTTCTAACATTGGTGATCAGCGGTGAGGATAGGACTTGTGTTTGTGCAGTGACATACAGTAGCTAAGTATTTCACTACCTACCCACAGTTGAAGGTCAACTTGATTTTTCATCTTTTTTGGCTCTTGGTTCTCTGATGTCCTCCTGGATATACTATTGATATTTTGGACTTTGGAATTTGGTTTTTGCTGATAAGATCTTATCAAAATGGGATTGTGTACCTACTCATTCTTTGTTCGTACGGACCACCTCACTAAGGCTGACCTAAGGAAGCTTTGCAGAAAATGGGGCCTTCCTGTGGCAAGGAGATCTACTAAGGCGGAGATGCTCCATCACTACATAGTCTGGGGGGAGGAAAGATGGGCAGTGAGAGAGGCAGCAAGAAACCAAATGACTAAGTACCCCTCAGATGAGGAGGAGGACTACTCACATGAGGAGGAAGACTGCTCACATGAGGAGGAAGACTACTCAGATGAGGAAAGAGAACCAGTGGGAGATGAATGGCTCCTAGCTCTAGAGCGGTGTCTAGAAGAGCTAGATGAGCAGCTTGAAAGGGCTGAGGCAGCAAGTCTCTTAGCCCTGGAAGAAGAAAAGATTGCAGCTCAAGAGCTGAGCTGTAAAGAGCTGAAACTGGAGGCCGGAAGGGCTGAGTCCAGTTCAGATGGTGGCAGCAAAAATCTTGCATCCAGTACTGCTGAAGAAGGGCACAAGCCCAGAGATGTGGTGCCCAACTTGAAGAAGGGAGTTGACACACCCCAGGCGGTTCAAGGGTATGAGGTAGTTCCCGTTATGCACAGGGTCCCTGAGAAGGATTGGGGAACTGGCACAGGGAGTCATATTCCTACTGGGGGGAGGGACACTTTACTGACTCTAGCAGAGAGTGACAGAGAAAAGGGTTCCCCCCTGGTGGACGTCCTGGATATAGAGTGTAGAGACATCCCTGAAGAGTTTGGGTTGAGTGTCAGGGACAGACAGATACTGTCTCACCAGTCTCAGGAGGGCGAAGTAGAGTGCTTTTCCAAGGTTGAGTTACTGGGTGGTTGGGTGAAGGGTACTGTGGTTAATACATGTGAAGGGCAGAGTGATGTAATTGCTGGAGAGCATATGTCTGGTCCTTATTTTCCAGAGCTACGCCAACACCAGGTGGAGTGTGAGTTCTCTGACCCCAGGGAACTTACAATGGAGGCAGACTTCTGGGTGAGTACCAGAGAGTCTGAAGAGGCATTTGGGGGTGCTCCTGAAGGGAGTGGTCTAGGTGGTTCCCAACCGAGTGTGGTGAGAGAGGATTGTAGTGTCCCAGGTAGGTCCCAGGTCGTAGAGGGTTCCATGAGGGAACACCAGGAGGGAAGCCTAGCCTGTACCGTAGGGCCACCTTTTGAGGGAAGCCCCGCAGTGTCAGAAGAACTTGGGGGGGTGACTGTAGCCAGCATCCCAACAGTTCTGGTGTCTGGCAGTACCCCTCCTAGTGAGGGGGTGCAGAAGTCCAGACATAGGGTTGAGAGGGGGTTGCAGACTCCAGTGGAGGACCTTGAGAGTCAGGGGACAGCTCTGAGAGCAGAGCCCCCCAGGAATGACCCAGGTGAAACCGTTTCTGGTTTGGGGGAAACCCAGACTCTGCCGGATGGGCAGAGGTCGGGAGACCTGCGCCAACCAGACTCTTGTGTGGCCCTTGGGGACGGTGTGTCCCTTGTGGGGGGTGAGAGTGCCCCCCAGGAAGTCCTGGCATGCCAGGCAAAGATTCAACCTCAGGGTGGTGACTCTGGGTTGGATACCCAGGTTCAGAGGTTAAACTCTGACCTGGTGGGAGGTAGATGTGCCTCCCAAGAAGTCCTGCTGTGCCAGGCAATTGTCCAACCTCAGGGTGTTGACTCTGGATTGGATGACCAGGTTCAGAGGTTAAACTCTGACCTGGTGGGGGGTAGGTGTGCCCCCCAGAAAGTCCTGGCGTGCCAGGCAATTGCCCAACCTCAGGGTGGTGACCCTGGGTTGGGGAACCAGGCTCAGAGGTTAAAATCTGACCTGGTGGGAGGTAGGTGTGCCTCCCTGGAAGTCCTGGCCTGCCAGGCAATGGTTCAACCTCAGGGTGGTGACTCTGGGTTGGCTAACCAGGTTCAGGGGATAAGCTCTGACCTGTTGGGGGGTAGGCGTGCCCCCCAGAAAGTCCTGGTGTACCAGGCAGTGGTCCAACCTCAGAGTGCTGACTCTGGGTTGGATAACCGGATTCAGAGGTTAAACTCTGACCTGGTGGGGGGTAGGTGTGCCCCCCAGAAAGTCCTGGCGTGCCAGGCAATTGTTCAACCTCAGAGTGCTGACTCTGGGTTGGATAACCGGGTTCAGAGGTTAAACTCTGACCTGGTGGGGGGTAGGTGTGCCCCCCAGGAAGTCCTGGCGTGCCAGGCAATTGTTCAACCTCAGGGTGGTGACTCTGGGTTGGATACCCAGGTTCAGAGGTTAAACTCTGACCTGGTGGGAGGTAGGTGTGCCTCCCAAGAAGCCCTGCTGTGCCAGGCAATTGTCCAACCTCAGGGTGTTGACTCTGTGTTGGATGACCAGGTTCAGAGGTTAAACTCTGACCTGGTGGGGGGTAGGTGTGCCCCCCAGAAAGTCCTGGCGTGCCAGGCAATTGCCCAACCTCAGGGTGGTGACCCTGGGTTGGGGAACCAGGCTCAGAGGTTAAACTCTGACCTGGTGGGAGGTAGGTGTGCCTCCCAGAAAGTCCTGGTGCGCCAGGCAATTGTTCAACTTCAGGGTGGTGACTCTGAGTTGAATGGCCCAGTTCAGAGGTTAAACTCTGACCTGGTGGAGGGTCAGTGTGCCCTCCAGGAAGTCCTGGTGTGCCAGGCAATTGTTCAACTTCAGGGTGATGACTCTGAGTTGAATGGCCAAGTTCAGAGGTTAAACTCTGACCTGGTGGAGGGTCAGTGTGCCCTCCAGGAAGTCCTGGCGTGCCAGGCAATTGTTCAACTTCAGGGTGGTGACTCTGAGTTGAATGGTCAGGTGCAGAGGTTAAACTCTGACCTGGTGGAGGGTCAGTGTGCCCTCCAGGAAGTCCTGGCGTGCCAGGCAATTGTTCAACTTCAGGGTGGTGACTCTGAGTTGAATGGGCAGGTGCAAAGGTTAAACTCTGACCTGGTGGGGGGTAGGTGTGCCTCCCAGGAAGTCCTGGTTTGCCAGGCAGTGATCCAGTCTGAGGGTACAGACCCTGGGCTGGAAGACCAGGTTCAGGGTGTCCCCCCGGACCTGGAGGGAGGGGCTACTGATAACAGTGCCCCTACCATGTTGTCTTCTGAGGAGGCCACTCCTAGTTGGAGGGTGCTGGACCCCAGAAGGGAGGGCAGGGGGAGGGAAGCCTCACCCCGGGCCCTAGTCCAACCTGAAGGTACAGGCCCCAGGTTGGAGGGCCAGTTGCAGGTTAACAGCCCTGCACTGGTGGAGGAATGGTACAGGGTGACTTCTGTAAGCACCCTGACCATGTTGGACTCTGGGGGTACCGCTCCAGGAGGGAGGGTACAAAGCCCCAGAGGGGAGGACCAGGTTCAGGCTGTCATCCCTGACCTGGTGGAAGGGAGAGTGGTTAAAGGGTGCCCAGCACCTGGGGCTACCGCCCCCCACTCTCCACAGCCACAGTGGTTGGAGAGCTTTGAGAGGCCTGGGGCCTGGCTCTCATCCCTGGCAGCTGTCAGTAATCACTGTGGCTTGCTGTCCGGGTGGACAGAGTTATCCCTGGGGAGGGGACAAGTGTCACACCCCAGGGGTAGAGTGGGCAACACCACTGTGTTGGTCATGGTGGTACTATCCTGCTCCTGGGATACATCTGTGAGAAAAGTAAGGTTAGGTGCTGCACCGATGGGATCCGCAGGTAAGGAGAAAGGTTCCCCATGGGTTGGCTTAGTGGGCCCTGAGAGTATGGACAGAGTGATCCAATTGGAGTCAGGAAGGCGAAGAACTGGAGCATGCCCCTGCTGTTGTGGGCCTGGGTCCTTGTTCTGTCGCCTCAAACAGGGAAGTACATCAGGATAGTGATTGTTCTCCCCTGGCTTTAGGCTGGTAGGGGGTCATGTTGGACCTGGCTTTTTGACAGGGACATCCCCAAACTTTTTGCCTCCTTCCTCCTATTTTTTCTGACCTGTTGTTGTTGGCTTTTGACCTCTGGGCACTTTACCACTGCTAACCAGTGCTAAAGTGCATATGCTCTCTGGGTAAATTGTACTACTGATTGGTTTATCCATGATTGACTATTTAATTTACTTGTAAGTCCCTGGTAGAGTGCACTACATGTGCCTAGGGCAGGTAGATTAAATGCTACTAGTGGGCCTGCAGCACTGGTTGTGCCACCCACCTCAGTAGCCCCTTAACCCTGTCTCAGGCCTGCCATTGCAAGGATTGTGTGTGCAGTTTCACTGCCACTTCGACTTGGCATTTAAAAGTACTTGCCAAGCCTAGAACTCCCCTTTTACTACATATAAGTCATCCCTAATGTGTGCCCTAGGTAACCCCTAGAGCAGGGTGCGGTGTAGGTAAAAGGCAGGACATGTACCTGTGTAGTTATATGTCCTGGTAGTGTGAAACTCCTAAATTCGTTTTTACACTACTGTGAGGCCTGCTCCTTTCATAGGCTAACATTGGGGCTGCCCTCATACACTGTTGAAGTGGCAGCTGCTGATCTGAAAGGAGCAGGAAGGTCATATTTAGTATGGCCAGAATGGTAATACAAAACCCTGCTGACTGGTGAAGTCGGATTTAATATTACTATTCTAGAAATGCCACTTTCAGAAAGTGAGCATTTCTTTGCACTAAAATCTTGTTGTGCCCTTCAATCCACGTCTGGCTAGGTTTAGTTGACAGCTCCTTGTGCATTCACTCAGACACACCCCAAACACAGGGTACTCAGCCTCACTTGCATACATCTGCATTTTGAATGGGTCTTCCTGGGCTGGGAGGGTGGAGGGCCTGCCTTCACACAAAGGACTGCCACACCCCCTACTGGGACTCTGGCAGACAGGATTGAGCTGAAAGGGAACTTGGTGCATTTCTTAGAGACTCTTTGAAGTCACCCCCACTTCAAAGGCACAACTTAGTATAAAACAGGGCCTCTGCCCTACCTCATCAGACACTTGCTGGAGAAGAAACCTGAACCAGAAACTACATCCTGCCAAGAAGAACTGCCTGGCTGCTCAAAGGACTCACCTGTCTGCTTTTCTACAAAGGACTGCTGCCTTGCTGTTGGCCTGCTGCCTTGCTGAACTCTTGCCTGGCTGTAAAAGTGCTCTCCAAGGGCTTGGATAGAGCTTGCCTCCTGTTCCCTGAAGTCTCAGGAACAAAAAGACTTCACTCTTCCTCTTGGACGCTCCGTGCGCCGAACTTTTCGACGCACAGCTTGTTCCGCGGCAAGAAAAACGCCGCACACCGACGCTGATCAACGCGACGCCTTCGGGACGACCGAAACTTTGACGCACGGCCTCGCAAGGACAACGCCACCCGACTTCCCGGGAGAAATCGACGCGACGCCTGCCGTGAGATCAAAACTTTGACGCACGGCCTCGCAAGGACAACGCCGCCCGACTCCGCAGGAGAAATCGACGCGACGCCTGCCGTGAGATCAAAACTTTGACGCACGGCCTCGCAAGGACAACGCCGCCCGACTCCGCAGGAGAAATCGACGCGACGCCTGCCGTGAGATCGAAACTTCAACGCGCAGCCCCGCAGAACGACGCGCAGCCGGAAAACAAGCAGGAAAATCCACGCACAGACCCGGGACATCTGGTAATCCCCGCGACCCACAGAAAGAGACTGTCCGCGCACCAGAAAACGACGCCCGACTTCCCCGCGTGGAAAATAACGACGCAAGTCCGTGTGTGCTGGGGAGAAATCGACGCACACACCCTTTTTCCACGCACCTCTTCCTTTGTGGCCCTCTGAGGAGATTTTCCACCAGAAACCAGGTACTTTGTGTTTGAAAGAGACTCTGTTTACTTTCTAAAGACTTAAGACACTTTATATCACTTTTCAGTGATATCTTTACAAATTCATATTGCAACTTTGATCGTTTTGACCTGAAGATACCCAGATAAATATTATATATTTTTCTAAATACTGTGTGGTGTATTTTTGTGGTGTTATGCTATGGTGTTGTATGATTTATTGCACAAATGCTTTACACATTGCCTTCTAAGTTAAGCCTGACTGCTCGTGCCAAGCTACCGGAGGGTGAGCACAGGCTGATTTTGGATTGTGTGTGACTTACCCTGACTAGAGTGAGGGTTCTTGCTTGGACAGAGGGCAACCTAACTGCCAACCAAAAACCCCATTTCTAACAGCCATACTATGTGTGGACCGACAATGCAAGGGTGTCACTAGTAATGGATTTTCTTGATAACAGGAGTGCCAGCAATGTTTAGAGTCTAATGTCACTGTCCTTGCTGCCCAGTCAATTTTGGGATTGTGTAACTGAAGCCATGGTACCCCCAAAATGGCTCCAAATAAATAAACATAACAATAAGCAATAAACAATAAGCCTGGAGGACAATTTTGAGCCATCCACGGCTCTGACTGGTTCAGGGACTCCTTTTCTGACAGTCGTAATATTTAGGGTTTAAGCCAAATCCAAGTCTAAAAAGTTTCCGGTAGCCTCAGAGTCAAGCAAAATGGGAATGACCTTATGAACCTGAGGGGGCAACACTAACGTCACAATAAGAGTTAGATGTTGAGGTACTGGACTGGTGGTATTAGCCAGAAGATGTGAGAACGTGTTGAAAGAAGCGCTCGATAAAATGGTCTCAGAAGTTATCGAGCCAGTTAGGTTTCCACCTGGTCAGGAAGAGAGAAGTCCGGCCCTGTTACCGCTCCGATGGCTTTCTTTGGAGCAGTAGGTTGTTAGGACATTCCCAAGCAAATTGCCCTGCTTTACCGCAGTATAAACACAGTTTCAAATTTTGCCTGCATTCTTGCTCTTCCTTAGATAGTGGGCCCAGCCCACTGCCAATTTGCATGGGCTCAGGTGTATCATGAGTGGGAATGGTGGACTCTTTTTTCTCAGTTTTGAGCACCACTAAGCATGTGTCACCCCAGAATTTTTCTCCCTTATGTTCACTCAAGCGGTGAGCCTAACATGAAGGTTTAACCAAGAACAGAGTTATAATTTAACCCTAATCCCTGGGGGTCCTGACGGATAACGCAGGAGGCACCCTGGGGATTTTTGACACTGGCCAGTCACAACCAGCCTGCCACCACCAGTCAAGATTCTGAGCCCCTGGTATGAGAGATCCTGCTTTCTGGGACTCAGAATAAAGCCCTTCCTGGGTGAGGTGCTAACACCCCATCTCTCAGGCATGTGCACTGCGGGGTGGGGGATTGGGGCAGTTCTGTTTTTAGGAGCAGGGGTGGGGGGTCGGGTAGTTCTGTTTTGGGGTGGGGGGTCAGGGTACTTTTGTTTTTGGGGGTGGGTAGTTTGTTTTTTTTGTGTTGGGGGATCGGGATAGTTAGGTTTTTGTGGGTGGGGGATCGGGGTAGTTTAGTTTTTGGGGTGGGTAGTTTGGTTTTTGGGGGTGGTGGATTGGGGTAGTTAGGTTTTTGGGGTGGGGGATGGGGTACTTTTGTTTTTGGGGCTGGGGTCAGGGTAGTTTTGTTTTTGGGGGATCAGGGTTATTAGGTTTTTGGGGTGGAGTACTTTTGTTTTTGGGGATGGGGGTCAGGGTAGTTTTGTTTTTGGGGTTGGGGAGGGGTATTTTTATTTTTGGGGGTGGGGATCAGGTAGTTTTGTTTTTGGGGTGGGGGATTGGGGTAGTTTGGTTTTTGGGAGTGGTGAGGTGGGGTATTTTAGTTTTTTGGGGTGGGGTGGGGGGATTGGGGTAATTTGGATTTTGGTGGTGGGGGATTGGGGTAATTTGGGTTTTGGGGCGGGGGATCAGGGTAGTTTGGTTTTTTGGGGTGGGGGATCGGGGCAGTCTTGTTTTTAGGGTCGGGGTGGGGGAATCTGGATAGTTTGGTTTTTGGGGGTCAGGTGGTGTATCATGCAGTTAGGTTTTTAGAGGCAGGGTGGGGAATCGTTTTTTTTTGGGGGTGGGGAGTAGGGGGATTAGGATAGTTTTGTTTTTATGGGTTGGGTGGGGGATCGGTTGTTTTTAGGGAAGGTGGGGGAGGTCGTGGAAGGGTTTAGGGCTCAGGGTGGGTGGGAAGTATCCAGGATAGTTTTGTTTTAGGGGCGGGGGTCGGGTTTGTTTTCATATTAGGAGTGGGGTACTTCTGGGCCTTAGGTCAGGTGGGAGGGTCGCATGCTAGAACCACGCATGACGTTCCCCCACATGCCTTTACTAGGCATGCTTTAACAATGAAAAATCATTCTAAAGGCATGCGTGGTAAAGGCCTTTGTGGTAACAACGCGGTCGTTGTTCCGACCGCGTTGTTCAGGCATGCGTGGTTCATATAACAAAATGTACCCAGGGGTCACCTTAGAAGTGCCCCCTTCAAAAGGGAACTACCCTGGCATGGTTGCTGGCCAGTCACAACCAGCCTGCCTCCACCAGACAAGATTCTGAGCCCCTGGTGTGAGAGATCCTTCTATCTCGGACTCAGAACAAATCCCTTCCTGGGTGCAGGTGCTGACACCCCCTCCCTCAGGAATGTGCACTGCCCTGCTAGCAAGCTCCAAATGCCTTACCACCCTTGAAACTTGACCCCCAGGCCTGCTGCTAGCAGCAGATGGCTGCTTCTGCTGCAACCTCCCACTTTTTACGGGAGCAACGGTGGGAAACCAGACAAATGACAGGAGGAGTGTTCAGTCCTGGCTTGCACCTCCCACAAGGTGTTGCATGCGAGGTGACCCTCTATTTAATTGTCCTCCATCTTGCATGGAAACAAAATAGCCAATGAGATGTAGGGAAGTGGCCTTTGCCCACAGGAAGTGGCCACTTAGTGGGTGTAGCCACCCTAAGGTAGATGACCCATTGGTCACTACTAGGTACCCCCTAAAACACCCACTAAATACAGTATTCAGTGGGCATCCCTAGACCAAGAAATCAGATTCTAAGGACAAAAGAAAACCAGCAACAAAGAAGACCCAAGGCTCGAGAACTGAAGTCCTGCTGCACCAATAAAACGCGCTAAACCCTGCCTGCTGCATCCAGGACTCGACAATGACGGCCCCTGAGGAGTTGCTTGGATATTGGACAGACTCTACAAACCCCAGAGGACCTCCACAAAATTGGCAAAGATATCCCTTCAGAGTGAAGTCACTACTCCACAGCAACAAGGAACCAAAGACCCAGAGAAGGCCACTTTACTGATCAGCAGCTGACCAAGGAACCGGATGCCACACCCAGACCAAACTCTACCCAAGGGACAGTGAGGACAAACCCTGAAAGTGTGCCAAGTTTGGTGGTACTGCGCCCTGCAGTGGCCAAACCGTGCAATAGCCCTAGGTTCTGGTCACCAAGAAGGACAATCCACTCCAGACTGTAAGTGGACCAGAAAGAAGCCGCAGGAAAGGGACTTCAGAAACCACCAGGACCTCCCACCAGAGTGCCCCTGCTGAACGGTAAGTGACCCTCCAAGGGCCCTACCCCCTGCTTCCAAGGGCACTTTTGTGCACAGCTCTTGGCTCACCAATTTTCCCTGCACCTTGACACCCTTTGCACCGGAGATCTAGCTGTGCCCTAAGGGTCCCCCACCCCTTGTGACCTCGACACTCCAAGGTGACCCACCGGACTTATCTTTAAGTCTGCCTGTGCAGTGCTTTTCCAAGCGGTCTCCAGCAGTGGCATGGCACCAGCTCCAATGACTTTCAGCAGCAACGCCCACCAAAACTGGAAGCCGCCTGAACTTCTCTAGCTGATCCATAATGCCCACCAACGACCACGACCTACCAGCAAAAGGAGACATTGGTAAAAGAATTTCCTGATTTTGTGTGAATTTTCAAAGTAATTTCTCCATTTATTTCTATGGTGCGTAATTACCCACAAAAGGCTAAGGCCCTCATTATGACATTGGCGGTAAATCCTGCTTACCGCCGCAGTGACGGCCGCCAACATGCTGCCGAGGTGGTAAATATCTGTTCACCATATTATGACACACACAACAATCCGACAGAATACTTCCCCTTACACAAATACGCCAGCCCAAAGGTCAGTGCTAAAGTGGCGGTCCCAACACCCATACCGTTACGTCAACAGAACAATGCCCACTGCATTATGACCCACCAATCACCACGGCGGACATTCAATGGTGGTAAACCATTGGCGGTGCATCCCGCCATGTCAGAATGGACACCCACATACAAAACAACACCACATGGGGCAATACTAAAAACACACACCTGACACTGTTACACACACCACACACACCCACAGCAGTATATAGTTACGTGACCCTCAGCGGTCGTGATGAAGCGTCACTGGATCCATATGGACCCCTTAGACGCGAAACATGTTGACCTAGTATAGGGGATGAAGGTCACCCCTATTCGATAAGTGTTGAGAGAGTGATCAAGCATTATCTTTTTTTCACTCCCATACGAGTTTTAATCTTGACCAAGACCCTTTTCTCTACAATAAATTGTGGTTCGTGTGTAGGGTTTTGAGCCAATTTTATTCCTTTTTTTGCTCTCCCGTTGTCTGCTTCTACGTAGGTGGAATTTTTTCCCCGTAGCTTACATCACAGCACATAATTCTGAAAAAAGATCTCCGGCAAAGTGCCCCCTCTACGGGGTGCCCGTCAGACATTGCAGCGCCGGTCTGACAAGGAGCAAGCCCTATGATGAAGCAGGACATCCAATTGGATGTTTGAGGGCATTTGCTTCTAGTTTAGGAGTGCCTTGTGGACTTATGTTTCTTTGTTCTGGAACAGTGTACTCTTGTATATAAGTGGCATACACTAACATACAGTGGGTGGGGACCATAGCTCACTTATTAGCCACACCCTGTGCCTCTATAGTTGGGCCATCATATTTGGGATGCTGCTATTCCTCATAACAAAGGGTATGTCTCCTCCTCCTATTTATCTACAGCGGTAGGTATCTAAGGGACACAAGAGTGAGTAGACTGTCACAATTTTAACAAAGGAACCACAACCTAAATGTATATAGTGCATTTATGTGATGGGACAGTGGGAATGGCGAGGTATGTGCTAATATAGGCTGTGACAAAGTTAAGGTTGATATGACCGTCGTATGCCACCATGAAATAACAACCACCTGTCCTGTATGTAGGGACAAGTGGAAGTGAGGTAACTCCGCCGACGTTGGGCATCATGGCAGACGGCGGTCTTGCACCGTTGTGCAATTCCTCATTGGATAATATGGGGCTCTATGGAGTACAGTGGCCAATGGGTGCTGCTGTGACCTGTGTCTGGATCCTACCATGGCCCATGTGACCGGGGAAAGGAGCCCTTGCCTTAACTTCGGACTTCAGACTGCTGTATGGGCCTCCAGACCAACAGGTGAGTATACCTTGGGTATGATGCAAGTGTGAAGGGTGCATGGAGATGTATGTGCAAGCATCGTGTCATTGGGGGGGAATGTCTTGTGGTGGTGTACATGGTGTGCGCCAGCCGATGTGTGTGCGAATGGTGACGGAAACGGGATTGGTGGGCCATATGTGTGACAGGCTGGATTGTATGTTTAATGGTGTCCTCCTATCTGTATTACCTTTGAAGGTCAGCGCCCATCAAAAGAAGGGATTATGACATGCCATCGCCAAGGATGTGCGGACCCTGGGGGTCTATGGCAAGCAAAGCACCCACTGTCGGAAATGGTGGGAAGACCTGAGACGTTGGGCATGGAAGACTGCGGAGGCCCAGCTGGGGATGGCCTCACTACAAAGAAGAGGTGTTCATCGGAACCTAAGCCCCCGATGGTCTGCATACTGGCGGTGGCATACCCAGAGCTGGGCGCTTGAAGGAATCACAGTGGGCATTATTACAATAATTTGCTGGTGGCATGGGATCTAGGTGGTGGATGTGAGTTAGTGGGTGCCCCAAAGGCCAGACCAGGCATTGCAGCGTGATTCAGCTCAAGGGTAATGGGTGTATGGCAAATGCAGGTAACCTAGCTTGTTAGCATTCCATGTCAGTCAGGGCTTTGTGGGTACCAGGAGGGGTGCAGTTGCCGTGGCATCTAGCCAAATCAGTGAAATGCATAGTGCTCAAGCCTGATCCCTGTGTGTGACGGTGCTGTATATGCCAACTGTGGTGTTGGTACAGTAATTGATCCAGTGTTTCCTTTTTCTCTCTCCCCCCCTATTTTCTTCTGTCATTCTGTCCATGTGTGCATTAGCATCATCTGGTGGAGGAGCAGGGGCACTGGTGACAGAGGGAGCGGCAGAGTCCACAGACACCGAGGGAACCAGTTGGACAGAGGGCCAGGGTAGCACCACGGCAGAGACACAAGGTGACAACACAGACTCAGATACCTCCTCCGATGGAAGCTCCATGGTGGTGGCGGACACCTCTGTGACCACCCCAGCTGCAGGTACATGCACCACCCTGTACCAGCACCGCCCTCCCAGCCGCCCCTCAGCAAGTTGCCTTTGCCGCTCATCCAGGAGGGTGGGCATCTCCTTCGCCCCAGGCACCTCAGGCCCTGCCCCAGTAAGCCCTGCTTCCCTGAGTGAGGAGGCTATTGACCTCCTGAGATCCATCTCTCTAGGGCAGTCAACCAATGTGAATGCCATCCAGGGACTGGCATCCCAGATGCAGCAATGCAATGCATTCACGATGGATTGGCGGCCAAAGATGTCAGGAATCCCCAAGGTGCCTCCTGCATTATCTGTCAGCAGCCCCAGGGATTAGTGTTAAATCATATCTCTGTTCTTGGTTAAACCTTCATGTTTCTAAGTAAACATAATGTTCTGTGTTACACAATTGGTTTTATCAATGCTTGTTTTACCAATGCTTGTTTGCTAATGTGAGCAGGTGTAGACATGTGCTTCTAATTGGGTATGGTGACTCATCCACATGTGGAAACTCAACTGCTTTCCTGATTGGCTATAAATAGCAGAGTGAAGCATGCCTTCCTGCTTGGCTTTTTTTGCTTCCTGATCTCAGCATCTGATTTGGCAGTCCAGCCCCTGCTGTCATCCTCGTATTCAGGACTTTTGAGGCAATTCTTTTCTTCGTTCCTGTACCACCTGACACCAGGTATTCCTCCAGCACTCCAGAAAAGACTGCAGCTGAGTGACTAGTATTCTCCAGGGAGTTTGTTCTTTGAGCGCCGCGCTTTCCTAGAACAGATGGTGTATTTCAGACCTCGTATTTTGGCAGAGTGCTTATTTTGAAGAGAAAAATGCATTTCTGACCATTCTAAATCATTATTGTAGTTACTTGCCTAAATGTGCTTCAGGAAATCTGCTTGAGCTCAAGTACTACAAGAAGTGACAGTGCAATTTCAAAAGAGCATTTATGTGACTTTTCTTTCTCTAATAGCATAACTCTTGGATTTAAAATGTGTCATTCATGCCTGTGTTTCAGGTTTGAGGAATTTGCTTTTGAAGGGTTTTTCACACACACAGTGAAACCAAACCAAACTGTGACACCCTAACTGTTTAAACCCAGAATGGACATTTGTATTTCTTGGATTGTTTTTGTTCCTTTTAGTTTAACCCTATGCATGCAGGAAAGTTATATGTGATATAATGAATGCCCTTGTTTGTCTTTCTTGTGCATGATAAGTGCAACCACAGTTCTAATTGTAGTGTGCAACAGTGAAGCTCTGTGAAGCCAGCCCTAGTGTTGCAGTACTTATTTTTATGGTACTCAGTTTTGGTTTTTAGTAATGCAGTGTTAGTAATTGTGCCAACAGTTATTATTATCCAAGAAAAGTGCTGGAGCATCCCGGTATTCTTCTACCACTCCCATGCCCATATCAGAAAGAGAGATTCAGTTTCAAGGAAGTTGAGTGCACTAACTCTACTATCACTCTGTCAACAACGACCTGCCCCCCGCCTCCGAAGATTCATGGTGCCTGGCTGGACCAGCAAGACGTGGCAGTGTTTTGTCTCTTTCTCTTCCACTCCCCCTTTCCTTTTGGGACACCTGCCGGGGTTTCTGTGTTTACGAGGAAGTGCTGAGAGGTGTTCCAAGAGGTCGGGGCATACCATCGCCCCTGCAGACATCCTGCTTTTCAGGTGAGTGGCCCCGTCTTGACACAACAGAGACCGATTCAGGCTCTGGCCTCCTCTCTGATGGCAGCCATTGTCCCTGTTCCTAAAGTCCCCCCTCCAACTACGACTTCCCAGTCCCAGTCTCCTCAACCGCAACCCATCCCATGCACACATACAGAGGAGCATGCACACAAGACAACACCCAAGAGTGGCACGGTCAAACACAGGCACCACACTTCAGGCCACAAGCACTCACACAAACACCAGACAGTTGCACACACAACAACATCCACTGCCTCCACTGTCTCCTCCTCCTTCTCCCCACCTCCCTCACAATCTCATCGACACTCACACCTGCATGCACTGCATCAACATCCACCACCAGCATCACCACACCAAGCATCACACACACCTCACTAGCAGACACCTCCACAATATCCATGCACGCGTCCCCTGTGTCCTCTCCCACCCTGTCTGTCCCCCGCCTGAAGGACACAAACATAAGAACTCACACACCCAACAGCCATCCACCTCACATCAGCACACTGCCCTTGCACCTGCACCCAAATCCAGCAGACATACACCTCCTACAGCCACTCCCTCAACCTCCACTCCCATCCCTCCTCCCTCATCCCACCCCACTGTCCCTAAGAAGCTTTTCCTTGCCCAACTTGACCTCTTTCCTCCCCCCGTCCTGCCCATAAGAACAGGGTCCCAAAGACCCAGCCCAGCACCTCAACCAAACAGTCCACGCAGACAGTCTTGGCCCCACCTAGTCGTGGTGGCAAGTCAGTGAAGGATCCCACTCTACCAGCCAGGAAGGTTAAGGATCCCACACCTCCTGTCATGAAGGGGAGGGAGCCTGCACCTCCTTCCATGAAGGGGAAGAAGCCCTCGACTCCTGCCCAGAAGGCTACAGAAGACGCACAACCTGCCATGAAGGGGAAGAAGCCCTCGACCCCTGCCAGGAAGGATAAGGATCCAACGCCTGCTGCCATGAAGGGGAAGAAGCCCTCAACTCCAGCGGAGGCTGTCAGGGGGACACCACCACCAGTGGTCACGGGGCCCCCACTGCCAGATGAGGAAGTGCATCCCTCACCTGCCACCACAGTTCAGCCCTCACCTCCAGCAGAGGCTTCCCAGGAGGCACCTCCACCTGCTACCAAAGTTCAGCCCTCACCTCCAGCAGAGGCTGCCCAGGAGGCACCTCCACCTGCCACCACAGTTAAGCCCTCACCTCCAGCAGAGGCTGCCCAGGAGGCACCTTCACCTGCTGACACTGTGCAGCCCTCACCTCCAGATGACACAGTGCAGCCATCACCACCAGCAGAAGCCAGGTAGGCCACCCTCCAGGGACTGCTGTACAAGGGGCCCCCTCCAGGGGCAGTGGGCATGTTCCCCACCTGAGAGATCTTGACCTTGCACTCCTAAGGACAGAGAAATGTGCATGGAGCCCCCTCCAGAACCAGTGGGAAAGTCACCCACCTGAGGGACTGTGGCCTTGCACTCCCCAGCACAGAGTAATGGGCATAGGGCCCCCTCCAGAACCAGTGGGAAAGTCACCCACCTAAGAGACTGTGGCCTTGCCCTACCCAACACAGAGAAATGGACATTGAGCCCCCTCCAGAACCAGTGGGCTAGTTCCTGTATTCGGCTGTGGACCCCCCCTACCACCCATGCCCCTGAGGTGCCTGCCCACTGGCAAACTGATGCCCCTGCAGAGTTCTATCTGGGTGAAGTCAGGATTTTAGTTGGGCCTTGGACTGTGCCCCATGGCTATGTGGGCCCTTAGTACATTGGACTGGGCATTGGCCCTTTGTGTACATTTGTACATATCTGTTTCTCGTACAATTGGTTTATTTGGTAGCTGTTTATATCAATACATTCTCATTACTGCATTCTTGTTGTCCTTGCATTATTCTGCCTTGTATCATGTGCTATTTTTTTCGTCTGAAGCTGGTTGTGTGCATCGTGTGTGTGTGTGTGTCTCGGGTGTGTGTCATGCATGTGTGTGTCACTCTCGTTTTCCTCCCTCCCTCCCTTGTGTGCTAGGCGGCTGTACTCACTGTTGTTGTCACTGTCGGCATTGGTGTTCCAGGTGGAGCATGACATAGATGAGCATCAGGAAGACTTGCAGTTCCGGTTCCATGGCGGCGTTGTTCTTCCCTGTGTTTCTGATGGTGAGTCTTTGCTCTTCTGTGCAGTGTTTCCATCAGGCTTTTGATGGCGTTGGTACCGTCCCGAAAATCGTGGCGGATTGAAGGGTCAAAATATGGTGGGCGGTACTTTGTCTTCCGCCTGGCTGTTGTTGGCTACCGCCACAGTAAGTGTTGTTAACGCCCTGGCGCTTGGTGTGGTACATTGGCTGTCTATGGGAGTTTTCTCCGCCATGGTCATAATTTGACGGTAATTACCGCCTCGGTCGTAATGAGGGCCTAACTCTATTAAAACGTGAAAAATCCATAACTTAAAAAGTACTTACCTAATTTTGAAGATGTTGGTCTTAAAAATTTTATAAAAATTGAAAGTATTTTTGGTCTTGAGTCATTCTTTTGACTGTGTGGTCTCATTTAGTGATACTGTGGGTACAACAAATTACTTGCACTTCTCCAAGATTAGCCTAACTGCCCAACCAAGATGCCATAAAAATTAGAGCATTAGATGGTCTAGATTTTACCATTGTAAACCAAAGTGTAGTTGCCTGGACCCCCTGCATAGTGTGCCTAGTTTTGCACACTACGTAGAGGGCCACCCTCCTACACTGAGAACACACATCCCCCAAACCACTACTCGGCAATTATGTCCCCGTACCTGTTACCGTTGTTTTCTGAGGAGGAAGTGTGGCCCCTACTATCTCTGGTACTGTAGGAGGAATGCCGCTGGTAAGCAGGGTACCTGGTAAGTGGGGTACCTGGAGCTACCATGGGCTGGCAACCCACCTGCACTCCCTGATCTCCCACACCATCCAGGTGTCCCACTAGCCTCCTGACCCTCTTGACATTATCCCAGCGCGCCCCCCTATTAGGGGAGTGGACAACATTCCAACCTTCAAAAGCCAAGGCAACACACTGGCTAAATTCACAACCAAATCAGACTGGCTAACACCTCCAGCCAGGGTGCTTGAACCTTTCTTTGCACCATTTCCTTGCACAAGGCCTAGCACAAAACCCCAAACCACATACCAGCACACACCCCAACCCATGCAAGTCACCACATGCTATCACAGTACTTTCCACAAAAGTAAGGGGCAGCACAAGATGACCCCAGAATGACCAATCAGCAGCTCAAAAGAAAAAAACAAAGGCGGGTCCAACAATCCCCAGACAAACCAGTCGCAAATATAACAGAGGCAGGCTCAAGTTGCTCAAAAAATCGGCAGCTAAACAAGGAAGGGTTAAGCTAGCGATTACCACCATCACAGCACACTGAGGCCCATATTTATACTTT
The DNA here is from genome assembly GCF_031143425.1 of Pleurodeles waltl. Taxonomy (NCBI): domain Eukaryota; kingdom Metazoa; phylum Chordata; class Amphibia; order Caudata; family Salamandridae; genus Pleurodeles; species Pleurodeles waltl. Next base: position 940,303,467 of record NC_090440.1, on the reverse strand, counting down.
CTTAGTGCAGCATTTGCGTCATTTTGTGCTGCAAAAGCGGTGCAAACTTACAAAATACAATTGTATTTTGTAAATTTGCACCGCTTTTGCATCAAAAAGCAGCGCAAATGCGGTGCTAAAAAAGTATAAATATGGGCCAGAATTAAAAAAATTATGAAATGGCTATGGTGGCTATCAATGCCCAGTACAGCACAAACAGAAGAAACATCACTAGCAACGTGGTCAATGCAACGCTGTGCATTGACCACTCCTCCATACCATGCATATCTGTTTACACCGCATGCATTTACCAGGCATATGCGTGCTAGCAGAAGAGAGAGCAGTCCGGGTGGAACCGGAAGGAGCAGCGACCAGCAGAGAGAGAGGTAAGTGGGGCCACGTTGGGGGGTTGGGGTACTTTTGAGGAGAGGATCAGAGGGTAGGGGTAGTTTTTAGGATAGGGTGGGAGGTTTTAGGGTTCAGGGTAGTTTTTAATATAGGGTAGCTTCTAGGGTTTAGGGCGGGGTGGGGAGTTGGGATAGTTTGTAGGACGGGACGGGGTAGGTTTATAGGAAAGGGAAGCTTTTAGGGTTTACGGCAGGGTAGGTTTTAGGGTTTGGGGCAGGGTAGTTTTTAGGACTGGGAGGGTAAGTTTTAGGACAGGGCAGGGTAGCTTTTGGGGTTTAAAGCGAAGGCGGGTGTCAGGGTAGTTTTTAGGGTACAGGGTGGGGGCGGGGGGCATGGTAGTTTTTAGGACAGATCAGGGTAGGTTTTAGGGCAGGGCAAGGTAGCTTTTTGGGTGTGGTCGGGGTCAGATATTTTTAGGACAGGATAGGGTTTAGGGCAGTGGATCGGAGTAGTTTTTAGGACAGAGCTGGGTAGTTTTTAGGACAGGGTAGGTTTTAGGGTTTGGGGTGGGGTGGGGGCAGGGTAGCTTTTAAGACAGGGCAGGGTAGGTTTTAGGACAGGGCAGCTTTTAGGGTTTAGGGTGGGGAGAAGTAGTTTTAAGACCAGGCAGGGTAGGTTTTCGGGTTTAGGGCGGGTAGTTTTTAGGACAGGGTGTGGTAGGTTTAAGGTCAGGCTAGGTTTAATGGTTTAGGGTGGGGGGTCAGCGTAGTTTTTAGGACTGGGCAGGGTAGCTTTTAGGACAGGGCAGGGTAGTTTTCAGGGTTTAGGGTGGGGGCAGGAGGAGGGGTAAGTTTTAGGACAGGGTAGGTTTTAGGACAGGGCGGGGTAGGTTTTAGGACATGGCAGGGTAGCTTTTTGGGTTTAGGGTGAGGGAGGGGTAGTTTTAGGACAGATCAGGTTAGGTTTTAGGGCGGGGCTTAGAGTAGGTTTTAGGACAGGGTAGATTTTAGGGTTTAGCGCAGGGGTCGGGGTAGTTTTTATGACAGGGTGGGGTCGTTTTTAGGACAGGGTAAATTTTAGGGTTAAGGGCGGGGGGTCAGGGTAGTTTTTAGGATAGGGTTTGGTAGGGTTTAGGCAGGGCAAGGTAGCTTTTAGGGTTGAGGGCGGGTCGGGTAGTTTTTAGGACATGGCAGGGTAGGGTATACGGTTTAGGGAAGGGGTCGGTAGTTTTTAGGACAGGGTGGGGTAGTTTTTAGGACAGGGTAGCTTTTAGGGTTTAGGGTGGGATGGGGGTCAGAGTAGTTTTTAGGACAGGGTGGGGGTGGGGGAGTCGGGGGAGTTTTTAGGACAGGGTGGGGTAATTTTTATTACAGGGTAACTTTTAGGGTTTAGGGCGGAGGATCAGGGTAGTTTTTAGGAAGGACAGGATAGGTTTTAGGACAGGATAGGGCCTAGGATGGGGGTGGGGGTGGTGTATTTTTTCAGACAAGGTAGGTTTCAGGGTATGGGGTAGTTTTTAGGACACAGCAGGGTAGATTTTAGGGTGGGTCGGGTTGTTTTTAGGACAGGGGGTAGGTTTTAGTTTTCAGGGTGGGGGGTCAGGGAAGTTTTTAGGACAGGGAGGGTTTGTTTTTAGGACAGGTAGGTTTTACGGTTTAGGGTAGGGGTTGTGTAATTTTTAGGACAGGGTGAGGTAAGTTTCAGGACAGGGTAAGGTAGCTGTTAGGGTTTAGGGTGGGAGCCTCTGATCGGGGTAGTTTTTAGGACAGCACAGGGTAGGATTTAGGGTTTAGGGCAGGTTGGGGGCTTGGGTAGTTTATAGGACAGGACGGGGTAGGTTTTAGGGCATGGTAGGGTGGGGGGTTAGGGCTCAGGGTAGGGGGTGAAAGGAGCAGTTTTAAGGGCTTGGGTTGGTGGAGTATGGAGTCAGGTGTAGGATACAGGGTGGGGTAGAATTTACCACACATGTTCCTTTATCAAACATGCTTTTACAACGAATTTCGTTGTAAATGCATGGGTCGTAAAGACACGGTCGTTGTAGACAACATACACAGAGGGAAATGAGCACTTGCGAGCCTCTAATCCTTAGTTTGTAGGTCTAATGCCTTTCTCCCGAGCCACTCGTTGCCCAAGAGCACAAGACGTGCTCCTTACTTCACAAAAAGACCCCACATCAGGCCCCCCTGTGCCCCTCACCTTCACAGCGCACCCACCACAGCGGCCACCGAGTGCAGGAATCTATAGAATGGAGCTTGGGTCTGATGAGAAAAGGCTCTCAAGCCCATGCGTCTTCCTTAGGCACCGCCTGGACTCTGGTTGCAGAGCTAGAAGTGGAGTGTGCTGTAATGGGAGTCCGCGTCAGCCTGCAGAAAATGAAAAGAAATTGTGGGAAGCGATGTGGGGGGTCCTCGGTCCTGGAGGTGGCCTGTCTGAGGCGGCGGGCTGGTAAAAGAGACACCTTGCAGTGCCTTTTGTGACACAGCAACCACCCAAAGCAGATAGAACGAAGAAGACAACTGCACTCATAGATAATATTGTGCATAATCAGAGCCCGCTGAAGTCCATGCCTTGGGCAGTTTGTTGCAGACGCTTCCCTAGAAACCCAGACAACCATCTCCACCACGGTAGGGTAAAATAAAATATATTTTTTAATTTCTTGGTGGGAGGAGAGATCCAGGAAATCCCCTTAACTCAACATTGTGATTTCCACTTCTGATGACTGCGCATTTTAAGCATGTGAAAGATTAGCTCTGATGTTCTCCTTCACGTTGGCAGCTTTAAGATACAGAAGCTTATGGAACTGTTTTAAGCATTAGATTCGGTTTGTATATTTTTCTTCATTACTTTTTAAAAACTATTAAAGACAATAATATTAAAAGCATATATTATTTACAGATAGCATAGTTACTTCTGCAAAGGCTCTTTCAGAAGCAGGTATTGCAGATACAGCATTCATCCACGAGAGACAAAGAACGACTGCGAGCAGAGACAATAATGTATCCAATCAGACTCCTGAGGGAGAAGCGTTGGGCAGTTCGTTGCACCCTCTCCCTAAAAAAATTACAAAAAAACAATTGAAAGTGCAAGTCACAACCAGGCATGGCTACTCACAAAAATTTTCCCAGGTCAAAAATGTAGATCTGTGATGTGACGTGGGCCGCATTGTTGCTGGTAGGGTGGCAGTGTGGGCGGAGAAGTGGTGGATGTGGATGGCAGGGGTTGATGGTAACCTGGATGTAGGGGAAGTGAAGAAAATACATCTAGTGGTTCAGCTTCATAACGTGAAGCCAGAAATCCTAGGAATAATCAAGGCTTCCCCACTTTACCAAAATGTGTGATCCTAAGCAATTACTTTATTTCACGTTCCCTCCTTCATTATCCCATATACACAACTTCCGGATGTGTGCCATAGAAAACCTTCTCCTGGCTTTGATTTAATAAATTATAATGTTCTTGTATAATAGGTACCTGGTCTACCCAAGGAGTGAACATAACCACTGACTTGTCTCTTAGTTCTCTATTAGCATTTTGCCAGTGTGGCGGGGGAGGCAGAATTAATATTTCTATATTCATGTTTGAAAACTATCACTCTTAAAAAAATACCTCTCAGTGCACTAATAAAATCTTATGCATTAAGACAAAAAGGTTCTGCATGTTAACGAAATAAGCCTTTTAAATGTTGATAAGACTATCATATTTTGACACTTTTGCTGCAAAATATCTTTAAAAATGAAGGTATTCCTAAAGATAAAGGGTGCTGGATTCCCTATTTCCTTCCTTACTTTAACGTTAATTAACCTTCAAATAAATGCTTGTCTGTTTATTTAACATCTTGCGGATGTTACTGCTGAGTCGAGTAAACAGCAGCAGAGTGTGGCTGTTGAGCGGGGTCCACATGCATTGGTCAGGTAGGTGGCATGAGGCCCATGGCGGCCACACTTTGAGTATCAATGCTATAGGGTAAAATAAGAAGTATGTTTCTCTCTGTGGTGTTGCTGTGCGGGGTTTGGGAGGAGAGAAGGGGTGGGATTAGCTACGAGAGGTTTTATGAAATTTCTCAAAGTCGTGACTTTCAAATTTGATGGAGGCATTTTTCAAACATGTTGAACTTCGGCTCTGAATTAATCTTTCATTTTCATATATCCTCAGCGTGTTTGGCCTTCAAGAGACATTCCTTGAGTTGGGAAGATGGCAAAGTTCCATCCTCCTATCAGAATGCTTTGAGCGTTGCTAACAGACACAAAGGACGAAAAGCCTGCAGGCCTGGCACATCAAGAAATGCAAAGGGTTTGGATATACCCAGTGCTTCATCTGAGCCGCTGGTTGCAGGTCGGGAGGCAATCATTTTTGTTCGGCACTTATTTTTCCTCATCAGACTTTGAACCAGAGTAACAGAGAAAAAAATACAAGCATTTGCAATGCAATAGGTCTCACATTTGGGAGAGTATTGGCAATATAGATGACAATGTCTTTACCTATGTGTTTTGGTTTGGAGTGTAGTGGATGTATGTGTTGTGGAATTATGCGGGTTGTATTGGAATTGTTAGTTGGGGACTTGTGTGGGGTGGAATTGTGTGGTGTGGAGTGTATTTGTGGAGTAGAATTATGTGGCATGGTGAATAGATGGGGTGAGAGCTGCACAGAATAGAAAGGGATAGGTAGTTTGTGCAGGAAGTGGTGAATGAACTAGAGACAGAGGAGCAGAAAGAGTGTGTGAAAAAGAGAGAAAGAAGGAGAGAGCAGGCCATAGACATATAAAGAGGCAGGACCTGTCTACCCAGGAGAAACCCTAATAAGAGGAAGAAAACGTGGGTTTGAGCGACAGAAACTTTGAAAAGTCACAGGGAAGAAACTGTGCTTAGTATGTGTGAGCAGGCAGTTTATAAAGAAGATAGGGAGCGTGAGGGAGGGATGAGAGGGGGCATTGGGATTGCGAGATGAGAGGGGTAGTGGCAGTGTGAGGGAGATATGAGGGGGCATTGGGTGTGTGGGGGAGACTTGACAGGGTTGATGAAAGTGCAAGGGAGTGATGTGTTGGATTGCAATTGTTTGTTATGGAATTGTGTGGCATGCAATTGTGTGGTGTGGTGTAAAGTTGTGTAGTGGACATATGTGGTATGTCAAGACATACCTTTGAATGTTGTTTACTAGAATGACTACTCCTCCATGCTCACAATGGTGACCATGTGTTTGCTACTGCTACTTTTTATTGTACTTTCACTATTAACCAAATTCCCTCATAAATCAGAAAAGGACTTTAGAGGGTAAAGCTTCACTCACTTCTTGAATGCATTCCCACTTATTTATTTTCGATAACCATTCCTAACCCATTCCTCTGAAGAAGATTGAACAATAGGCCTGTGTTCAAAGTCAGTGGCTTCGTGTGAGCTTGAATGTAGATCAAGTGAAAATAAAGCGGTTTAAAGAACGAGGATTTCAACTTTAGTGATCCAATGTTTGAATCCTAGCTCGGTTGTTTTAAAAGAAGTTGTGAGAAGAACTACTCTTCATCCACAGATGCATATATCTCCTATCAATGACCCTGAATAATACAAAATAGTGATACCATACTGTAACCTCCAAATTTATCATGATTAGGCTTTTTGAAAATGGTTATTTAAAAGCATCCAGTTACACTGATGTGGTAGTTTTAAAAGCAAAGAGAAAATGTGGAGCTTAAGTTGCACACATTAATAATTCATCTCTTACCCAAAGATATGGTAGAGACAATTTAGATTTTTTGAATCAGATAAAAAGCAAACAACACAATTCCATTTTATTATAAAATCGTAATATCATTTGAAAAAGTCGTTTTCTAGGGGTGTGTGGCAGGTAACTTTATCATGAGCAATTCGAAGAAATAATTTATTTATCAATCAATAAAATTTAAATGGGGATATTTAGATACCATTTTAGCATTGTGATTCTGTAGTGAGTAAAAAAAGTACTATAACTTAGTAGGAATTAGAAGTAGATTGCCTGCTTTGGATATTTAGTTTCACAATTCAATTCTAACAAGTCCTGCTACTCAATTTCTGTACAGCTGTTAATGGTATGGCTGCCTATCACTTCACTATATGCCTGAAAAAAAGCCAACAAAAATAATAGAGCTAAGCAGAATGCGTCCTAGTAAGAATGTGTGAGTTGGTTAGCCTTCAGTAGCTCAAGATGATTTTCACTGATCATAAGTAGCTTTTACTAAGGAAAAGGTTGGAGAACCCTGATATTGCCAAACAGGTAATATCCATGCTAGGCCAACATAATGAAGCAGCCACCGTTGGGAGATTCAATTTCTTTTTATATATCCATACAGTGCCCATGTGAAATAAAATGGAAAACATTTGTTACTATGACATGGCATGATGGGAGGAGTTAAGACTAAGAAGTATACTTATACAATTTATAAATTGCAACTTTTTAAACAGAAGGGTGTTCTGCATTTGGTTAAACATTTTGTTTATTTACTTAAGTGTTTCGTTTTGCCTTGGGAGCACTGCAGAGTCTTTGTCATACAGATATACAACACAAGCTTGGATCTCTGATGTTTGAGTGTGGCATAGTGCTTTTAAATTAAAAGGTGGTTGGGGGACTTAGGGCCAGATGTATCAAAAAGTTTTGCACTCGCAAACGGTGCGAATCGGTAAATTCGGCCGTTTGCGAGTGCAAAACAGTGGTCTGCGATGCATGAAATGCATTCGCAGACCACAAATAACAAATTGCTAAAATTGCGATTTCTTGCGTTGCGACCTGGAAATTGCGAGTTGCGAGTTGCGATTTCCAGGTCGCAAGGCTATGCTGGAAAAAAATCGCAAATTGCGATTTTTCCAAAAATGGCATTTTGCACTTGCAAAATACCATGCTTTGCAACCAGGTGGTAACCTGTGGCAAAATTTAAAAATGCAGTAAAACTGCATTTTTAAATTTAACATGTAAAGCACACATGCCCTTTTGGCATGTGTGTACCTTACATGTTGAAAAAAAAGTTTTTTTGGGTGCAGGAGAGGGAGCCTTAGGCCCCCAACACCCTGGCCTTTTGCATTTCCAAAATTGCGATTTCTGGTTAAGAAATCGCAATTTTGGAAATGCAAAAAATTCGCAGCTATGGGCCAACAGGCCCATGGCTGCGAATGGGGACGGTATCACAATTTGCGATTCGGTAATAGCTTTTGCGATTTTTAAGAAATCGCTATTACCGATTCGCAAATGTGATACATGGCCCTTTGCGAGTCGGTAATAGCGATTTCTTAAAAATTGCTATTACCGAATCGCAATGGGCCGCGATGGTACATCTGGCCCTAAGTCCCTCAGCAGTAGGGAGGGTGTATACCATATCTACGCCGTACTTGGCATTTCAAGAACTGTGTACACTGATAAGCCTGCTGTTTGCCATAATTAAATGTTATGTAGAACGAGGCATTTACATACCAAAGCTTACCACACTCCTTCCAAACGTCTCTGTAGAGCAGAGGTGTGGTTTTAAATACACGCATCATGAATAACGACATCCCCATGCTTTCCAATGAAACTTACACCTCTTATCAGTGACGAGGTGTTTCATACTTGAAATATTATTTGAATTGTTTTCGGATCTTTGCAGAACAAAATATTTGACACAAATATTCATGCTCATTTAAGGAAGCAGTGCTGCGCTGGCAGACATACAAATAGGTGCGAGCAACAACTGGCCTTGTGCTTGAAGATAAGCCAATAGCACAGCAGCAGTTCTACTGAATGCACTCAGCCCACTGTTATTATTTGTGTACATTTGTAGCATCTGACAAATCAAAGCACTGTGCCAGAGGCCAGGTACCGATCCCTTAAATGTAATGTTACTCACACAACAACGCCCCCGTTAGAAAGGGTGATTTTCTAAGGGTGACCCTGCTGAAGCTTCTCATGCATCGGCTGCACATATCTCTGCTGTTTATTTAAGTGCTGATTGCCTCTGGGGGCGGGGGGGGCACCATGTGCCTTACCTGGAGACCTTCCACATGCTTCTTCTGAAGGGATCTCCTGGGAACTCCCCTTTCTTCCAGCACAATTTGCTGCTCAGGTGGTCTCCAAAATTTGCGCTTGTTTCCTCAGACTAATCATAAAGAAAAAAAGAATAACAGGCCTGCTGTTCATGACCACATTAGTCCGCACAGTGGAAGGGACAGGCCAGCAGCATGAAGCAGGGCCATCATAGGGAGCATTTTGTGCTGACAATTACGGCACCACTAAACTGCCTGAAGTGACCTGATCAATGTTTTCCCTGGTGGCACAGTCACAGACAACTATTTTGCGCATAGACGGACAAATGAAGCCCAAATTTGTGCAACCAGCCACAAGAGTTATTTCCCGCACACATGGGAAAATATTGTCCATTTGTGTGGTAAATATCCCAATCTGACAACACTGCATGCAACTCAAAAAGAGGGGTGTGGCTTAAGGTTGACGATATAGAGTTGCCTCTGCGAGCCTAACACAAAACAAAGTAAAACGCAACAGTCGGCCAGGCCACAGGAGATTGTACGCAGTAAATACAAGGAAGAGGTATTAGGGCAGAGATGGCATAAGGGGTTTTGTTTTGAGTGTACCTGGAATCACAAATGTCACCAAGCTTCTTACATGAAATAACGGTAGGGGGAGTGGGAGAGAACAGCATGGTGAGGGAGGGGCTAAAGGCAACATGGACAATGGGGGTATTTAACAACAGGGGAGAGAATGGCCGCATCTTCCTCCACGGAACGCTGCTTTCTGGAATCCCAGCACTCACGTCTGCCGGAATATATTGGGCAGATGCGGAGAGTTTTTCAACCACCGATGTAACCCTTTGCCACCTCCCTTCCCCATGTACAGCAATGATAAAAGCAGGATGATACAGCTAACTAAAACATGATTTACAGGCCTGTTTTCAATCGGGCAGGGGGAGCAGCTGTGCAACCGGAGAGGCTTCCCTGCAGAAACAAAAGAAAAAAGTAGTGCACAGCAGTAGCCTAAATGCACACAAGAGCAGGGATACAAGTCTGGGATGCGTGCTTCATGGGAGGGAACAATCAAGGAAAAGGTGGGACAAATGAGAACAAATACCCACTTGAAAGCAAGGATATTTAAAGGGCAATAAAACAAACCAATGAAAAGGTGTAAGCCCACAAACTGAATGCAGCATGCCTTGAAAAGACAGTGCAAGCGCTGTCTAGGCTTGACCTAATAAAAATGGGAAAGAAGGAGGAAGAGAGAGAGATGGGAATATAGCATGAAAGGGAGCAAGCAGAGATGTAAAATAACCTGAAAGAGGGAGATAGAAAGGTAGGCAGTGTCTGGTAAATAATGATAGAGGCTAGGAATAGAATCAAGGCTACCCAGTGCATCCTTGATATTTAGCACCCCAGACATTCAATAGTGCTGGCCATGGGCTTCTGAGCAAAACGTTAAGCCCCAGCACTTATTATTTTACGAATTAAAGAATGGATGTAATCATAATAAAGTTTGGCCCAATCCTAGCGCCAGGGATAGTTTTATCATGGGCACCCACATTTCTTCACAATACAGCTGAACATTATTTAATGTGTGCTTTGGATTGAGTTAATCTGCTTTGTGAATCAGTTATCAAATGTTGGCTTGCAAATTGACAGCCAAGTATGTATAGATGTGGATTACAAGTAGACGTTGTGTCCTGCTGTGGTACCCTAAAGCCAATTTGCTTTTTTCTAGACTGTGTTAGGTGGATTTTGTGCATTTTGATTTGAGGTGTAACATTGTATAGTATGGTGGTTTGTATAATTGAGTGGTTTGTGGTAATGGAATGGGTGAATGCTGTTGTGGTACACTTATATTTACTGTGTTAGATGTGTGTAAGGTCTTTTGTATATTAGTATTTTTTGGTAAGTGTTTGTGCACTCAAATTGACACCCAATTAAGTCTGCATTGGTATGAAGCCATCTTGGTCAATCAGAAAACAAAAAAGACTTGCTCAAGCCAGGTCCAGCCTGTCCTCGGTAGCATCATTTAGAACAGTTAAAAGAAAATAGTCCGGTATACCAAGCCATCAGCTCCATCTTCCTGGCACATCCTTCTGTGAACCAGAACTCCTCCATCCAGTTGCCATTTTCCTCCCCCTTAGAAGCTGGAATAGACATAAGCCTAGATTTTCCCAATCCACCTTTAATAGGCGTTATCAAACCACCAATCAATTAAACCCGCCTCCTGGGCCACACACAGGGCCTCATTACGAGTTTGGCAGAGGGGATTATTCCGTTCCAAACGTGACGGATATCCCGCCTGCTGTATCACAAGTTCCATTATATCCTATGGAACTTGTAAAATGGCAGACTGGATATCCGTCACATTTGGGACGGAGTAATCCCCTGCACCAAGGTCATAATCAGGCCCATTGTTTCACCAATAGCTGAGTCTTGGCTTCCAAAATCCCACTGTGAAATAAATCTGAGTTTAAGCTGGATCGAATGTCTGAGAACATTTACAACAAAATTAAAACTATGTGAATTACAGAGTCAGCCAGCAGAGGAATCCCCATGCACACAGTGAGCATGAAAGCTACAGAACAAATGTTCAGAACACAAATGTATACATTTTCATACACAGGACTACAAGGGAGGGCAATTGACAAAACCAAAACAAAAGTGTTATGCAGATGCAGAATGTGATACTGTGGAACAGTACACACTCAACCTAAAAACTGCACAAAAAAAATTAAAAGTACACAGCTAAACTGGCTATCTGAGAATTCTCACATATGATGCTAAACATGACAGTGAAGCTTTACACATCGGAGATGGGCACTACTTTGTAGCACTGGTTTAGCACTGAGCAAACATGGCTGAGAGTAATACAGTTACGTTAAGACCACATTTCTAAATTCCAAATTACTCTTCAAAACAAAGCTAGTCTCTAACCTCGTGCTCCCTCCCTGTGGAGTTGCAAGACACTTCCCTTAGAGATTAACTGTTCTGAACCCATCATATCAGGACTCACAAATCGCCTTGCACCAATAATGTCAGAGCATTTGGAAGGTAGAAACTGGAATCCCAAAAACAAGACCAGGTCCTAAGCGCCTGGTGATCCCCAACTCCTATTTTTCTGCATTGAACCTTTCATCTCTCTGTGTCACAACACTGTGTTGACATTAATTTGAGTGTATGCCGTTGTTCGCATTGACCAATGGGTGTATGTGCCCTCAGACTTCCCAACCTTTAAATTGTCCTTTTGCCTCTTTATATAAGCCGTACTGACAAAACCATCTATTCCTTGTCTCATCCCAAGAACAACCCCCTCGGGTTACCCTGAGTTTTACCGCATGCACCACCATTTTGGATGTGACCTGTGATGTATTTTTACCAAAATTAACACGTTGGCAGCAGTGCCCTGACATACTCTTTAATACTCTTTGATTTCCAATGACATCACATGACCCTTGACTCTCAGGCACCATATTGTTCAACAGATGTAATGGAAACTGGGGGCTTCTGTGTGTTGGTTGAAAACTGACACAAACAACCAGTGACCGAAACTAGTGGGAAATGCATGGAAGGCCACAGTGGTTCAAAGCGGCAAACTAGGGGTGCGGACTGTTGCCATTTGTTACCATGAAGTGACACCGTCCGTCTTTAAAATGTCAGACCCAGTAATACCCTAGCACAATGACATCTTAGAGCAACAACATCCGGATTATAATATTCAATATATATCATATGGAATTCTCGTTCTCCAATTATAAGAATTTAAGTGTGTTGTCCTTTGCTGTCGTTTTACTACTAATGATGTGTAAAAGTCAGTGAACTCAGTTCATAAATAGTTTTTTTTGTACAGTTTCCTCAGCGGGAAGGCATTAACTTGCCTCTGTGCTCTAAGGCTGTGTTGCATGGATGAGTAAGGGGGTTCACATAATGCAGCTCTGTGTCAGGGAATCTGCTTTAAGCAACTAACTACCCAGAGGTATAATGTATCCCCCTGAAGTTCCTTCTGCCAAGAGGATTCTGGTGCAGGACAAAGCTCAGCCGAAGGTCTGTGCAGAACAGGGAGGTGTCCAGCCTAACTAGTGTTTTTAGACTCATCTCACGAAGAGTGCAACGTACCAAAAACTGGTTGCAAAACTCCGGTCATAATTTGTGATAAGTATTTTTGCAACCAGTAAATATTTTTAGGAACCAAACTCTGTCCTAATAGATCAGTTTATGTAATTGTGAATCAGAGTAGGCCGCTATGCAGATTTTCCAAGTGACAATAATAAAGAAAAGTCCTAATTTTATTAAAGACAGGCAAATTTTATGTTTTCCTAACCTGCTACTTTTATTATAACAGCACACTAATCACAAAATGCTACACTTCTCAGCAAAAGTATGGGTTGTCGGGAAGTGAAACCACAGATCAGTCATGAGCTTAGTTAATGTATAGAAGACCCCTTGAAGTCACCTTTTCTTGATCTAAACACACATTAAACTCCAAGAGTGAAATGGTAGCATGTCAGAAGAACCCCAACAGAAACAATTGGCCAATGCCTTTCAAATCCCCAGACCACTCGTCTGGAATTTCCAGAAGCCTGGACGCCTGAGCTTCATTTGCATCCTGTTAAGAGAAAATGTTAGGAAGAACTAGAAGCTGTATCAATTATAGCTGAAAGAAAGAATCAAGAACGTTTGTAGAGTAGAAAACTGAAAGAGACTGAAACAGAATATCTAATAAGATATGGACATTTGAGGGATAATATCTGCCTCTATGTCATTAATAAAATCAATGTGTTCCTTCACTATTCTAGCTAGGACAATCTGCTTTTTATTACAAGACTGAAGGCTCATATTTTTCTTGTTCAAAGCACATTCACTAATACCAAAAGGCCTGAGCCACCACTTTGCAATAAAACACCGTGAATGTTGTTACTATAGACCGATCAGTGGATCTAATAATGCCCTATTAGCTTGTTTCAGACAATAAGGCTTGGAAGGCCATGTCTCCTATAGTAGAATGAACCCCAAAGGGTTGTGTATCTTTTTCAGCCAAAGACATACTCTTAGCCAAATGAGAATGTCTTTGTAGAAAGATTAAAACATCTGGAGATGTTCTTAAATCAGTAGCCTTTCATTCATATAATTAATGACACTACTCATTACATGTCAACACAAAATAACCTGGTTAAAATCTCCATAAAAACCCAGCTCTACGTAGTGTTAAAAAAGAAAAATATACGTACCACAACAAACACCTAAGAACTACACTAGGTCAGGGCCTATTCTTAAAACAGTCACATTCCATCCAATATAAAAAACAGATGTCACTGCTCTCAAATCAGAAGAATATTGACACATTAAAATGCTGAATCCCAAAAAATACTGCAACCAAGAATTATGATGACACCAATAGCTTACGTTTGGCCACACTGATTATAAGTAAGCAGAAACAGCAACAAAAGGAAGACGTTCGTCAAACCTAAGGCAGGGCATCATCGCTTCCTCTGTTAACCAGGCACCGGGATCGGACTAGCTATAGGGCAGTCAGTACCTGATGGGCTGGTCTGACAGGTCTGTGTGTGGGCCGATTTTATGGTCTGGTGAGTCATTTTTTACTGTTGATTTTCCTAATTTCACCTGCAGCAAACACAGAATCATGCAGTCCTACATACCCATACAACATGTCTTTACAAGCTCAAAACTGGTCTGATTTGCAAACATTGGTCACTTTTTTAATTTTCTGGTTCTCAAAGCAGGCCTATTTATGTCCCAGTCGACCCAGCCAGTCACCCTTTGTCCTAAATAATGGGTTTATCCAGTGACTATGTTCATTAATACATTTTATGCAAAACAGTACAAAGTGCACCACAGTATCTTTGTTGTCTACCAATCACTGCTCGCCTTTGAACTTCCTCGAAACCGGGATAAGGACACCATAGCAGGGAAAGTCTCCAATCTAACTCTTATGTATAAGGAGCATTTCAGCTCTAGATACAAACCATTTAGGTAATTCTGAAACCCATGAGACTGCTTACAAGCAAGCTAATTTGTGGTCAGATGTCAGTCTTGTGCCTTGGAATCAAGAACATTTTGGATATAGGATTAATACTGCTTCTTGAAAATTTCAATTGAGCCAGGGACAAGTTGAGCTGGTGCCTTCCAGAAATGATCTAACTGAAGTTTAATTAGTACATTCTTAACACAGTTCAAAACATTTCCACCCCTTCTTACCCGTATGGGCAAGCATTTCTTGAATTGATTTCAGCTAAATTTATATGCAATGGGTTCCTATGCACGCACATCCAATATAATATGGGTTTCAAGGCTGCCTGCGTGGACTGCAATAGTAGACATGCTGAGTTTAAGATACAAGGTCACCAGTGGGGTTCCAAGTCCTAAACTCAAGAGGGACCTATAAATGTTGTTTTCTTCAGCTTGAAGCTTTTTAAAATTTACCAGTTCCCCATAACTCAGCACCGTAAAGAGCTGTGAAATCCTGGTGCACAGAGGTGAAGAGCCGCACTGCATGGGTGATGCTTCAGTTTTGGCAGCCGCAAGTGGGTGTTGCGTCGATTTCCCAGCCATGTTACAGGTGGTGCATACATTTTTTCAGCCGCAAAGCAGGTGCTGCGTCGCTTTTTCTCCCACTAGGCTCCTGTGCATGGATTTCAGTCTTGGTTCTACTAGCTTCTCCTTTCAAAGGCCCAGGGACTGGATTAGGCACCACTTGACAGGGTAGGAGTCTCAGCAAGAGAGTTCAGGTGCTGGCAGATACTTCAGAACAGGGGGAAATTTCATTCCAAGCCCTTGGAAACACTTCACAAGCAGGAAAATACATCAAAGTTCAGTCTTTGTCCTCTCTCAGGTAGAAGCAGCAACTGCAGGCCAACCCAGCAAAGCACACTCAGAGGCAAAGGGGCAGTACTCCTCCTCCAGCTAATCAGCTCTTCTCCCTGGCAGAGGTTCCTCTTGATCCAGAAGTAATCTAAAAGTCTGGGGTTTTAGGTCCACTACTTATACTCATTTCTGCCTTTAAAGTAGGCAAACTTCAAAGGAAAGTCTCTGTTGTTCACTAGATCCTGCCTTGCCCAGGATTGGCTCCAGACACACACCAGGGGGTTGGAGAATGCATTTTGTGAGGACAGGCATAGCCCTTTCAGGTGTGTCAGCTCCTCCCTACCCACTCTAGCCCAGGAGATCATCAGGATATGCAGAGCACTCCTCAGCTCCCTTGTGTTACTGTGTAGAAGGAAGTCACAAACAGCCCAACTGTCAGTCTGACCCAGACGTGGATTCCACAGGCAGGCAGAGGCACAGAATGGTTAAGCAGGAAAATGCCCACTTTCTAAAAGTAAACGCACTTAGGGGCAACCCAGTATTCCCCTAGGAACTAGGTACAGACAATGTCTCACTTAAAAAGGCTCCTAGAGGTATTGTTTAGATATAATATGGGTGCATATGATCCAGTCTTCAATTAATGAATAAGACAGCTCGTACTGGGAAAATCTAAATAAATATATTACTCAATAGTATTCAGCAAGTAAAAAAAAAAAAGTACAACAAATCCAACAAATGTCCATCTCATAAACAACAACACTTTATATAACCCCTCTAGATCACAAGATTGAATCCCAACAGAAGATCCAGGAAGGGTTATAACCCTCCTCATGACACAGTCCCGCACAATAATTGCTGGTTTTCAGTCCCAAACACCATGTTTTGGGATGCTTGGATGAAGATGTGGCGAACAGGGAGACAGTATTCTCTTTTGAGGCTCTTTGCCACGGGATGAAGCAGTTCCTTCTCAAGCCGTGTAAAGCAGTGCATGCCGAACAGCCTTGGTTTGATCACGAATGCTGGGTGGTTATTCGTCTACTTCGTAAGGCCCTTAATTCCACTCCAGGGGATCACGTGGCAGTGGTTACCCTCCAGAACTGCTATACAGAAGTTACCGCTAGGTGATGGAAGGAAGTCACTACACAGCAGTGTGATACCCTAGTCCAGGATGCTCTCACTAAAAATAGCCTGTCTTTTTGGAGAGTGGTGGCAAATATGAGATCTGTCCTTTGACATGTGTTCCCAACTAGTTGTCACATTGACCGTGCAACATGGGTGGAATATTTTACTAAAATTTATGCCAACATACATGCTGACCCACTAACTTTTGACGTTTCAGGCATCGCCCTGTAGGTTACCCTACAGAAAGTCACTGCTGCTATACAGCAGAGTGCCAGTGGTAATTCTCCTGGTCCAGATGGGGTACCAATTGATTTAATGAAATGCAACCTCAATCTTTGGTCACCATTGTTGACAAATGTTTTTAACAGCTTAACCCATTGCAACTTACTGGTCTTGTGAGCCTCTTCAACAATTGTCCCAATATTGAAAAAGGGGACTGGTCTTCATCAGGTTGCTATGTTCCAGTCTCCCTATTTGACATACCAGCAGAGATCCAGGAAAGGGTCATATGTAATAGGGTGCCAGAATGGGTAGAAGACAATAACATTTAAAATCACTATCAGTGTGGCTTCAGGAGCTGATTGGGCACTATAGAGCAGTGCTTGAACTTAAACCTAATGCTGAGGAAATATACAGCGGCAAAGAAACTCCACTTTACCTTGCCTTCATGGGCTTGTCCCTGGCTTTTGACTGGGTCACCAGGTTAAGCTGTGACAACTCCTGCTGGGCATGGGCCTGGACGCATCACTTGTTCAATTGTTAGCGTCCCTACACAAAGGCCAGAGTTATATTTAGCCAAAATGGGGAACTGTCAAATGAAATTGGAATTCAGCAGGGGGTCCACCAAGGGTGCATTCTCGCGCCCTTGTTATTTCTTCTGTATATAAATGATCACACCCCTTGATTTGTTTCTTGCACTAGGGATGTTCCGATGGTAAAAGGTGCTCCTGACCCAGCATTGTTATATGCAGATGATGCAGTGTTAATTCAATATACACCGATAGCCTTACGTCTACTAGTTCCTTCCTTTGTGCAATTCATGAGCAATCCTGATTTATCAACTAATATGACTAAATCATTTATAATGGCATGCAGCCCGAAGTGCATGCACCCTTCGAGCATTTTGGTGGACTCAAACCATCTTTTAAGCATTCACATTTTTCCATATTTAGGGGCTTCTTTTAGTACCAGGGGTCAGGCCATTGGGCCAATTGATTCAAATTTATAATTTTCAGTGTGTCCGGTGACCTTCTATGATACTAAATTCTGGGGAATAGGTGAGTGTGCGGCCCTCCAAATAGAGGAAAGACGCTTCTGTAGGAAGGTGCTGTGGGTCCCCTGTCCCACTTCTCACTTTATGTGTCACAATGAACTGAGTCTAGGGTATTGGATCGACAGATGTCGTAGCCAATCGCCCTTGCTTTGATTGTCTGTATGGAATACTGGCAAGAGATGTATTTAAGGATTGCCTAGCATGTGAGAGAGGCTTGTCCATACCTTTGCAGGCTTACTTGAAGAAAGCTTTTGAGGATATAGGTTTAAAGTATGCCTTTTCGAACACTGCATTATGCAACTTTCCTGTGAAAAAGCAAGTCCAAGCCCTTTTACTAGCACAGGACGCAGAATCCCTTAAAAGTCTGTGTCTTGCTTAAGACTGTCCTGAAAATCCCCTTACCAGCTGGGAGGCAGATGGGATAGATCATTACTATTTTGGTTTAGGGTTGATACTGTGAAATATTTGTTTTGCTTTCTGTTAGGTTTTCAAAATACCCTTGAATCATAACTCTGCCCGTGCGATGGCCTTTCTGGTCAAGCCAGGCTACATTTTACTTTTTTTGTGGTTATTACATAAGATTCACAAGGCAGTTTCTGGCAGAAACCTGAGACAACGTAAGCAAGACTTTCAATATTTTAGGGTGTTTTTAGATGATGAAACCTGCTTTTGTGTTTGTCAATTTTTGCGCACTTTACTTTGCTTGAGGGGCAGGCAGGTTTCATATGTAGTAATGTTGAGAAAGTTGTCCCGGAGTCTGGTCACACACTTCACTTTATTCGCTGTAGCAGCCCTGATTTTCTTGAGCTAAGGAGATGCCGGGCATGCAGGTTACTTTTAATGTATGTAATGTTTTTTATAATGCTATGTATTTTATTGTTTTTATCTGGTTTATGTAACTTTTTATATGCTGAATATGAACTGATTGTTTGATCATAATGTTATTTTAATGTATGCATGCACTTTTAAAGCTGTGTCAGCAGGCGAATAAAGTTTTTTTTGAATGACTGAATGAAATAATAATGAGGTTGGTAACAAATTGCGACTTACTTTAATTGGTGGCTATCACAGAGATGGTGGTCTACTGGGGTCAGCCGACCATCAAGTCTGTGATTGCCTTCAAATTAACTTTTTAATAAAGCAGCTTGTTTTCCTTAAAAGAAACTGGGCTGTGTTGAAAAAATAAATTATACTTTTTAAAAACGTTTGTTTGAGATTTAGCGATTTAGCAGCAGTTCCCTGGAGCAATGCCTTCTCCCCAACAAACTTTTTTCACATTTAAAAAGAGGATGGAATCCCAAAGGGACTCCTTCTCTTTTGTGAATGCCTTACAACCCCAAATAGAGAGTCAGTAATTTCTCAAGGTTTTGAGACTGGACTTCTGTTGCAAATTATTGACACATCTCATACCGAATCTTTGTTTAGAAGGAATACCTACAAAAGGCTCCTTCCATATAGTGATTCTGGTTGCAGCCGATAAGCCATTTTAGGAGTCATTAAAATGTACTAACTCCTAGAATGGCTTTAGTACATTGCAAAGATGTTTTTAGAGACTCAAACAGTGATTTGGACTTTCTGCAACTGTAAAAATGTCTGGTACATCTGGGCCCAACTTTTGCAGGAGGGCAAGTGTCTCATCAATCTGAATGACAGAACTGTGAGTAACTGTAGAATCAATGCGTTTTTGCCTTAGTTGTTCAACTAAAGGAAGAGCAAAGTCCATGATGGATTCCTAGCCAAGGAACCTAGATTTAATGAAACCCAGAGGGAGAGGTCACCGTAGATCAAAGCATGTACATGTCTAGGACTAACTACAGAGTACTTTGGTATGCAATGGCTGAGAGTGTACGTCAGTGAAGAGATTTCCAAAATAGCTTTAGCTTGGTGCTCATGAAGAAATTCAGCCTGAACTTCCTACTATTCTAACAATTTATATAGAAGGAAGTCCACCTTTGATTGGTAGGTTTAGGGTACATCTTCTGACCAATCCATGGTCCTCCTGACAGAGGCACAATGACAAAGATGAAAATATTTCTCTGATTGAATTCCTCCAACATAGTTTCTATCAGGACCAAGCAGTTTATTAAAGTATAATATACACCAGAAAATAGAGCTTTGTCATGCCATGGTATTGTCCAGCCTGGAATCTACTTAGGATGCACTCTATGGGTTATTGCCTTTCAGAGAACATCTCATTTAAATTGTTATTTCCTGTGCTATTGTTTGTTTCTTCATGCTCTATGGCATCTGCCTCACTCCCATTCCCTCTGGCTTTCTGCTTCCAGATGAGAGTGGAGCTATATGTGCACATGCATACATAGTCATATTCTGCGAGAATCTGCACTTGCGACATGTGTGTTCCAGTATATCTGTGTGATCATACATGCATGCCTGTTTTGTGGAAGCAGATGCCACAAGAGCCCAATCGACCTGAACAAGTTGCCGTAGACACCCCAACAAAAATAGTGATAAAAGATCATTTCCAGCAATAGCTGTTCGAAGTGATGAGAAATAATGGTAAACTCCACTTTCTGTTACTTAGCAGAAGCAGGGGAGCTCTTTAATGAAAACGCAGACGTGGCAGAAGTGCTGCTGCAGCTATCGACACCAAACTGTCCTCTCTGTTCCCCATGTCCAAAGCCATGCCCACCTGTCAGGATTGAAGACAGTTCTCAGGTGCACTAGAGAAAAGGATGACTCAGTTAAACTGATGTTAGCTCCACTTTGGCAGACTAGAACAGATATATATGGTTGACTGAGCTAGCATTGCATATATATCAATTCACAATCACTTACCATTTGCACGAGCAGTTTTCATGCTGCGCAAGGGGCACCTAGTTTATGCACATTGCCTATGTAGTAAATTAACTATTTAGAGAAGAAATACCTTAAACTCATGAAACAATGTGTATGTATTTATTTTGTGTGTCAATGGATAAACCGTGTTCTTGATTATTTCGAGTAGGATTGCTTTTAGGTTTTATTTGTAGACAGACTTATAAATATTTCCGACAGAACAATTTCTTTTTCATGTACTAATGATTCAAATCACAAAATGCTGATGAGCAGAGACTAGTACAAATCCTGCCTCATTAAAATGTATGAGGTAGAAGGAATTGTATATCCCTTTGCAACTGAGGGATAGAAAGTCTGCAAGGGACTGCAGACCTCCCCTTCTGCATTTGTATTTCCTGCATGCTGAGATGTGTTTTTTTTAAACAGCAGCCCTGGTCCTTTGAAGTGACACCAACCAATATTAACAATAAAAGTGAGTATGCAAGGAATGATATTGGGGTTGTATGCGTGGTACCCTTGACTACTGTCTGCTCCCAACGAGGCCAGCAGCCTCCATTCACAGGGTGAAAACTGACACTTTGCAAATGAAATGCCACGCCATGAAAGGGTTTCCGTATCTTTTCAACAGTTTGTAACTGCAGTATTGGTTAGAAACATTGATACAATTCATTGAAAATCACAATGAGAGGAAGAACACTCTGTTCATGTCCCCTCTTCTTTATTATTCATATTGAATCTCAAGAGGTACTTGGTGAGTCAGAAATACCCACAAAGTACCTTTAGTGCTTTGCAACACACTCTTCTCCAGTGGTAATTTTGCAAATCCAAGGCTTCCCAGCCACAATAGAGTGACCTCCATTTGACCCATAACACCCAGAAATGGATGTCAGTTGACGCACACTGTTCGAAGCTCTTGTTTTCAGCTCGCCCTGAACATGCTCTTGATTAAACGTGCTTTATCTCTAGTTTTCCATTGCTCGCGCGATTGCTGTGTCAACTACAATGTGTTTTCCTGAGCAACCTTTTCCAGAAGTGTAAATAGTGTCTGAGATAAAGACAGGTAGTTTAAACTCTAGCTCTGCAAATGCATGCTTTCACAAAAGTGGAGGAGACTGGCAACCACAGGCTTTGCTACCCACGGATGACTTCTCAGGGTTCAGCTGCTTACCTATCTCAGGCAGTGCTTATTTGATACAGCAACAAGTGCCAGAGTCCAAGGTTTTGCTCAGAAGCCAGTGAACGGTTCTATAAATATCGGGGGTGCCAAATATCAAGGCTGCGTAGTGTTGATTCTGTATCACACCTCATTCATTCACCATCAGGCAGTCCTTATACTTTATCTCACTCTTGCAGATTTTTTTCATCCCTGTTTTCTGTCTTTACTACTGTTATTACACTTCCACTTTCTCCCCCCTTTTTGCTTTTTTCTCTCTCTTGATCTGGGTGAGTCTGAGGAGGAAAAATAAGTGCCAGCCCCCAAACAAGTGTTGGTGGGCACTACCTGCAGCCACTGGTTCTAATTAAGCACTGGTCGTAGGTGGTGAGGAGATGGAAGTACAGCATGCCAGCAACAATGCCTGCTGATGCAGTGGCCTTGATCCATCATGACTTACTTTAGCCCAGAGGAAGGACATCCGATGAAGATATCATGGAAATAGAGGGTTTGACTCCTCCCTAAATCCTCAGCTCTCAGGAAACACAGCAACTGTGTCCACAACCGTCATAACCACAAGGGCCACTCGACCAGAAGCCTTGTAGCAGACAGCAGCTTTTGTCCCGTTGCCAGCTCCACTCATGACAACTGCTGTGTAGGATCTGAATTTTACGTGACATTGTGAGAGTCCTTCTTCAGAGTTAGACCATTAGGACACTTTGGGCTTCATTAAGAGAGCCCCATAATTCGATGGAGTTGGTAAGAGAATTTACCGGCTGCATCGGAATTATGAGGTCCACAAAAACACAATTGAGCTAGTGCATTTCACTTGGACATACTGCATGCTGAAAACTGCTGAGGTGTCAGGGTAAAACATAAGTGAGAAATGAGGATAAGTGGCTATAGATCGATTCACATCCCCATACAGTATACAACAGTATGTAGAAGCTGTGTATGTATTAGAAGCGTATAAACCAAAAAATTGCACACACAGTTCCAAAAGGCGAGAAAAGATATCTACCGGTTCTGCAGATAAGGGAAACCAAAAGGTTGTAAGCACAAGCTCTCACTCACCTTTCAGTGACATGCTTCATCATAGGGCAGTGCTCCTCGTCAGGCCGGCGCTGCAATGCCTGACGGGCCCCACATGGGGGCTCTTTGCCGGAGATCTTATTAGAGTGAAAATGCGTGCCGGTCAAAAATAGAACACGAGGATTGGAATAGGAAAAGTTAAAAATGTCTAGAGGTAACACTTGTTAAATCCTTTAATTGAGTCTCAGTACCTCTGGCATGATTAAAAACAAAAGAGTAGGGATATAGTAAAATAATGTCTACATTCCCCATAAAACATGAAAGAATGTTAATTATAGCTACCGCCTCTCATACTAGGTGGTGGTATAAATGCAAAGAGGTAAACACAGGGTCCCCTGTTTTACTCTACATTAGAAGCACCTGGTTATATGAACAAAGTTTCTGTGCTCCTAACAATCCAAAACACCTTGCTACCTAAGGCGTTTGGTATGGGTCCCACCAGAGATGTGGACCTATTATAGTGAGATACACAAAGAAGGTTGGAGCACACACCAAGGTAAGTTACCACAGTAGGTCCAAACTAGTAAAGAGTTTGTCTTTAGGCTTGTAATTAAGTGCATTAACTGCATGTATTGTTCTTCAGATATTGCCACAATTGTGCAATTGTTAATGTCATGTAATAAGTGCAAAAGCTAAAAAGCCAGGAAAAAAGAGTAGCCGACAGGTGTTTTGTCCTAACCTTTATCAAGGCCGAGGATACTGGTATGGCTATTGTCAAAACAACAGGACAGCAACGCCATGCCCAAAGGTGGCAAAACAAGTAATGATTGATGCTGAAATCAGATGTAACAGAAATGTGTCATAGGTGCACCCATAAAGCTGAGATACCAATTGCATAGGGTAAATCAAAGATCCACTGAGTTAACGTATTGTAGTTGTAGTGGTCGAGATTATTTTTTTAGATGGGGGCATGATAATCCATACAATATATTTGCAGTCATATACATATGTATACATATGTAAACAAGGCTTTTTGTCTAGATAGAGGACTAGCGATTAATCATTCCAGAACCAAGTGTATGCCCACAAACACCCATAAATCATTCAAAGGCTCTGTAAAACTGGGCAGTTCCATTCTGGAAAGGGCCTCCTACTTTGGTTTTTTAGGAGTTAGATTCACTACCAAGATGTCCTGGCCCACCCAAGTAAAGAAAAGCAGCTTCAAGTTATGCCAGCATGCTGCAGGGGTAACAAAGTTCTATAATTTTACAAAGGCAAAGCATGTCTCCCAAGCTATTAATGTATACAATGTGAAGGCGGCAGGAAGTGCCCTTTATGGGGCAGAGTTATGGGGCACTCAGGGCTTCCCTCCTTGGTATCTATTGAAAATAGCTTCCTGGGATCCTAACTGCCTTTGCCTAAAAGTCCCCCCTTCTCCTGCTACTTTGGGACCTGGGTATCTAAGCCATTGAGCTCAAGGCCAACTTGAGACCCATTCTCTAGTGGTAGTGGTCGAAGCATACCCCTGCTCTTGAAAGATTTTATAGTGCTCTTCTTGATGTAATTGCTCTTGACAAAGGCAGTAAAATCAAATGGATCCATTTCATCAAGGATTCTTTAGTTTGCTTAGACCTCACCAGTGTATGGGACTGTGTGTGTGTGTGGGGGGGGGGGGGTAATGTGATGGTCACCAAGAAATGTGTAAAGCATACATTTTCGGAATTTCATTTGGATCTCAAAGTGAGCAATAAGAAGCTTCTTATCACTCACTTCATGACCCAATTGAAATCATAGCAAATTTAATATGAGAATAATAGCAAATTTTGAAGATTTTCATGATTATATTTCTGTTTCACTAGTTAGACAATTATTCCTAAAGTTCCGGTATGGAACTCTCAAGTTAATTCTTTTTGTTCAAAGTGGAAGACCCAGGGCGCCGATAATGATACCTGCTCTGTTTGTTTGGGAGCAGCAGAGACAGTACCACACCTTTTATTTTTCTGCACAGCTCTCAACCATTAAAGCAGTGGATAGGGCCTATCCGTAGACAGGCTGCAGACAATATCTTGTGACACTGAGACTCCTGTGATCAGGATCCAAAGAATAATTGTTTGTAGCGTAACAAAGTTCCTACATTTGGCATGGGTTATAAGGGGCAAGGTACAAGGGTAGTGGTTTATCACAACACTTTGTGAAATTCTGCGGTATAGAATTTTACGGAAATTGCGTTGTCGCCTTAGCTATATCATTTTTACTGTTAATAGCATTGCTTTACATTTGATTTGCATACATGAAATCCACGTGTCATCCTGAGCGGGCGACAGGCAATCTTCCGGTCATGCCTTACATATGCATTTTATTGGTTTAAACTTGCTTGTGTAGTATGCCTACCCTGGTATTGCTTAGCCTCCCCCTGTCACTACTAACCTTGGCCCGACTCAGTGATCTTTGCCCGATATGTGCCTCGCCATGTCCGGTTTATATTCTGATCTATGTAGTGAATTTTATCTCAATTCGCACAGAACTTTTAATGACATTTTTACCCAAACTGTCTAACAATGACTATTATATTTCAAAATGAACTTTTGACAAATGGATGTATGATTTGTTTATTACTGTTGTATTTTACTCTTTTATTGTGTCTACGTTTATGGTTATGCAACCGAATAAGGTTATTTAACTATTAACTATACATATGTATATTTATAGACGGATCTAATTTTGCTTATACCAAAATGTTTCCTTTGTGAAGAAGCACTGGGTCTTGTCCACACTGAACAAAACTTCGAAAAAATAAAACAATAAATACATGAAAGAGGAAACTGAAACTGTAGAAAACAAGTAGTGCTTAATAAGAAGGCAAACTTCAACAACCAACAACAAAACATCATAACACCAAACAACAACGAAAAACAACAAAGGGATATAAACATAGAAACAAAGCAATAATCAATTAAAAAAATAAATAAAAAATGCTCAAACCTTGGCACACTCTACTGTGTCTCGCCCTTTGTAGGAAAGTACCATCTTGCCTGGCATGTTACCCCCAATTTCACTGTATGTATGTTTGTTTTAGCCCTTGTGTCACTGGGATCCTGCTAGGCAGGACCCCAGTGCTCATAGTATGTGTCCTGTATGTGTTCCCTGTGTGGTGCCTAACTGTATCACTGAGGCTCTGCTAACCAGAACCTCAGTGTTTATGCTCTCTCTGCTTTCTAAATTTGTCACTGCAGGCTAGTGACTACATTTACCAATTCTCTTTGGCACACTGGTACACCCATGTATTTCCCTTGTATATGGTACTTAGGTACCCATGGTATTGGGGTTCCAGGAGATCCCTATTTGATGCAGCATTTCTTTTGCCACCCATAGGGAGCTCAGGCAATTCTTACACAGGCCTGCCACTGCAGCCTGAGTGAAATAACGTCCACGTTATTTCACAGCCATTTTTCACTGCACATAAGTAACTTATAAGTCACCTATATGTCTAACCCTCACTTGGTGAAGGTTAGGTGCCAAGTTACTTAGTGTGTGGGCACCCTGGCACTAGCCAAGGTGCCCCCACATCATTCAGGGCAATTTCCCCGGACTTTGTGAGTGCGGGGACACCATTACACGCGTGCACTATACATAGGTCACTACCTATGTATAGCGTCACAATGGTAACTCCGAACATGGCCATGTAACATGTCTAAGATCATGGAATTGTCACCCCAATACCCTTTTGGTATTGAGGGGACAATTCCATGATTCCCCGGGTCTCTAGCACAGAACCCGGGTACTGCCAAACTGCCTTTCCGGGGTTTCCACTGGAAATCCTGAAGAAATCTCCTGTGGGTTGACGGAGTCTTCCCCCTGCTAACCCAGGCACCAAACTTCTGCATCACCAGTCCTCTGGGTCCCCTCTCATCTCGACAAGCGTGATCCTTGGAACACAGGAGCTATATCCAAGAGACTCCCACAGTCCAGTGATCCTTCAGTCCACGTTTGGTGGAGGTAAGTCCTTGCCTTCCCACGCTAGACTGCAAACCTGTGTACTGCATGAATTGCAGCTGCTCCGGCTTCTGTGCACTTCTCCAAGGATTTCTTCGTGCACAGCCTAGCCTGGGTCCCCAGCACTCTGTCCTGCAGTGCTCAATCTTCTAAGTTGGACTCCGATGTCGTGGGAACCTCCTTTGTGACTCTGAGCCAGCTCCAGTTCACAAATCTTCTAAGTGCCTGCTCCGGTACTTCTCCGGGTGCTGCCTGCTTTTGTGGGGGCTCTCTGAGTTGCTGAGCGCCCCCTCTGTCTCTTCCTCCAAGGGGCTACAACCTGGTCCTTCCTGGTCCCCAGCAGCACCCAAAAACCTCTACCGCAACCCTTGCATCTACCAAGACTTGTTTGTGGTATTTCTGCGTGGAAACACTTCTGCAACCTCCAGGACGCCATGGGACATCTTTCTTCCAAAGGAGAAGTTCCTAGCCCTTTTCGTTGTTGCAGAATCCTTGGCTTCTTCCACCCAGAGGCAGCCTTCTTGCACATTCATCCGGGGTTTCCTGGGCTCCTGCCACCCCTGGGCACTATCGCGACTCTTGGACTTGGTCCCCTTGCCTTGCAGGTCCTCAGGTCCAGGAATCCATCTTCAGTGCTTTGCTGGTGTTTGTGGTTCTTGCAGAATCCCCCTATCACGACTATTGTGTCCTTCTGGGGTGTTAGGTGTACTTTACTCCTACTTTTCAGGGGTCTTGGGGTGGGGTATCTTGGACACCCTTACTGTTTTCTTACAGTCCCAGCGACTCTCTACAAGCTCCCATAGTTCTGGGGTCCATACGTAATTCGCATTCCACTTTTGGAGTATATGGTTTGTGTTGCCCCTAGACCTATGTTCACCTATTGCATCCTATTGTAAGCCTACACTGTTTGCATTACTTTTCTTACTATTATTAACTGTTTTGGGTTTGTGTACATATGACTTGTGTATATTACTTACCTTCTAACTGAGGGTACTCACTGAGATACTTTTGGCATATTGTCATAAAAATAAAGTACCTTTATTTTCAGTAACTCGGAGTATTGTGTTTTCTTCTGATATTGTGCTATATGATATAAGTGGTATAGTAGGAGCTTTGCATGTCTCCTAGTTCAGCCTAAGCTGCTTTGCCATAGCTACCTTGTATCAGCCTAAGCTGCTATTCTACTAATAAGGGATAACTGGACCTGGCACAGGGTGTAAGTACCACAAGGTACCCACTATAAGCCAGGCCAGCCTCCTACACCGTTTACCAGTGTCCTGACTCCTGACAGGTGCACACCAGTAAAAATAACATCAGTCAAAAGCGATGTAAAATAAAGCAACGCAAATATTATTAGGTGACCAAATATATTTCAGATAGTGGTGACTGATTGCAATATGACTATATGTATTACCATTGCGCAGGTGCACATGTTTCTCATCCACTACTGGAAGGGCGCACCTCCCAGAAGAGAATCATATCCTGCTATACAGGGCTGTTGGACAGCACTATCAGGAAGCCTCCTAAAGGTCTGCCTGCCTCTGTTCCCGCGTCCATAATTCAGTTCAGGAAACTCATAGGTAGTCTAGCAAAACAAACTGGGCATGATGGCATAGCTTTTCAAAACTACATGGAGAATGGTAGTCTCAATGCATGCATCTTGGTGTCTCACTGGACAACTGTAGGAGGCTGCCCTGGTTTGTAGTGGGAACCTATGGTTCTTACACCTTATACCAGGTCCAGTTCTCCCTCATTAGTTGAATGTAGGCAGTGTCTAGAAGCCAGGCTCTCTAGGGGTAGCTGTAGCTGAGCAGCCAAGGCTTATCTAGGAGCCATGCAAAGCTCATGCAATACCACTGTAGCCACACAGTACTCACACACATGAAAGAAAATACTCAGTGTTACAAAAATAAAGGTACTTTATTTTAGTGACACAAATGCCAAAAATACCATAGAGACTATACTCCCTTAGGAGGTAAATAAAACACAAATTATATACACTAGTATGCAAAAATAGCTGAAAAACCTGTTAGAAAACAAATAGTGAAAATCACATTAGTTAGAAACGGGCCTAGGGGGAACACAAACCATATACTAAGAAATTGGAATGCGAATGTTGGTTTCACACCTAGGCAGGTGTAGTGTGTAGAGGGGCGCTAGGAGTATTAGAAAACTCCAAAGGTAAGTCATAGAACTCACTCCACAGTCCAGGAAATCAGGAGTAAGTCACAGTAACTTTCCTAGAACACACAAGAACATAAGAAAGAAGATAATGCAAGAACCAGGAGAGACCACAAGACACCAACAATTGATTCCTAGACCTGAAGGTCAGTGGAAGAAGGGAACCAAGTCCAAGAAGCACAGAAGAGTCCAGGGAGAACAGGAGCCCCTGCTAACCCGGATGAAGGTGCAAAAGAAGGACCACCAGTAAAGAATAACAGTCAGTACTACACGCAAGAAGGCGGATGCGGGTTCCTGGTTGGTGCAGATGATGTCACACGCCGGATGGATGATTGCAGTCTGGTTTGCGTCGCTAGATTCCGCCAACAGGCCTTGGTACACGGAAAGCTTGCGGTTAGCGGAAAATGGCGCTGCCTGGAACCAGGGGGCCTGATGGACTCTACCCAGGAGGAGGAGTCAGAGGGGGCTCTCAGCAACTCATAAAGCCCTCAGAAAACCAGGCGGCGCACACAGGAGTCCCACAGCAGAGGGACAAATAAGGCGCAAAAGGAGGCCCACGCAGCACTACAGCAAAGGGTCCCACGCCGCCAGAGAACCCCGTCGGAAGTTGTGCATCGCAGGCTAGAGTGCTGGGGGCTAGAGCTGCACAGTGAACAAAGAACTTTGTGGAAGGATGCCAACAAGCCTTGGCAACTGCAATACTGTCTTGCGTGGGAGGCAAGCTCTTACCTCCACCAAAGTTAGACAGTAGGACATTAGGACCGTTGGGACCACTTCAGTCCACCATACATGACGCAGGATCCATGCAACTCGTCAGTAGAGGGGACCCACGTTGCCCGTCATTGTTGCATAGAGGTGCCTGCTGAAGCAGGGGAGCGACTCCTTCACTACAAGGGAGAGACCTTTGTTCTTCTGGTGCAGGCTGAAGACAGGCTGTCATCCGAGAATGCACGACTGGGAAACAGTTGCAGTTGCTGGCAGGAGCTGAAGATACAATGTTGCATAAGTTGTCTTTGCTTCTTTGTTGCAGTTTGTAGAGTTCCTGGAGGGTCCAGTTGCAGTTTCATCAGTAAGAAGGTGAAGTAAAGGATGCAGCGCATTCCTGCTGGAGTCTTGCAATGTGAATTTGAAGAACCACCCAAGAGAGAGACCCTAAATAGCCCTGAAAGGAGGATTGGTCAGCTATGCACGTATCAGGGGACGGCTCTGATGTCACCTGCTGGCACTGGCCACTCAGATGCTCACAGAGTGCCCTGCCAACTTGGAATCCAAGATGGCAATACCCAGGGACCCTCTGCAGGAGCTCTGTGCACCACCCCTGAGGTGGTGATGGGCAGAAAAGTGGTCACCCCCCTTTCCTTTGTCCAGTTGCACACCAGAGCAGGGACTGGGTGTCCCTGAACCAGTGTATACTGGATTATGCAATGACGGCACCAAATGTGCCCTTCAATGCATTTCCATTGGCTTTGGGAGGTTAACACTCCGAAGCCTGTAACACCTATTTTCAAAGGGAGAGGGTGTAACACCCCTCTCCCAAAAGAAATCCTTTGTTATGCCTTTCTGGGATTGGGTTGCTCAAGCAACAGGAGGGCAGAAACCTGTCTGAGAGGTGGCAGGAGCTGGGACTGCCTTGAAAACCTCACAAGGCTGAAATGGCAATACTGGGGTCCTTTAAGGAGCCCCCAGAGTGCATGGAATCATACAACCAATGCTTGCAAAAGCCTAGGGGTATGATTCCAACATGTATGATACCAAACATGCCTATGTTCGTAGTTACCATTATGTAGGTGGACATAAGTAGTGACCTATGTCCAGTACACAAGTAAAATGGCTTCCAAGCACTCACAAAGTCGGGGAAATGGTCCTGGAGGCTGTAGGGGCACCTCTGCTAATGCAGGGTGCTGCCCTCACACATAGGAACTCTGCACCCTGCCCTCAGGGCTGGAGGGCTTGCTATAGGGGCGACTTATAAGTGACCTGGTGCAGTGTAAATGGCAGTGAAAGAGTGCATGCACCTTTTCACAGAGGCTGCGATGGCAGCCCTATAGAAGACTTTTCATGGGCTCCCTATGGGTGGCAAAAGAAATCCTGCAGCCCATAGGGATCACCTGGAACCCTAATGCCTGGGGTAGCTAAGTACCATATAATGGGGACTTATAAGGGGGCACAAGTATGCCAATTGTGGGTGAAATACTGGATTACCAGTATCCAATAACCATAATGTAAGGCAAGATCATAACTACTGGGGTCCTGATTAGCAGGATCTCAGTGAACACAGTCAAACACACTGACAAACAGGCCAAAAGTGGGAATAACCATGCTAGAAAGAGGCTACATTACAACTCCCACCGTCCCAAATGAAGGACAATAAGGCTAACCTTGACCAGTTGAGACTACGGCCCTCATTATGACATTGGCGGTAAATCCCACTTACTGCCAATGCTGACTGCCGCCAACATACCGCTGCCGCAGCGGATTACCACCACCCATATTATGACCCACACATACCAATCCGTCACTATACAGCCACACACACAAGTCCACCAGTCCAAAGGTCAGTGATAAACTGGCGGTATCCAAAACCATACCGTTATGCCAACAGAACTACGCCCACAGCATTATGACCCACGAATCTCTGCGGCGCACATTCAATAGCGCTAAACCATTGGCGTTACATACCACCGCGCTCAAAATACACACACTCAAACAAAATAACACCACATTGGACAATTTGAACAACACACACCTGACACACATACACACACCACACCCACACACCCACACCACTATAAAACACACACCATCACCTATACACCATCCACGCACCCTACATCACACACCCCAACACAGCACCCCACACACCCTCACTCACACCACTCACAATACACCCATGGCACCGCAACGACACCCCAGGTTCTCAGAGGAGGAGCTAAGGGTCATGGTGGAGGAATTCATACCGGTAGAGCCACAGCTATTCGGATCACAGGTGCAGCAGACGTCCATTGCAAGGTAGATGGAGCTATGGCGGAGAATCGTGGACAGGGTCAACTCCGTGGGACAGCACCCCAGAACAAGGGGCAACATCAGGAAGAGGTGGAACGACCTACGGGGGAAGGTACATTCCACAGCAGCAAGACACCAACTAGCTGTACAGAGGACTGGCAGTGGACCCCCACCTCCTAACTAACAACATGGGAGGAGCAAGTCTTGCGGATCATGGATCCTGAGGGCCTGGCAGGAGTAGGAGGAGGACTGGATTCTGGTAAGTCAATTTTCTATTACTATCACCCCACCCCCTACCTGCATGTCATCACAAACCCTCAATCTCACTGTCACTCTCATCACTTCACCACCCCCCACATTCACACCATCACAACCCACTCACCCCAAAACCAAACCAAGCCCTGCATGTAACACCAATGCATGCTCACAGACCTGCATGGACTCCTATCAACATTGCAAGCACACTGGAGAGAATCACCTAGCCCACCAAATAGCTACTCACTCAAATAGCTACTCACTCAAAGGCAAATCTGCCAGGGCAATAACAACCATAGAGGGCAACACACCTATGCACAAGATGACACACACAGAAACACTAGCGCTGCATTTACATCCCCACAGGTCCCCCACCCAACGTCACCGGAGAGGAGGTGCCAGCACCTTCCAGTCCTCCCCCAGAAGAGACCCACATTGATGACAGCAGCTCTGTACGCCTGTATCTGGATGACCAACCTGGTCCATCAGGGATCTCTGGACAGTCAGTTACCAGGCACAGTCCCATACCACCACAGAGCCTCCCCCCACAGAAAACACCAGCACAGTACCCACCCAGCGGGCCCATACCGCTGTCCCCAGGGCACGTCAATCAGCAGTGTGTCCACCACTACAGGGACCCCAGGCCACCCCACAAACACAGGACGATCAGGGACCTGGGGTCAGTGGTAGTGGGCACACGGTTCAGGGGACAGAGGCACAGGACAACAGGGAAGCTGGGAGGACTGCTGTGCGACAGGGGGAGGACAGGCCCAGGGAACCGACTCTCCACGAGGCACTCACCAACATCCTAGGAGCATACCACCATTCCCAGATACTGGATAATTTGCAGGAGACCCAGCGGTTGCAGGAGGGACAGTACCTGGGGATCAGGGAGGACTTGACGGACATAAACACCATCCTGGTCACCATTACAGGAGTGCTGGCTGACATGGCCAACACCATGAGGGAGGCAGTGGCACACCACCGGACCCCTGACACTAGCCAAAACCGATGAACAGCCTTCCACCTCCACTGCTGCTAGTGGACAGGATGCCTCGCCACAGGACCAAGAGGCCACCAGCACCCCACCCCCTGCAGAAGGAGAACCACCCACAAACGGTCCCTGCTATCCAGACAGAAGCCAGAGAACATTGCCAAGACCTCACCAGGAAAGAAGACTCTCCTGAATGTCACCCTTGTGTCCCACTCTATCACCCTGTCCACCTTGAACTGCCATTGCTCCACTTCCTATTCCCCCTTGGACAATGCACCTGTGATACAAATAGACTGGACTACAACCTGGACTTTCCTCCATCATCACCCCAGCCCATTGCACATCCCCCTCTAATCATTAGCATTGAAATAAACACCATTTGAAAAAAATACATGTATGGAGTCTGTCAAATCATTTAACCATGTATTTTTTAACAAGCTTTAAACACTGCAATATAACTGTACAGTATTGTATGCGTAGGAATGACCTGTAGTGGGCTGCAGTCAACACACCAGGAGCGATAGCGGCACACAAATATCTGAAAATAGAGATGCCAAAGGGTACAGTAGGTGGCCATAGAAGAGGGAAAATCAGCCTGCCGGTGACAATGTCAAATACAAAACTGTCAATGTAAAGTGTCCTACCTGTGTGTCATTGGAAGTACTGTCTTATAATAGCACTTCTGTTGTCCTCATCCTCGTACTCTGCCTCCTCATCTTCACAGTCCACATGGTCCACTGCTGCCACAAGCCCATCTCCAGCCTCACCCTCCTGCAGAAAAGGCACCTGGTGACGTAAGGCAAGGTTGTGCAACATACAGCACGCCACAATGATCTGGCACACCTTCTTGGGTGAGTAGTACAGGGATCCACCTGTTAGATGGAGGCAACGAAACCTGGCCTTCTGGAGGCCGAATGTCCTTTCTATTCTTCTTCTTGTTCTCCCATGTGCCTCATTGTAACATTCCTCTGCCCTTGTCCTGGGATTCCTCACAGGGGTCAGTAGCCACGAGAGGTTGGGGTAGCCAGAGTCACCTGAAAATATCAAGGGACAACTGTTAGACACACACTAACCGTTAGGGCCTACACCGTACCCATACACCAACATATACTGCGTGGGAACCAGGGCTCACCTATTAGCCACACCGAGTGCCTCTGGAGTTGAGCCATCACATATGGGATGCTGCTATTCCTCAGGATAAAGACATCATGCCCAGACCCAGGATACTTTGTACTGACATGGGAGATGTAGTGGTCTGCCAGGCACACTATCTGCACATTCATGGAGTGAAAGCTCTTTCGATTTCTGAACACCTGTTCATTTCTCCGGAGGGGAACAAATGAAATATGTGTACCATCTATTGCCCCAATAATGTTGGGGATATGTCCCATCGCATAGAAATCTGCTTTCACTGTGGCCAAATCCTCCACCTGGGGGAAAACGATGTAACTGTGCATGTGTTTAATCAGGGCAGACAACACTCTGGTCAGCACTATTGAGAACATTGGCTGAGACATTCCTGCTGCCAAGCCCACTGTCACTTGGAAGGAGCCACTTGCCAGGAAATGAAGCACTGATAGAACTTGCACAAGAGGGGGGATACCAGTAGGGTGACGGATAGCACATATCAGGTCAGGTTCCAATTGGGCACACAGCTCTGTGATAGTGGCCCTGTCAAGTCTGTAAGTGAGGATAATGCGCCTGTCCTCCATTGTTGTCAAGTCCACCTTGGGCCTGTACACGGGGGGATGTCTCCATCTCCGATTCTTCCTTAGCGGTTGCAATCTAGGGAGCAAACGGTGATTAGATGGTCAGTATCCCATATTTCAAAACACTACACTGCATTGCATGTTGCGACTGTAACACAAGATTGTTGTATAGGCACAAATGATCATATGTGTACTGTGACGCAGTTAGGTGCCATGGCTTGCCCTCCCCCCTGAAATGGCGTCCGCCTGTCCTGTATGGAGGAACATGTGGAAATTATGTAATTCCGCTGACGTTGTGCGCCGTTGCAGGAGGCGGTCGAAAACCGCTGTGCAACTCCTCATTGGATCCCATTGAGCCCTATGGGTTACAGTGGCCAATGGTGATGTACGCCGGTGGTGATGGTACACACCGCCACGGATGTCAACGCCATTTTCTATCTGTTCACTCACTTGCTACCTGACCTTCAACAGGAGAGGACCTACACTGCAAGCGCTTCTGTGACCTGTGTCTGGAACCGACCATGGCTTGTGTCACTGGGGAAAGGGCCCCTGCTTTCACCGCTGCGGAGTTGGAGAGACTGGTGGGTGGGGTCCTACCCCAGTACCAAATGCTGTGTGGGCGACCAGACCAACAGGTGAGTACACTGTGAGCACGATGCATGGGGCATGAATGCATGGTGTGCTGTGTGTGAGGGACTCGTGTAAGGGGGGTTGGGGAAGGGTCCTGGGCAGCGTGCTGCATGTATGGTGGGCAATGTTTGTGCATAAGGGGATGGGAGGGCTATAGTGGGAAATGAGTGTAACAGGCCGGACGGTCTGACTGATACCTTTTTGTGTATTTTTCTTCAGGTCAGTGCCCATCAGAAAAAGGGTACATGGCGTGCCATCGCCAAGGACGTGCGGACCCTGAGGGTCTATGGCAGGCAGAGCACCCACTGTCGCAAACGGTGGGAGGACCTGAGGTGCTGGGCAAGGAAGACGGCAGAGGCCCAGTTGAGGATGGCCTCCCAATGAGAAAGGGGTGCCTGTCGAACCCTGACCCCCCTGATGGCCCGCATACTGGCGGTGGCCTATCTGGAGCTGGATGGGCACTTGAGGGCATCACAGCAGCCACAAGGGAGTGAGTACAGTTTCCAAATATACTACTTGTGCATGGTCGGGTTGTCTCCGGGAGGGGATGTGGGCCTGTGGGTGCCCCTAGGCCAGGTCGGACACTGTAGAGTAGGTCCCATGTTGGGCAGCGTATGATGTGAACCACCTCCAAAGAAGCTGGTAGACATCCACTGTTGGGCAGGGGTCTGTGGTATGCTGTTAGTGGTATTACTGTTCATGGCATGGTGACTAGCATTGTGACTGGTAGTGCATTGCCTAATGTGTAGGGCTGTTCCCTGTGTGTTTGTGTGTGTGTGTGTGTGTGTGTGTGTGGTGTATCCAAACGGTGGTGTTGGAGCAGCCGTTGACCCAGTGTATCCTTTGTTTCTTACCCCCCGTTTTGTTTTGTCACCCTGTCCTTCTGTGCATTAGCGTCATCTGGCGGAGGAGCTGAGGCACCGGCGACGGACGGAGGTGCATCCCACAGGGCCCAGGAGGCTGAATCCAACAACAGTGAGGGCACCAGTGGGATGGAGAGTGAGGGGAGCAGCACAGCTGAGACAGGAGGGGACAGTTCAGACAGTGATACCACCTCCGATGGAAGCTCCCTGGTGGTGGCGGACACCTCTGTGGCCACCCCAACTACAGGTACAGCCTCCACCCCTCGTACCAGCATCTCTCTCTCACCAACCCCTCAGCGAGTTTCCCGTGCTGCTCACCCCAGGCACCTCAGAGCCTGGCCCATTTAGCCCTGCTGCTCTGAGGGAGGAGGCTATTGACCTCCTGCAATCCATCTCTGTTGGGCAGTCAACCATTGTGAATGCCATCCAGGGGCTGTCAGCCCATTTGCAACAAACAAATGCATTCCTGGAGGGCATTCACTCTGGAATGGCGGCCAAACAGGGATCAATCCAGGCTCTGGCCTCCTCTCTGATGGCAGCCATTGTCCCTGTTTCTAGCCTCCCACTCCAACTTCCTCTACCCAGTCCCATTCCCCTCAACCCCAACCTATCCCAAGCACACAGGAAGACCAGCATGCACCCAGGACAACACACAGGAGTGCTTCAAGCAAACACAAGCACCACACATCACCCCACAGGCACTCACACAAACACCATCCAGAGGCAGACATACCAACATCCACAATTACTACTGTGTCCCCCTCCTCCTCCTCCTCCCACTTCTCCATCTCCCTCCCAATTCCGTCTACACTCACACCTGCATGCACAACATCCTCATCCACTACCAGCATAACCACCACACCTAGCAGAACATACACATGACTGGCAGACACCTCCACAACAGCCATGCACATGTCCCCTGTGTCCTCTGCCACTGTGTCTGCCCCCCCTCAAGCTATACAAACGCAAGCACTCAGACACCCAACAGCCATCCACCCCACAACAGCATCCAGCCCATGCACCTGCACCGAAACACAGCAGACAGACACCTCCTACAACCACTTCCTCTTCCACCACTCCTAAACCTTCACCATCTTCCCACCCCAATGTCCCTAAGAAGCTTTTCCTCTCCACCATTGACCTCTTCCCTACCACTCCTGCCCCCCGTCCTTCATGTCGGGCCAGGGTGTTCAGAACCCAGGCGAGCACCTCAGCCACCCAGTCCACGGCCACAGTAGTGTCGACAGCTACTGCAGGTGGGAGAGGATCCCAGCAACCAGCCAGCAGTACTGGAAGTGTGCATGCACCAGGTGCATCTAGGAAGGGCAGGGAGGCACCACCAGCTGCCAAAGGAAAGGGCAAGAAGGCACCACCAGCTGCCAAAGGGAGGGCAAGGAGGCACCATCAGCTGCCAAAGGGAAGGGTAAGGAGGCACCACCAGCTGCAAAAGTGAAGGGCAAGGGGCTAGCACCAGCAGGCAGGAAGGACAGGAGGCCTGGTGCTGGGACTCATTCAGAGCACCCACCACCAACCATGGTGGTTCAGCCGTCCGAGGCTGCAGGGAAAGGGCTGGAGCCCCCCCCCACCACTGTCAGCACCGCCACCAGCAGCAGCAGTCCCAGCACCACCACCAGAACCGCTGCCAGCACCGACACCTGCACTGCCACCAGCAGCCCCTGTGGGTAGCCGTCCGAGGCTGCAGGGGAAGGGCTGGAGACTCCCCCCACCACTGCCAGCACCGCCGCCAGCACCGACACCTGTACCGCCACCAGGAGCAGCAGCCCCAGTGGGCAGCCGTCTGAGGCTGTAGGGGAGAGGCTGGAACCCCCCCCCCCCCCACCACTGCCAGCACCGCCACCAGCACCACTGCCAGCAGCAGCAGCCCCAGTGGTCAGCCGTCCGAGGCTGCAGGGGAAGGGCTTGAGCTTCCCCCCACCACTGCTAGCCCCAACACCAGCACCGCCACTCCCACCACGGAGCAGCTGTCACCGCCGGCAGGCAGTGTGTAGTCCTGCCTCCATGGGCTGTACTGCGTCCTGGACAATGCAAATCCTGTAGGTGTGACACCCAGGTGAGAGACTGTGACCTTGCACTCCCCAAGATCTGCATCACAGGACACAATGTCCCCTCCAGAACCATTGGAAGAAGCCATCCACTCACCCCATTAACCAGGATGAAGCACACTGGGCACAAGGCCCCCTCCAGAACCAGTGGAAGAAGCCATCCACTCACCCCATCCTTGTCAGGATGAAGCACACTGGGAACAAGGCCCCCTCCAGAACCAGTGGAAGAAGCCATCCACTCATCCCATCCTTGCCAGGAGGAAGCACACTGGGCACAATGCCCCCTCCAGAACCAGTGGAGAAGCCATCCACTTGAGAGACTGTGGCTTTGCACTCCCCAGGACCAAGCAGTGGGCAAACCACCTACTTGAGAGACTGTGGCCTTGCACTCCCCAGGTCCAAGCAAAGGGCATGTTGCCCCCTCCAGGACCAGTGGCGTTGTACCATCTTCCCGCTGAGGTGCCCCTCATTCCCCGTCCACCTGAGGTGGCTGTGTATTTTTGACCTGATGCCCCTGCAGTGTTCTCTCCGTGTTGTTGCAGGAGTGAGGTGGGGCCTTGGCCTATGTGTTGTTGCCTTGTGGCTCATGGACATTGAGGACTGGGCAGTGTCACTACATTTGTAGATATGTATATACGTTTGTATTTTGATGCACTAATTCATGTTATTTTATCGTATTACACTCACTTTCTTCTAATCTTTTTGTCCTTGCATTATTCCTGAAGGGTACGGGGTGAATATGTAATGTTACTGCATCTGGTTGTGTGTATGGTGTTGGGGGTGAGAGTGGGTTGTGTGTGTTGTGTGTGTGTGTCACTCTCTTTTTCCTCCCCCCTCCCTTGTGTGCTATGTGGCAATACTCACCGTGGTCGTCTTTGCCGGCGTTGCTGCTCGTAATGCAGGAAGAAGTATACGAGCATGGGGAAAATGTGCAACTCTGGCTGCATGGCATCTTGGTTGTTCCCTGAGTGTCCAGAGGGGAGTCCTTTGACCTCTATGTTCTGTTTCTGCCGTGCTTTTGATGTCATTGGTACTGCCCCCGGAAAGGTGGCAGATAGGAGTGTTGTAATACTGTGGGCGGGACATTGTCCTCCGCCTGGCTGTTGGCGGTTACCGCCGTGGTGCTTGTTGCCACTGCCGTGGCGGTCAGAGTGTTAAAGTGGCTGTCTGTCTGAGCAGTTTCTGTCGTGGTCATGATTCCATTTTTTTTTACCGCTGGCCTGTTACCGCCACTTTATCACTGACCGCCAGGGTTGAATTGAGGGCCTATATAGTCTAAGTGGTGATAAGTGGAGAGTAGCTCTGCACTACAGTGGTTACTCCTTTTATCATCCACTATGTGGTCCCTTCCCTGTGGGGAGGTGAACCACCCTATTTGGTTACTTTTAGATAGAGAACAGTGAAACTGTGGACTCTAAGATTCCCTAGGTTTAAGGATATGAAAATGTTTTCAAGTGGGGCAGGATGACTGCCTCTGGGAGCCTATGTCAGGACAGGGTTGCTGTCCTAAGGACTGTAATGCCAAACAGGGATGCTGTCATAGCAAGGCTAGACCAGCGCAAACGGTTGTCCCTATGGCTCTAAAGGAGGACAAGGCTTTTGTCCTTTTTGGGGTAGAGCAAGACAGG
This sequence comes from Pleurodeles waltl, assembly GCF_031143425.1. Classification (NCBI taxonomy): domain Eukaryota; kingdom Metazoa; phylum Chordata; class Amphibia; order Caudata; family Salamandridae; genus Pleurodeles; species Pleurodeles waltl. Next base: position 940,263,662 of record NC_090440.1, on the reverse strand, counting down.
GTTGCTGTCCCAAGGGCTTTACCTAAGGACAGGGCTGCTGTCCTATGGTTTTAGAGGTAGTGCAGGGGTGCTGCACTAATGTTTTTCTGAGAGAGCTAAAGGGTTGCTCCAAATTTACCAAGACAGGGCAGGGATGCTTTTCTGTCTTAGTTTTCCAACAGAGAGGCACTTTTACCTCTGGGAGTCCAGCTGTGGTAGCTGTTGACTCCTTTGATACAGGCTCCACACTAGGAGGGGTGTCTCCCACCACAGGAATGATATCCTTTGTGGTAGGGTGGATAGGAGATACTTTGATACCCTTTTTACCTGTGGTGTGAGGAGGATCCTCGGGGGGGGAGGGGGTCTTCAGGGCTCCTTCTCATCTTTGCTTTTTAATCTCACCTGAGATTAAAGGAAGCAATTCCTTGGGTATTCCCAGCAAGGATCATAAACTTTACTTCAGCCCAACCTGAGGCCTCTAGGTCATTTCTTAGGAGACAGTCTACAGGTAAGCTAGGTGATACCACCACCTGCTTAGGGCCAGTAACTCCACCCCAACTAAGTTGCACTACAGCTAAGGGGAGAGACTGAGTGGAGTTAATGACATCAGTAACTTGGTACTTCTGTCCAAGGAGGTTTTGTGCAGGTGACACCAGGTTTTCAGTCACTAAAGTGATACTGGCACATGTGTCCCTGTAGGCCTGGGGCTCAACACCATTTATCTGAATTGACTGATTGTATTTATCCATGTTATGGGGACAAGCAGCTAATGTGGCAAGGCCAATGCCACCAGGTGAGACAGAAACTGTCTTGGGGGTTTCTACACCTACCCCAGTTTCTATTATGGACCCAAAAGTAACCCAAACCACACCTTTACTGTAACTATTGCCAGTAGTTCCACCACCATTACTACTACTACTACCAGGGACACTAGAAGTGCAAGTGGATGTAGTAGGGGTGGTAGGCTCAGAGGCTTTACCTGGGCAGGATTTGTCCACTGGCCTATGGCCTTTACCTCTGCACACATAGCACCAAGGCTTTTTAGTGTATGCAGAAGAGGAAGAAGAGGAAAAGGTTTTATTCCCACCGCTAGAGGAGTTCTGTGGACCTGAGGAGGAGTCTTCACTTTTGTGTTTGCCCCCACCCTTGTCCTGAGACTTATCACCTTCTTTCTTCTTGTCCTTGTCACCCCCTGTATGAGCTTTTCTGCTCACTCTTGTTTTGACCCATTTGTCTGCCTTCTTTCCGAATTCTTGGGGAGAGGTCAGATCTGAGTCTACCAAGTATTGGTGTACCAAGTCAGACACACAGTTATTCAAAATATGCTCTCTCAAAATAAGATTGTATAGGCCCTCTTAATTAGACACTTTGGTGCCATGTAACCAGCCTTCTAAAGCCTTAACAGATCAGTCCACAAAGTCAACCCAATCTTGTGAGGATTCTTTTCTGGTCTCCCTGAACTTTATTCTATATTGTTCAGTGGTCAAACCAAACCCATCTAAGAGTGCAGTCTTCAGAATACTGTAATTGTCTGAGTCCTTGTAAGAAGTTGGCTCTGTATACACTATCTCAAAGTGAGAGATAGTGTGCACAGAGTCCAAGGGTTCCCCTTACAGGTTGATAGTGGCAAAATTAGATATTAATGCTCTATTTTGTGGTAGTTTGGTCGAGCAGTAGGCTTATCAGAGGGTAGTGTTAAGCATTTGTTGTACACACACATGCAATAAATGAGGAATACACACTCAAAGACTTAACTCCAGGCCATTAGTTTCTATTTAGAAAAATATATTTTCTTAATTTATTTTAGAACCACAAGATTCAAGATTTGTGGTAAGTACATAAAATGCAAGGTACTTCACATAGTTAAGTATAGAAGTAGTACACACAGTTTAGGTTAAAATGGCAATAAGCTATTTTAAAACTGGACACAGCGCAAAAATCAACAGTTCCTGGGAAAGGTAAGTTTGGTTAGGTTTCTCAGGTAAGTAAAGCACTTACACAGTCAGGCTCCTGGGCATAGGCAGCCCACCGTTGGGGGTTCAAGGCAACCTCAAAGTCACCGCACCAGCAACACAGGACCGGTCAGGTGCAGAGGTCAAAGGAGGGCCCAAAACACATAGGCGCCTATAAAGAACAGGAGTGCTCCGGTTCCAGTCTGATAGCAGGTAAGTACCTGCATCCTCAGGGAGCAGACCAGGGGGGTTTGGTAGAGCAATCGGACACACACACACAAGCACACAAAATACACCCTCAGTGGCATAGGGGCCGCCGGGTGCAGTGTGCAAAGTAGGCGTCTGGTTTGCTATTGAAAGCAATGGAGGGACCCGGGGGTCACTTAGGCGATGCAGGCAGGGCACCGGGGCTTCTCGGGCCAGCCACCAACTGGGCTAGGAAGAGGGCCGCCTGCTGCTCACTCCTGCACTGGAAGGTGGTTCCTCTTGGTCCTGGGGGCTGCGGGTGCAGTGCTTAGTCCAGGCATCGGGTTCCTTGTTACCAGGCAGTCAAGTCAGGGGGAGCCTCTGGATCCTCTCTGCAGGCATCGCTGTGGGGGTGCAGGGGGGTCGACTCAGGGTACCCACGTCATCATAGTCGCCTGGGAGTCCTCTCTGTGGTGTTAGTTCTCTGGAGCTCAAGCCAGGGGCGTCGGGTGCAGAGTGTGAAGTCTCACACTTTCTGCGGGAAGAGAGAGTTCTTTGAAAGTTGCTTTAAAGTTGCAAAGTTGTTGCAGTTTTTGAACAGTGCCGCTGTTCTCTGGAGTTTCTTGGTTCTTCGGGTTCAGGGCAGTCCTCTGAGTCCTCAGAGGTCGCTGGTCCCTGTAGGTTGCGTCGCTGTGCAGGTTCTTTGAGTCTGGAGACAGGCCAGTAGGGCTGGGGCCAAGACAGTTGTCATCTCCGTCGTCTCTGCTAGGCTTTCAGGTCAGTAGTCCTTCTTGTTGTAGGTTGCAGGAATCTGATTTCCTGGGTTCAAGGTCACCCCTAAATACTAAATTTAGGGTGTGTTTAGGTCTAGGGGGCAGTAGCCAATGGCTACTGTCCTTGAGGGTGGGTACACCCTCTGTGTGCCTCCTCCATGAGGGGAGGGGGGCACATCCATATTCCTATTGGGGGAATCCTCCAAACTCAAGACGGAGGATTTCTAAAGGCAGGGGTAACCTCAGCTCAGGGCACCTTAGGGGCTGTCCTGACTGGTGGGTGACTCCTCCTTGTTTTCCTCATTATCTTCTCCAGTCTTGCTGCCAAAAGTGGGGGAAGCGACCGGAGGGGCAGGCATCTCCACTAGCTGGGATGCCCTGGGGTGCTGTAACAAAAGGCATGAGCCTTTGAGGTTCACCGCCAGGTGTTACAGTTCCTGCAGGGGGAGGTGAGAAGCACCTCCACCCAGTACAGGCTTTGTTCCTGGCCACAGAGTGACAAAGGTTCTGACACCATGTGGCCAGAAACTCGTCTGGTTGCGGCAGGCTGGCAAAAACTGGTCAGCTTAGCACTAGGAGTCAGACTGGTTTTCAGGGGGCATCTCTAAAATGCCCTCTCGGAGTATTTTACAATAAATTCCACACTGGCATCAGTATGCATTTATTGTGCTGAGAAGTTTGATACCAAACTTCCCAGATTACAGTGTTGCCATTATGGAACTGTGGAGTTCGTAATTGACAGACTCCCAGACCATATACTCTTTATGGCTACCCTGCACTTACAATGTCTAAGGTTTTCCTTAGACACTGTAGGGGCATAGTGATCATGCACTTATGCCCTCACCTGTGATATAGTGCACCCTGCCTTAGGGCTGTAAGGCCTGCTAGAGGGTGACTTACCTATGCCACAGGCAGTGAGAGGTGGGCATGGCGCCCTGAGGGGAGTGTCATGTTGGCTTAGTCATTTTCTTCCCACCAGCGCACACAAGCTGTGAGGCAGTGTGCATGTGCTGAGTGAGGGATCCCCAGGGAGACATAAGACATGCTGAAGCCCTTAGAGACCTTCCCTGGCCACAGGGCCCTTGGTACCAGGGGTACCATTTACAAGGGACTTATCTGTGTGCCAGGGCTGTGCTAATTGTGGGAACAAAGGTACAGTTTAGGGAAAGAACACTGGTGCTGGGGCCTGGTTGGCAGGGTCCCAGCATACTTTCAATCATAACTGGCATCAGCAAAAGGCAAAAAGTCAGGGGGTAATCATGCCAAGGAAGGCATTTCCTTACACAATCCCCGCCCCCCCCAAACGATAGAGGATGAGACTAACCTTTCCCAAGAGAGTCTTCATTTTCTATGTGGAAGAACCTGGAACGACCATCAGCATTGGCATGGGCAGTCCCAGGTCTGTGTTCCACTACAAAGTCCATTCCCTGTAGGGAATCATAACTGGCATCAGCAAAAGGCAAAAAGTCAGGGGATAACCATGCCAAGGAAAGCATTTCCTTACGGTCTTCTTCTCAGACAGTGAGAACTCTATCCCTCCCCTTGTCAGAAAAGGACAACTACAGAATGGCAGCCCACTGCCTTTGAGGGACCATCTGAATTTTGTAGGCCCTCTCAAGTACAGCAACCCACTTGTAAATGTCATCCCCACCTTGTATGGGGACCAATTGTGTGCAAGTTTCTGGAATCAATGGTGTCCTCCCTGACTCCCTAACTCCTGAACCTGCTGCTGCTGCCACCATGGGGTACTAACCCCAATCCCTGCCTTTCCCTTTTCCACAGCTAAGACCTCCCTATCTAGGACTAGCTGTTGCTGCCTCAGCCTAGCCTCCTCCAGTCTCAATTTTCCTGAGCTCCCTATCTATGGAGTCATCACCTGGAGTTGTACCATGGGATCCCTCAGACACTGAGGTGATATGGGAATGTGCAGAGGTAGATCTTTCCCTGATGTTTGTGACCCTAGTGACTTGATCTCTGGTTGTGAAGGGAGCACTACCTGAGTGACTACCCCTCCCACTACCAGCTACAGTACTGGGTCTGCTAGGTGTAAGATCTTTGGACGAGCCCTCCCCTGAACCTGAAGGATGATTTTATGATTCTAAGGGGTCAGAATCTCTCTCTACGTCCTCCTCCTCCTGGCTACCATCATGCTCCTGGTCGTCCTGGAGAAGGAGGCTCAACAGGAAATTCTTGTTGGGGTTCTTCCCTGCATCTAGTTTTCTGTCTGTGCAAAGGCCCTTCAATTGCTTGAAGGTCATGCCCTCATGGGGTTTACCCATGACCTCAGAGCTAGGCCCAGTAGTAGACATGATGTGTGTGTGTTAGTGTAGTGTAGGGAAAACCTAATCTACCTAAGCTGTAGTCTCTTGGAATGGAAACTAAGAGACTAGAACCCTGTACTACGTATATATGTATATCTCTAGGTATAGAGTATTTTTTCCTGTGGAAAGCACCGGTGACAGAGTGATAAGGCAATTGCAAGTACTTATCCCACCGCTGCACCACCAATGTGGGAGGCTGGCCTGTTTTTTTGTGGGTACCTATACCAGGTCCCGTTTCCCTTATTAGTGAAATGTAGGCGGTGTCTAGAAGCCAGGCTCTCTATGGGTAGCTGTCGCTGAGCAGCCAAGGCTTATCTAGGAGCCATGCAAAGATCATGCAATACCACTGTAGTCACACAGTACTCACACACATGAAAGAAAATACTAATTGTTACAAAAATAAAGGTACTTTATTTTAGTGACACAAATGGCAAAAATACCTTAGAGACTATACTCCCTTAGGAGGTAGGTAATACACAAATTATATACACTAGTATGCAGAAATAGCAGTAAAAAACAGTTAGAAAGTGCAAATAGTGAAAATCACAATAGTTAAAAATGGGCCTAGGGAGAACACAAACCATATACTAAGAAAGTGGAATGCAAATGTTGGTTTCACACCTAGGCAAGTATAGTGTGTACAGTAGTTCTAGGAGTATTAGAAAACACCAAAGGTAGGTAATATAACCCACCCCAGAGCCCAGGACAGTAGGAGTAAATCACAGTAACTTCCTACAACACACAAGAACACGAGAAAGAAAATAATGCAAGAACCAGAAGAGACTGCAAGACACCAACAGTGGATTGCTGGACCTGAAGACCTGAGGAAGAAGGGGACCAAGTCCAAGAAGCAGAGAAGAGTCCAGGGAGAACAGGAGCCTCTGCTAACCCAGATGAAGGTGCAAAAGAAGAACCACCAGTGAAGAACAACAGTCAGTACTGCACCCAAGAAGATGGATGCGGGTTCCTGGTTGGTGCAGATGATGTCCCACGCTGGATGGATGATTGCAGTCTGGTTTGCATTGCTGGATTCTGCCACCAAGCCTTGGCACACGCAAAGCTCATGATTAGCGGAAAATGGCACTGACCGGGACCAGGGGGGACCTAGTGAACTCTAACCAGGAACTCAGAAAGCCCTCAGAAGACCAGGCAGCGCACACAGGAATCCCACAGCACGGGGACAAAGAAGGTGCACAAGGAGTCCCATGCAGCACTACAACAAAGGGTCCCACGCCGTTGGAGAGCCAAATCCATGACTGATTGTTAAGGTATCCACTTATAGAAGGTCTGCATTGAACGAAACTGAATTAATGTAGTCCAGTCAGTTGTTATCCTGAAAATCTGATGGAGATCAAGCTCTCCCCGACATACATAGAGCATTCCAGTTCTAAAGACAAAGACAGTAGGAGAGTCGGGAAGAAGCCCTGAAGTTCTGTGAAGATGTCTCTATGTGGCATAAGCTACAAATACACCTTTACCACATGCTAAGTACTGTGAATATGATTTAAAGTAATGTAGAAATGTCCATGCTTTTTTGGCATGCTAATACTGTACTCATATTTCCCTATACTAATCCACCAATAATTCCTCTTGGATTCCGGGGTAGGGTGCTGCTCTCCGAAAAGTGCTTCGACACCTTGTCAGGGGTAGTACGCGCTATATAAATACAATTACATGCAAGCTCATTTACCATGTACCTCCCTGCTTTTTTGTCCGACTCCAACTTTAGGCTCCCTGTGGAGTGATCAGGTTGTTTCAATTCTTCCTCTACTGAAGCTCTCTGAAGCTCTCTTTTGATACTTTCATTCGGCTTTTCTCTCTGTATTCAGTATGTATTTCGGTACAACAAAACTGCCTAGATAGTCAGAGCGCTTTAGCACAAAAAGGAACATATCACCTGTCCTAACATTATGGCAGCCAACACCCACTAAACTCAAAAATTGGCAAGTAAATCATTATTAGCAGTTTTATTCATACATTCATGGCAATGTTAGTCTTACATTCGTTTAGGTAAATCAAAGCCCAATGGAATGTTTTAAAACAGCATGGGTGATACCGTATTTTGTTTCAGAGGGAAATAAAAAACAAAAAAACTAAATTGTTTATGTTCCATGTTAGTATAAACAATATCTAATTACAATTTGTTTAAATCACATTGTGCCAGGTCTTGCCCCAGGTAAATGCCTCCAGGTGAGAAAGTCTGATGGACATGCAACCCCGATTGGTTATCAACTCGTTCACCTCGCACAAAAAAAGTGGAATTAAAAAAATTGCCAAGCCTTTAAACCTTAGCAGAGTTGTGCATTTCTGAGGCGGATTAGCCAAAGGGTGTCTTCAGACCGATCATCAAAGAGAAAAAGAAAGAAGAACATGAATGTAAAACACACTGCTGCAAATGCAAAGTTCTTGTAAGGGACAACAGGAAAATCGCACTAAAGTGGTTATTGCAAAATTAAAAGAGTATAGTCTACAAAGTAAGTCCAGAAAAGCTGGATCATGTAAGATATTCAGGATACCCAAAGAAGATGATTTTGCGTAGCATAATTATAAATGGAACTCATTTACAAAGTCCAGAGTTATCCTGACATGGGTTCTGCCAGCCTCTATCTATGTCGGACACCTCTAGTATAAATGTAAGGCTGCAGTTGTGTTCACATGCAGTGTGTGGTTCTATTAGCACTGGAACGGGGATGTGTCATACATACTTGGTCACATGTAATGTAAATACCACCTTAACTTTTGCCTCAGGACTCTTTCTGCCCCCACACCTCCTTCCTCAACGCACGCATCCACCCCACCCCACCTCCCCCGCAGTAACACTCATGTTTATCAGACGCCTCTAGTCTGCTTCGTTCGGCGCACAGCCTCAAGGGCATTCGCTTTCATGAAATGTCCCTTGTGGAAATACCAACTGACTAGTACCAACTGGTTTATACAGTTTCTTTTGGGGTATATGTGTTTTTGCAATGAACCTCCATGATGTGATTTTGAGGCCATAATGATTATGCTAAAATGAAAAGTATAAGTACCAGAATGTAGGCGCAGTAGGCAAAAAATCCAGGACTGGCGGCTTGTTTCACACATGACATGACTTGAAAGTGTTGAAATTGCGATGGCTGTCCTGCGGAACACGGAAGGAAACGTTTAATGCCTAAATAAATCGAGCAACTGAACCAACAAGCACAATTAGCCACAAATCAACAGTTCCAGGATGTAAATAGAGTAACTGGAATACCACCGGATGTCAAAACAACCCCATGCCAACCACTGACTGGTTCGAGCAAAAACCGCTTGTAGGTTTTAAATTGGAAAAATCGCTAGAGTGACCAACTGCCACTCGTCATTTTGCGCCGTGGCATTAACTTCTGGTTGAAAAAAAAATCAACTTTCACTCTAGGGAATCTTGGAACGGGAGATTTAAATGTGTTTATTCCGAATTAAACTCTTGGCGCGTGAGCTCTCGCTTAAACGGGCCTTTTCAATTTGGGATTAACTTTAAAAAAACAACTTTGTCATTTTACTTGTTGAAAAGTAACTTCGATGTACTCTATGAATAAAACACTGTTCCTGGAAAGAGAGCTCTGAAGTTGTTCCTTGTCACCGACCCCAGTCCCTTTACGTATGAGTAAGTGTAGTCCTGCTTTTTGCCTGGAAATGTTGTCTTTATATGCAGTATCCTGAAGCAAGGGAACATGTAAATACTTTTAAAGCATTCTACAAAGTTACATAGTAGACAACAAATTGTTTGCATTCCCGCAAGTGTCACAACTCAGTTACAAACAATTACAAACTGAACGTCGAAAGCTACTACAAACTGACATGGTGCAACTAGACATCCCTGCTTGAAAATGGTGACTGAAGTAAAATACTTGATATCAAATTACTTGCATTTTAAAATGCATGACTGCCAAATTGCCCCAGTCGTGTATGATGACTTGACCCAGTTCTGGCACTTTAGCCAATAATCTGGGGTGTTTTGTCTCACTGTAACTTTGCATGGGGTCAAACATCACATAATGCAAAGTGCTATTGGGCAAAAAGTTAGAACTAGCTCAAAGAGACATTTTCACAGCTATGAACATGCGTTTCGATGCGCACTGTGTGGCTGGGAATTTCCTTGTTAGTCACCGGAAGAAGAAATAAAGAGGAGTAACTGAATTTTAACGTTCGAAATCACTTTGCTTGCTTTTATCCTGACACCCTCATTTCCTCAAAAGGAGCCACCTAGTTCAATCCTCATCAAGCAGGGCTCTCAGGCTACAACCAATCACACACCCTTTGAACTTCAGCAGACAGTTGTCAAACAACAGCTGTTCACGCTCAGCAGGTCAGAGCACTGCAGCACAACAGGCCACTCCTCGATTCCCGGTGTGACACACAAACAGGATACACATAGTTATCTTGCGTCACAGATTATGCAATGTAGATTTGTTTTCATTCCTCTTTGCAACTGTATGACAACTCGCTAAAAAATGTAAACCACAACTTTGCTGTACTTCTTCCGTGAGAGCACGGAGATTCATCTGCACGTGCGTCCCGCGCCTGCTCTGGAAGTTCAGGCCCGTGTTTATACTTTTTGACGCTAAACTGCGCTAACGCAGTTTAGCGTAAAAAAAATTTGCGCCGGCTAACGTCATTCTGAAGCGCCATGCGGGCGCCGTATTTATTGAATGGCGTTAGCCGGCGCAAGCAGACCGGCGCTGCCTGGTGTGCGTGGAAAAAAACCACGTACACCAGGCAGCGCCGGCGTTGGGAAAAGTGGCGCTAGGGCGTCTTAAAAATGGTGCAAGTCAGGTTGACGCAAAAAATCGCCTCCACCCGATTTGCGCCATTTTTAACGACGCCCAGACGCCATTTACATGACTCCTGTCTTAGTAAAGACAGGAGTCATGCCCCCTTGCCCAATGGCCATGCCCAGGGGACTTATGTCCCCTGGGCATGGTCATTGGGCATAGTGGAATGTAGGGGGGCACAAATAAGGCCCCCCTATGCCACCCAAAAAAAAAAAACTTACCTGAACTTACCTGAATGTCCCTGGGATGGGTCCCTCCATCCTTGGGTGTCCTCCTGGGGTGGGCAAGGGTGGCAGGGGGGGTCCCTGGGGGCAGGGGAGGGCACCTGTGGGCTCATTTTGAGCCCACAGGCCCCTTAACGCCTACCCTGACCTAGGCGTTAAAAAGTGGCGCAAATGCGGGGTTTTTTGACCCGACCACTCCCGGGCGTTATTTTTGCCCGGGAGTATAAATACGACGCATTTGCGTCGCCGTCATTTTTTTAGACGGGAACGCCTTCCTTGCATCTCATTAACGCAAGGAAGGCGTTCACGCAAAAAAATGACGCTATTTGCCCATACTTTGGCGCTAGACGCGTCTAACGCCAAAGTATAAATATGGCGTTAGTTTTGCGCCGAATTTGCGTCGAAAAAAACGACGCACATTCGGCGCAAACGGAGTATAAATATGCCCCTCAGTCTTTACTAAAGACTCTTTAGCAATAGATAGGGTCCCAGCTGAGAGCTTATGTGAAAAGGATTTTTAGTATCTAGGTTTGCTGCTGACACCTTTCTCTGCAGAATTAGATTTTTCCGCCGTGAGACAGGAAGTTGGAAAATATCCAGGCCCACCCAGATTTACGAAAAAGTCACACAATGCAGCACAGCACAGCAACCAAGGCCCATATTTATACTTTTTTAGCGCCGCATTTGCGCCGCTTTTTAAGGCAAAAGCGGCGCAAACTTACAAAATACAGTTGTATTTTGTAAGTTTGCGCCGCTTTTGCTTTAACAAATGACGCAAATGCGGAGTTAAAAAAGTATAAATATGGGCCCAAGGGTGCTGCCTTGCGTGACAAGGGGAAAGGAGAGCACCATATCTACCGAGAAATGACTTTCTCCTCCCCTCTCCCCAGCGACAGCGCAGTATTCTGCAGCAGAGCAGCAGGCACACACCCTTGCACCATAGTGAAAACGTGTCTGCATGAGTCTAGCAAATTTGTATTGGTTTGTAAATTCTAAATACGATTTCACATCAGGTCTGTGTTAAAAAAGTAACACAAATCCATCTCAAAACCTTTCTAAATCTGGACTTTAGTTAGTGTAAATAGTAGGTCGCTTGTGGATAGCCTAGCGGTTACCATAATATCCTACTGGACTGGCTTTGGAGGTCATATCACTTTGTAGCAAGGTGAAGGTATTATATGGTATGACTAGGTAGTTTTACCATAGAATGCCAATACAGTACCCACTAGTGGACCTCGGATTCACTCTCAGCAAACCCTAGCTCAGTCCTGGTAGTGTGACAAAGAGCAATGAGGCCATTTAGAGGAACATGTGTAACGCATTTCACATTACCAAAATGGACAATAAGTAAATGACACAACTCAACAGAAATCTGACACCAATTTAGAAAAATAGATTAGATTTCAATCTTAATTTAGACACCAAAATGATTTCTGTAGCTTTTGTACAACTGGAGTTGTTTAGGTCTTTGGAAAATACAGTACTTTGCAGATTTAAAGGGCTTCCAATTAAGTTAATGGGGAAAATAGCAGTGTGCACTTGAGCACCTGTAGGGTAGGTTCTGGCGAACCAATGGGAGCTTAAGGTTCTACGGGGACCAAGATTCAACAGTCAGACTTTTGTTACCTTTTCCAGGGAGTTCGGTTGCAAAGGTGACTTGGCTTCCTTGATGCTGAATGGTCCACAGTGGCAGGTGCGTTTTGCACTCTATTACAAAACTGGACTTGGTGGTGGACTCACACTCTGCCTTTCAGATGTAGAGGTCTTTGGGGGCCAGGACCAGGATTCAATCTTGGATCTGCACCACCTCGCCCGGTGGTAGAGGTAGCTCCTGGGTGTCAATCACTGGGCTGGTCGTGCCAAAGATGCTTTGCTGCTCCAGTCAAAGTCATGTCCTTCAGGCTGCAGTACCACAGGAGAGGGGTTTCTGGCGATGTCGGTCTCCATGCTGGGTGGGTGTCCTGGAGTCGGTGAACATCACGTGGACGTCGGGTTCTGTGCAGGCAATAGACAAGCCCTGGTAGCTGCAAGGCGGTCCACTGGCTTTCTAGCATCTCAAGGTTGTTTGGCGGGGAGTAGAGGCTCGAAACTTGGCACAGGCATCACTCCCACTCCTTAGATGCTGAACACTGAGTTTCTTTGGACTTAGGCACTCATAGCCTATTGGAGTGCAGTTCTTTGACTTCAGCACATTTTTCCTCTTGCAATTTACAGGGGACGATTGCCACCAGTCAGGGGAGTCTTCCTTGAAGTTTTGGTGTCCACAGGGTCCTTCTGGTCGGCACCAACAAGTTCTCACCTCTAGAACACAACAGACACTCAGTTCCAGTACTGGTCTCCTTAGAACGCTCTGTGTTCTCTTCTTTACACTGGGGCTGAAGTCCAGGTACTGTTGTTGGTGCTGACGTTCCTTTGTGCCTCTTTCTTCTTGTCCAGGTGAGATCTAAGTTCTGGTGCCAGGGGAGCCGCTTAAATCATAGTTTAGGGGGCATTTAAGGGTGTGAGGGACAGTGGCCAATGGGCTGCTGTCCCTGCGGCTACTCAATGCAATGACGACTTCCTGTGGGGAGAACGTCACTTTCTACCCAGAACCCACTATTCTTAGGGTCTGCCAAGATGGCAGAACCCTTTCTTGGTGGTGCAGACCTCTTAGCCCATTTAAATGGTGTGACTAGTTTGAGGGAGGTGCACGCCTCCTGCATAGCTAATTTCCCACCTGCCTACCCAGGCAGGGCAGCAATGTCTTTGTCCTCTGCTGGGGAGATAATTCTCAGCACATCAAAGGCGGAGGAAGCCTTTGAGGCTCACCGCCTTGATGCTAATGTCACTAGCCAGCCTGAGAAGGAGGAGGTGTGACCTCCTTCCGGCCCCTGGGACTTTGTCATACATCCTGCCAAGGTGCTAGCACCACTGGCAGGAGATCAGACTCTCGACTGTGGCGTCAGCAGCTTGGGAGAGCCCACCAAAACAGTACAGGACTGGATAACTTGATGGGCTCCCTCTAAGGGTGCCACCTGGGCCTCTGCTTTTTAATCCTAATCATGGGCATCATGTTCAGGGTTAAAAAGTACAGTGATTGATACCAAACACAACAGGATTTGGCCAGCCCATTGCAGAGCTGGAGATCTGAGCAGTGGTCAGATGCCAGCCCATGTTATCCAATGGACCGCTGGTTACTCGATCCAGCATTGCAGTTTAAATGCTAGCACAGGGCATATGCCCTCTCTCATGGAACAGTGCACCCTGCCCGCTGGGCTAGAGGGGACCTATCTCACAGGTGACTGGCCTGGCCATGAGTTGTAACAGGGATGCTGCCTGTGCCTGGGGCATGCAGATTCTCACTCGAGAAGCAGGCTGCTCATGCAGGCTGGCATGGCAGTTCTGCAGTCTCTCTTTTACTTGGAGTACTCACGGTGGCGCAACCAGTGCTGCAGCCCAGGTATCCCTTGCCCTAGGTATCCTGGGTACAATTTACTGGGGACCTACAGGGGTGGTAAGGTACTTGCCCATTGGCCTATGCAATTCGACATATACTGTAAGAGAAAGAACATTGGTACCGGGGCCTGGTTAGCAGGCCTCAGTACACTAACAGGTCAAAAACCACAGCATCTGACAGCAAAAAGTGGGGGATGACCATCCAAAAAGGGAAACTTTACAACAATGCTACAGGGACTCTTCTAACAATCCTTTTTTGACCGACAGCAATACTAGCTATTACAGATTTTTCCTACTGTCCCTGGAGGTTTCCTAGGCTTTCCAACTGCCGTTTTACTCATTGTTTCACTCAGCATGATTTTGCCATTGAACACATACATTTTGTGGTAACGCGTTTTAACAAAAACAAATTTGTGGCCACAGAGACTATGAGCACCTGCGTGCACAGATTGGTTGGGGAAATACAACCAGCATTGTTTAACATTTTAAGGCTAGCCCAATATCGTATATTGCAAGAGCAGGCCTGCTAACTTCGTACATGCCAACATACATGATTCATGAAAGAGCGTGCAGGGAGAGCAAATCAAGTGGATCTACCCCCTCAAATGTCTTCTTTTGTTTTTTTTACACAGCATTTTTGTATTTAATAGGTTGCTTTAAAAAAATGTTTCTCATTTGGCAAAACAAACGCAGTGATGGAGGCCTACTGTGCCTTTTGGGACTCCATCCCTGCATTGGCAGCCACTCACATGGGACCTATCTAATTAATGTCAGTTAGGCAGGTCAATTTGAGGACCCCTGTGAATGGACAATTTACAATGCAAGCAACCTGTGCATAAGTCAGATTGCAAATTGCTTTACCTTTTGCAAACCAATGTGCAAATTGCATGTCCCTGGTCAGAGAATAGAAATGATACATCTGATCAATTGTTTCTCTGTTGATGGAAATTATGGATATACCTATGAGAAAATTATATGACACAAAATTGGCTGCATTTGTGGTTGGGTGGATTCAGGATTCTTCAAGTCATCCAGCCCACAGTCGTCCAACTCACCTGGGTTTTTCCCTGTTTCCTGCATGACTAGTCCATGCATCTGCACAGTGGAGTGCACAGCATTATTTACTGGTAATCTTCATTTCTCTTAGTCATACCCGTCAACGTCACAGTCATTACCGGTAAGTAATCAATGTATTGCATCTAAGTCCCTCGTTCTAGTCCCAGTCGTAAAACTATGAGATACACCACTTTATAGGCCTTTGACAAGAAAATAGAGTACAAGCTAAAAGTATGCACACCCAAAGAACTTTAATGTATACTGTTATAAACACAACCCTGTTAGACCTAGCATACTTGGAGTGGTTTTCTCCCTAACTTTTTGTCATCAACCCTCCTGCTTTGCTGACTTCTTTTTTGCTGGTTTTGAGACTCTGCACACTTTACTACTGCTACAGTGCTAAAGGTGTTGTGTACTCTCCTTAAAACATGGTGGAACTGGCTTAACCCCAATGGTATATTTAATTTACTTGTAAGTGCCTAGTAAAGTGGCAATACTTGTCCCAGGGCCTATAAATTAAATGCTACCAGTGATCCTACAGCACCGATTGTGCCACTCATGTAAGTAGCTCTTTAAACATGTCTCAGGTCTGCTAATGCAGCCTGTGTGTGTTTTACACTACAATATCGGTCTGGCAAAATAAACCTTTTGCCAGGCCAAACCTTCCTTTTTAATACACCTCTAAGGTAGGCCCTGAACAGCCCCAATGACAGGGTGCAGTGTATTTAAAATGGGACGTTTGTTTTAGTTGTACGTGTTCTGGTACTGCAAAACACTTATATTATTTTTCACTACTGCAAGGCCTACCTCTCTCATAAGCTAACATGTTAGTTACCGTATTACATCTAATAAGTGATAAGTTCCAAATGGGAGCAGGTAAGCAGTTCATGTTTGGTGTCTTTGGATGTAATGACAAATTCTCTCTCATGGTGAAATGGATTTTACATTACAATTTTGAAAATGCTACTTTTAAGAATGTGTAATTTTCCTACCTTAACTATTTAGTGCCTTAAATCTGTCTGGGGTTCACATGACTGGGTGTAGCTGACAGTTGGCCTTTGTGTATTCCTCCTAGACAGCCACACACAATAGAGAGCCCTGATATGCCTGGTTTGACAATCACTTGCAGGATGGGAGAGGGGAGCAGGGCACAGCCCTACTTAGCCTTGAAAAGGCTGTGTCCTGCCTCCACAAAAAGGGCTGTATACCCCTATAGTTAGTGTGGAACCATACCAGGAGACGCAGGGAGCATGTGTATTTCAAGAAGAAACCTCTAGATGTTTCTCCCACGTCAAAGGAAGGTGTACTTCAGACACCTACTCTTTAGTACACTTCTGAACTTTTGGATACTCTGCCAGGAAGAAGGACTCCTGACCTGCTGAAAAGGCTGCCTCTCTGCTGGACTGCTGCCCTGAAGGACTACTGCCTGCTATTCTGGCCTGCTGCCCTATTGCCTGGGTGAGAAGGACTGGATCTGCATCTGTTGCACCCAGGACCCCAGAGTGACTCCAAGGGCCAGTTGGTGGGCCTCCTGACTACAGCCTCAGGGACAGAAGGCCCCAGCCACCCCCTTGAGCCCAGCACCTGGACTCTGCCATCTGTAAGTCCTATTGTGCCAAGTGGTGACACCCTAGTCCTGGACCTTTGTCAATGGGCCTAAAGGTGCTCTGCCAGCCCATCTGTAGATCCAACTTACCTGACACATCACTCTGCAGCTTGCACAATCCTGAGCAGAACTAACACATTACCTCTGCTCCAAGGGTTATCCCAGCACAAGGACTCTGCATCAACTTTGCAGCCCACATCTCAACTATCTTGTTGATGGCAGCCTGCACGATGACGCAGGTTCTCACATCGCAGTCTCACAGCCCTTCGGAGCCAACATATTGCCCAGACTGTGCAATGCATCCGCAATGCCAGATTTCACATTGCAAGTCCTAGTCAACGGGATCCTCAGGGGTGAAACAGGACCTCACAGAGGCTTTGCAGTCCCCCAGAACCAATGATCTCCTCAGCTGTGCGATGCATCCTCCGCATGAGACCTCATAACAATCCAAAACCAGGATTTAAGGTACTCTTGTTCAGAGGGCCTAACTAGGTCCCTGTTGCCTGCCCGGGCTCCACCGTGTTCAGCCTGAACTTGTGCCTTTTTCCCGATCCACTGCGACCAGATAGCCACAGTTGATGCTTTGTGCTTCTTGGGGCAATTTTCTATCAAATATTTAAAATTACATATCTTCAGTTCTACTGATTGGATTTTTGTCATTTTGATCTTAATCTATTAATTAAAATGCACCCTATATTTTTAAATTGATGTAGTATTTTTCTTGTGTTGTGTTTTCACTTTATAACTGTTTGAAGTGCTGCATCAATACTTTAATCATTGCCTCTAAGTTAAGTTTGAGTTCTCTGTGTCAAGCTACTAGAGGATTGAGCACAGAATAATTTGGGGTTTGCTTCTGCCTCACCCTGACAAGGTTTGTGGTTGCTGCTTGAGAAGGGTTTCACCACCCCTTTAGCCAGGAATCCTATTTATTACAACCACATACCAAGAAAATAAACCAGCTTGCCTAAGAACTGATTTAAAAAAACTTACACAAACATTCTTATTACAGTCAAATACATTGCTCAGTCTGTATTGTCTGAGACATGTAGAGTTCAAAGACCAGGTAGCCATTCTATAAATCTCTTGGATACAGACTCCCTAGAACTCAGCCCAAAAAGGCAGTCATAACCCTTGTGGGTTTTCTCTGAATAGACTCACTTTCAGAAGATCACTGATAAGCCTGCAGGATAGTATCCTTTAACCATCTACGTAAAGTCGTGTTAGTTGCTTCCTTCTCTTGTGCTTCTTGTCCAAAGGCTACAAACAGCTAGAATGTTTTCCTGAAAGCTTGTGACCTGTTAAGATGAATAAAAAGAGTTTGTTTAACATCCAAAGCGCGAGGAGACCTCTCCTCCTCCGCAGATGGAGAAGGGAAAAAGGAATGAACGGTTACCCCTTGTGAGTTATGAAAGGAATGGTTGACTTTAGGAAGAAAAGAGGGTTCTGGTAGTAGGATTACACCATCATCGAAAAATCTCAAAAAAGGAGAATAAACAGATAGTTTCCTAATTCTTCATGGTGACTCGATAGCCACTAAGAAAACAACCTTATAAGAAATAAATTTCATGTCCACTTCTTCTAAGGGTTCAAATAGAAGAGATTGTAAAGACTCGAGAACCATAGGCAGATTCCAAGAAGGAGAATTAAGTTTCACTACATGTCTTTTATAGAAAAGCTCTTCAAGACTCTATTAATTAGATTACCAGTTTCTCCTTGAGGTTCAGAAAACTCTCTAAAGTAGCAAACCAGTAGCATTTATTTAAGTGTATAGAAAGAGAAAGTTTAAGCTGAAATCTCTCCACCCAAAATGGCAACACTTCAGACAATAAACAAGAAGGAGCCAAAAGATCATGCAGAGGACACAACATGTGAAATGTCTCCCAATGCTTAGACTATGGGACTGATTACGACCTTTATGGAAGGGATACTCTGCCACAAATGTGACAGATATCCCGTCCGCCATATTACAAGTTCCATTATATCTTACGGAACTTGGAAAATGGCAGGTGGGATATCCGTCACGTTTGTGACAGAATATCCCATTTGCCAAGGTCATAATCAGGCCACTAGTCTTTAAGGTCAAATTCTGAATGGTTTCCACCAAACCAGGAAGGAGACCCCTATTCAATAAACTCAGCTTTTCAACCACTAAATTAGAGAACCAGATTTAAAGGAGGAGGGTAAGGAGTCCTGAAGAGAGACAAAGCTGGAGGAAGAATCCATGGGGGAAAGTTGCCACACTCTTCACAATCAGAAACCAAGAGCGTTTTGGCCGATAGGGAACTATTAAGATTACTTCCACCTTCTCCTGCTGGATCTTTGGTAATATCATTGTAATTAGCGGAAAAGGTGGGAAAGCATAGGTGGGACCAATCCACAGCAGAGTGTCTGTTCCCCATGCTCTCTTCTCTGGAAACCTTGAGCAGAACCTCTGGACTACTGTGTTTCTGCTTGATAAAAAGAGATCTAGAAATGGAGTCCTGAACCTCCTGCAGATTTGTTTGAAAATCATGGTTGATAATAATAGGTTCATGGATAAAGGGAAAGATCTGCTCAAATGATCTGCATGTTGTCTAGCCCTCTAATATGTGTTGCTGGCAGACTCAGTAAATTTGTTTCTGCCCATAGTCCACCTGATTCAGGGATATGGATCTTGTGCTTTCTTGGTGATTTATGAAGGCAATAGAGACAGTATTGTCTGATCTTTCTAGGGCATCCTCCTGAAAAATGAGATCCCTGGACTTTAGAATGGCTCCGTAAATTGCGTTAAGTTCCCTCCAATTTAATGACTTCTTCCATTCCAATCATGACCATTTCTGCTGATATGACTGACTGAGGAAGGTTGCTCCCCGACCAATTTTGGTGGCATCTAATTTGGTGGTATTATAAGAGGTTGCTTAGGGTGCATCTGTATGCCCTTCCAAAAACTGTCTGTGTTCAGCCACCATACAGCTCTTGCTAGATCTGACTGGACTGTGGAACCAATGGTCGAAGGAGTCAATCTTTGGAGAACATAATTTGTTTGTGCAGATGCCACAGAAAGGGGTGCACACGAAGACATAGCTAAAGAACTGTGATAACATAAGCCGCCATATGTCCCTGGACCTCCATGCATGCCCTCGCCGGAACCTCTGAACTGGAGAGAAGCTTGACATTATGTCTGTCCTGATATTGGCTCTGATGAACCTGATCTCCATTGATGGGACCAGCAGGCATTTCAGCAGGTTGAAAAGAAGACTTTACTGCTTCATCACACGCTTTGTGAGTTCCAAAACTGTCAAGGTCTCATAAAAGGAAGGAGCATACAGCAAACATTCATTGAGATATGGAAAAACTGGTATCTCCTGTGAATGAAGATGAGCCACTACAGGAGCCTTTATCTTTGTGAAAACTCTGGGTGCTGGTTTAATTCCAAAGGGAAGGACCATGAATTACCCATGGTGACTCCCTACCACAAATCTCAGGAATCTCCAGTCCTTCTTTGCTACAGGGATGTTAAGATAAGTGTCCATAAGGTCTACCATAATCTTTAAGCTCTGCAATGGAATCAAAGGGGAGAACCTTTAAAGTGTCTCCATCTTGAATTTGATGCCTGGAAAGTACTGATTGAGGTTCTTCTAGCTGATCATCAGACATCAGCCCCCAGATGACTTCTTGATCAGGAAGATTATTGGTTATACCCCCAGCCTTCTTTCATTTGCTGGAACAGGACTAATAGCCCTTTTCCTTAATAGGGAAGTGATAACCTCCCTCAAGCCTTGACTCTTGAGGGGATCCATGGGAAGAGGGATTTGAATGGTTTCTGAAGTTTCCATAACAGCCCAAAACTCTATCTGGTAACCCAGTTTGACAATGTTGAGGACCCACTGGTCTGACGTGATTGCCTTCCATTCGGAGAAAAATCCCTTTATCCATCCGCTGACCTAGAATGGAGGGAGATTCTCGGCGTAGTCAGGAATCCTGAGGTTTCGAACCTGAATCCAGTTTCTGTTTTTTAAAAGATCAAAATGAAGAAGAGGATTTTTTCTAAAATCCTGGACGATTCCTTAAAGGTTGCCTGGAAGATTTTCATCAAGAAGATTTAGAAGATTTAGAAGATTTTGGCACCTCCTTCTTGAATGATAAGGAATGTTTCCTCTCCTGAAACAAACAATAGAGTTTGTCATCTGTAAAAAATTGGGTTACTGGTTGACTGGGGTGTGAGCCCTGGTTAAGCAGCAACCACAGTCCTAGTCAGGGTAAGGAACAAGCAAACCCCAAATTAACCTTTGCTCAACTTCCTGGGAGGTTGGTACAGAGCAATGAGGCTTAACATAGAGCAATTTGAAAAGAATTTGTGCAACACTTCAAACAGTAAAATAGTAAAAACACCACACAAGGGTGCGTGGCCAACCAACATGGCTGTCCGGACGTGATTCCTGGAGGCTTCACTCAAACCCCTCACAGACACGTAGAAGCCAATGTTTAGGTGGAGGTTTCACATTTGTGATGCCCCAGTGAAGGTGCATGGAGTGCCGGGGGTCGAGGTGAGCTGTGGTGGGGGCACCTGGCAGGAGCAGTGGCCGCCTAAGGATGAAGGTATGAGACCGGGAGCACAGTGGCCCCTTTGATGACTGGCGAGGGCCGCGAGTTTCCCCTTGAATGAGGAGCGGTTGCGTGGAGAGAAGACGGTGTGGCCGCGCCTTGGCCTGGGTGGGGCCCGGCTTCTTCCCGGTGATGAGCGGCGTCGTGGGCCCGATTTGAGAATGCCGGTGGGGGCCATCCTACCTCCCCGTTGGTGGAGAGTGGGGTGCGACGGTGAGCCCCCCTGATTCACAAGGATGGGTCCCGCCGGCAACTTTGCCTGACTCCAAGATGGCGCCCATTGGCAGGGCACGAAGGAGCTCTGGGAAGGGCACCGCAGGCGCCTGTGGCCGAGATGCAGCATAGCACACCCCCCCCCCCCACTGAAACAGCAACTCGACAACCAGGCCCCGATCGGTGAGACAAGTTCAAGCGGAAGGAGCAGCGGATCCAGTGGTGGGCGACGCAATTGGTGGCGGCACGGAGAGTAAGAGAGCGGTAAGACCCTGGGAGGCGCCTATGCCTCAACGGAAACCACAAGCTAATAGGGTCTCCAACTACTTTCCCCCGCCAGTACAGGTGGGCCTTCCTCGCCGCATACAGGTGAGATGGCGCTAACGAAAGACGACCTCCTGACATCCCTCCATACTTTTAAGGCAGCGCTGCGGGAAGAGCTCACAGCAGATATTAAGGCTACATTGGATGCCTTCAAAACTGATATTAACACTGGGCTGTCCTCTCTTCAAGATGATTTGGACTCAGTGGGGACCCGCACACTGGATTTAGAAGCGCAGGTCCAGGAGATGAAACAGCAAGGAGATACTATGGAGAGAGAGGTTTCGCACCTTAAGTCGCAACTCCAGCTCTCAATTCTTAAATGCGAAGACTTGGAAAACTGCTCCCGCAGAGACAACATTAGAGTGAGGGGGCTGGAGGAAGGCAGCAAAGGTGCGGATCTGGAGGCCTTCGTGGTGGGTCTCTTTTCCACCATCCTGGGCAATGATCATCCAGAAGTACAAGTGGAGCGGGTGCATACGGTAGGGACCCCGCTCCGCCAGCAAGGGGAGGAGGCCTAGAGATATCCTTGTGAAACTGAGCTCATTCAAAGTAAAGGAATGCATCCTCCAGCAGGCGAGACAGCAGGCCTCTGTGTCCTTCCAGGGGGCAAAATGACCATTATTCCAGGACATTGCTCCAGCAAAGCTGACCCGACGGCTGCAATTTCGACCAATTACGGAAGCACTGCGAAAGAAATATGTTAGGTGGAGATGGACATTCCCCTTTGGCTTAGCCTTTGAGCTTAACAACAAGTCATATCACTTCACAGACCTCGAGGAGGCAGCAGTCTTGCTGGGTCTACAGGAGAAAGGTGCAGAAGAATTTACCAAGGCACCAGGAGGATCACAGCGACAGGAGGACCCTTCTACCTCCACGGATCAGTGGAAGCAACTGAGGAGGGGGAAAAAGAGTCTCAAGAAATAAAGCATTCCACCTGGCCCGAGACCACGAGCAGGACAAGCTATGGGCTTAGCGAGCGTCTCGAACAGGGGTCACACAAGAACTCTTAATGAGACTGGGGGGAGGGACCCCCAATAAAGGGGGCCCAAGAAAATTCGATTGGAGTAATACAGGAACACAAGACGCATAGTTAAAGCATTCTCCTTTTCACACTACTTCACATTTCACACTGTTATGGTTTCCATAAGAGGTCTCTGTGGGGGACGAGAGTGAATGGATACTCACTCCCCTCCATGAAGACCGCAGGGAGATTTGAGAACCAGCAACATTATGTTTACGTGTTTATCTTTGATTTTTTTATCTTTCATGTTATTGTTTGTTGTCCTTACTTGGCGTGGGCAGGCTGTCTGGGAGGGGCACAATGTCTCCAGGGGCCTGTGGGCGGGGGCAGGGATGGGAGGTGCCCGTGGGATGACCGGGGTGGAGCTGGCCCGGGTGAGATGGTATTGGTCAGGTCGGCAGGATGTTATAATTCCTATCATGGAATGTCAGGGGCTGAACTCACCTAATAAGCGGTCACATAAGGGAAAGTTCTTTGATGATCATCATTATGATATTGTTGCCCTGCAAGAAACTCATCTCAAGAGGGGAGAGGAACATCCACTGCATCACAAACATTACCCCTAGGTATATACCGCTTCAGCGACAATAAAGCATTGTGGTGTTGCCCTGATGTTCCACAGATCCATCCACTTCCAGATTTGGGGTACAAAACAAGATAAAGAGGGCAGATTCTTACTGGTCAAGAGCAATCTTGGAGGGAGGGCCTGTACGGTGGACACTCTATATGCCCCCAACAGTGGACGAACGCAGTTTCTTTAGTTTTTTTTGGATGGGGTGGAGGGCTTTGCCGCGGGGGATATTCTATTATTGGGTGATTTCAACCTTATATGGGACATCACTCAGGATACAGCTCACCCCCAGAGAACGCAAACAGGTTCCTTTGCTAAATCAGTTAAATCGGCCCTCAACAGGTTAGGTCTCTTTGACACATGACTTACCCTTAACCCGACGGTGAGGGACTATACCTTTTTTCTCGACTCTCACAGATCCTACTCAAGGATCGACTACATATTTATGAGTTGACCCCTTCGGCAGGCTCTTAGATCAGCAACTATCCCCCCAATTATCATATCTGATCATGCCCCGGTGGAGATGGGTATGGATTGGCCCAACTCGCGCTCGAAATTCAGATGATGGCATTTCGCAATTTTTTTTAACCCGCGACCCAATGATCCAAGACGATTTGCGGAGGGCTATTCGAAAAAATTTCCAGAATAATATTGCGGCGGACACTTCCCCCCCCCACTAATTGGGATTTATTCAAGGCAGTCATTAGGGGTAAATGCATTTCATTAGCAACTTCACTACATCCTTTAAAAGCCAAAGAAAGACAGATTTTAGAAAATAAACTGAAGATAGCAGAACAGTCTCATAAACACTCCCCCACTTAACAGTCACAGGAAAAGGAAAAGGTGACCTCCGTTAAAGGAAAATTGCAATCCATATACACGAATAGAGCAGAAATTGCATTGCTACGACTTAAGAAAACTCATTATGAAAAAGGGAATAAAATAGGCACACTACTGGCAAGGTAACTATGCACCAAACAAGCTAAGGACTATATAGCTCAAATACATGATGAGTCAGGAGAACACTATTCAGATGAGGGGAAAGCTTGAGCCTCTAGAGATTTTTATACCCGACTGTACAAGTCAGACTGGCCGGACAACCACGCTCACGACATTTACAGACAATAAACAAACCTTCCTCGGGTATCCCGGGATACCAATGACTTCCTGACAGCACCCTTCACAACGGATGAAGTGCAGGCAGTCATTGACTCTCTTCCTCTACACAAAGTGCCGGGCCCAGATGGGTTTAATGCCCATTTCTACAAAAACTTTAGTGCAGAGCTAACACAGCACCTCACTGACTTGTTCAACTATGTGAGAACTGAGCATACAATGTCCCCCACCATGGGAGAAGCCCTAATCACACTCATCCCCAAGGCGGGGAAGGAACCTCAGATCTGTGCCTCCTATAGACCTATTGCCCTACTAAATCTTGACGGAAAATTATACTCTAAAATCCTGGCCAGGAGACTTGAGGAAGGGCTGTCGGATTTGATTCATCCTGACCAATCTGGTTTCATCAAGGGCTGCCAAACGCACGATAACCTGAGACGAGTCTTTCATCTGATGGAAAAAGTGACAAAGAAACAGGTACAGGCATTGCTACTGACGTTGGATGCCAAGAAGGCTTTTGATAGGTTGGAGTGGTCCTTCTTGGTGGCTACTCTGAGGCGGTTTGGGTTCGGGGACCAGGTTATAGCAATGGTGATGGGCAATTACTCCTGTCCCCGATCACGAATACTGGTAAACGGGGTGGCGTCCGAATTTTTTGACCTGACACAGGAAACGAGGCAGGGTTGCCCTCTCTCCCCAGTGCTCTTTACACTTGGTGTGGAACCTTTGGCGGCAAGGATGAGGGCTCATCCAGATTTTTAGGAAATCCGGTTTGGTCCCGACCGGCATAAAATTTAATTGTTTGCGGATAACATATTGCTCTTTGTTACTGAGTCTTGCACTACCCTACCGACAAACCAGGAGGAGCTTGCTCTTTATGAGCAGGTGGCAGGCTTTAAGGTGAATAAAGGGAAATCATATATCCTCAATTTGACAATGCACACATCTGAGATGAGGGAGATCGCGCCTGAATCTCCATTTGTTTGAGCAAAAAAGGGGATTATGTACCTAGGCGTCAAACTCACTCATAGGGTCGCTGACCTGTATAAAGCCAAATACTCGCCCCTCCTCAGAACCCTCCAAACAGACTTTAGGAGGTGGTCGTCTCTTTGGCTTACTTGGCTGGGCTGTATCAATACCATTAAGATGACGATACTCCCAAGTTTTTTTATATATGTTTCAAAGCCTGCCCATTGACATCCCTAAAGATTTTTTTATAGGGTCCCGTACAATTATCACCCGGTTCATATGGCAAGGTACTAGGGCCAGACTTTCTAATAAACTGCTTACGTGCTCTAGAGACAGGGGAGCGTTGGCACTACCAGATCTCCTAATGCAGTGGTTCCCAACATTTTGACGTCTGTGGACCCCCAGTTTATCATTACTGGAACCCGGGGACCCCCACTGAATATATATTGGAATCCGGGGACCCTCCACTGAGTC
Organism: Pleurodeles waltl; assembly: GCF_031143425.1. Lineage (NCBI taxonomy): Eukaryota > Metazoa > Chordata > Amphibia > Caudata > Salamandridae > Pleurodeles > Pleurodeles waltl. Next base: position 940,238,065 of record NC_090440.1, on the reverse strand, counting down.
ATTACTGAAAGCTAGGGATGTAATCTGATAATATTATAGAATTTTTTAAGCAGTCGCGGACCCCCTGAGGAGGCTTCGTGGACTCCCAGGGGTCCCCGGACCACAGGTTGGGAACCACTGTCCTAATGTACTATAGAGTGGCCCAACTCCGTATCATCGCAGAGTGATCACTCCGTGAATCGGACAAATTGTGGTCGCACATAGACAGGGCAGTGGCTGGACGGACAATATGGGACTTACTGTGAAAACCCAGAGGGGAGCAACCAAAGAACGCTTACCTCAGTACCCCTACCGCTACCACCCTTAAGGTGTGGGACACAGTGACAAGAGCCTACGAGGTGCCAACTTTTCCTTCACTGCATGCCCCATTCAATATAACATGGCCTTCCCCCTGGGAATGACACCAGGACCATTTGATAGATGAAGTGAGGGTGTCTGCGGATCGCAGATCTATATCATGTGGAAAATATACACACGTTTGAAAACTGTTGTAGAGACTTTCAGCTACCCCAATCCAAACACTTCCATTACATTCAATTGAAACATTGGGTCACTCAGCCTCACAAACGATTTATGGCCACCAGAGATCCTCTTCCGATTGAGAAGTTTGTCCAACAAGGAGGGGTAGAGAAAGGTAGCATCTCCACATTGTATAAACTACTGGCCTCGGCACAACACACATTTACACCTCAGCATATTTCTTTTTGGGAGCGGGTGTTGGGCTCCACAATAGAGGAGGGCCACTGGAACCAGCTATTTCACAATATAACTAAATATAATCGTCCAATGGGGGCTAGAGAAGCACACTATTAACTACTCTACAATTGGTACCTCTACCCAGAAAAACTTTTTTTTTAAATCCCCAGATGTCCGATAGGTGCTGGAAGGTTGTGGTATGCTGGGTGATTTCTGACATATTTGGGTGGATTGCCCTGCTATTCGCCCCTATTGGGAGGAAATCCTGTCACACTTAATTGAGATTCTGGGCTACCCCAACCCGACGTCTCCAGCACAACTTTTTGCTAGGCCTACGTGCCCCGGAACTGCAACATCAAACTCTGAGAGACCGCTCTATTATGTGGTTAGCATTGTGGGCTGTGAAGACGGCTGTTCCGACATTCTGGAGAAAAACAGAGCCACATCCTATAGCATTGTGGTACACTAGAATATGGCACAGCCTTGCCATGGAATGTTTAACAGGTAAAATGGCTGATTCAAGGAGAGGCTTTGACTATATTTGGGACCCCCTGGTGCGGTTTCTCTTCAGAGGCCTACCTCTTACTGCCTGTAGCCCACGTCTCAGGGCACTGCATCTCTTTCATGTGTAGGACGCAGTATCATTGAGAAGAGAGCAGAGCATGGTTGAGCAAGGTGCACCTGGGGACAGTGAAGCGATTCCCTGGATGACACATCCCGGGGCTTGTTGACCACGCTGAGTGAAATAGGACACACGGTTTTGTCGTTCTGTTTTGTTTTTCCTGTTTACATTCGTTATTTGGTATTTGAGCTCTCATGCAATTTCAAGGTGGGCTCATGTGACATATGATGTCCGCTTCTCTACAAGTTGTTATTGCAAGTCGTGCTCAGGGACTGATAGGGGGCGGATCAAGGTTTGTGCCAAGAGTCCGTTTGAGTTGGAGAGGGGTGTGAGGAGAAAGGAGAGCATTGCGGACGATGATTAACATGGCGTGATGAGTAGGCCAGGAGTCCCAGGATGGCAGGCTGGTGCTTCATGCTGGTGATACCTCACGAGCGTTCGATGGTATTGAGCAAAGAGATGGGCTGGCGGCGGCTTGCACTGTTTTCCAGTGTGAACTGCGTTGTTCCAGTACGAACAGGCCCGTTCATGGTCACAAAGAGCCCAAAAACTTGAATTTGAAAGCCCAAGAGACACACCAAGTGTCCAGGATATGAGGGGCACCCCTTGTTGGTCAGGAACTTGCTGAAGATGGGTCAAGGAGCTGTTGGGGAGCCTTTTATGTCCCAGAGGCTCGGATCAGTAGGCCAGCAGACTTGCACTTTGAGTCACTCTGGGGTCCTTGGTTCAAGATGAAGTTGCAGGTCCAGTTTGTCTTTCCCAGGCAGGCATGAGGGGAGCAGGGCAGAAGTTCCTGTAGAGCAGCAGTCCAACAGAGTGGCGGTCCTTGTAGCAGCAAAGCAGTTCCTCTTCCTGGCAGAGTATCCACAGGTCCATAAGTGTACTGAAGTGATGTTGTCTGAGGGCCTTCCTTTATACACTGATGCACTGGCCTGGGAGGTGGGAGAACCTTCTAGACAGTGATCTTGAGGGTGAGGGATTCCTTACCTCCCCTGCTCTGGCTCCAAGCTGGCTGAAGTCACATTGCAGGGTTGTTACGCCCTTTGTATGGACACAGGACATAGCCTATTCAGGTGAAAGTGAGGCTGGGCCCAGCTTCTAACTCCCATCCTGGAAATGATGGCCCATCTAGTCACGTCTAAGATCTCATTGTATGTGACTAACTAGGATGAATGCACAAAGCCCAACTGGTAACTACACCCAGTCATGTGATCAGAGACAGTCTACAGGCACCAAATGGCTAAGGCAAGAAAATACAAACTTTCTAAAAATGCAATTTTCAAGACTGTAATTTAAAATCCAACTTCACCATATGTTAGCATTTTAAATTAGGATTCCAGAGGCACCAAACAGGGACCATTTATCTCTTGCCATTTGGAAATTACACTCATAAAATGTAAGAAAGCAACTCCAATGTTATCCCATGGGGAGAGACAGGCCTTGCAGCAGTGAAAAATAATTTTTAGATTTTTTCATATCCTGGTAAGGAAAAACTCTTAAAGTACATGTCCAGCTTTTTAAACACTGCACACAGCCGTTGAGGCTATCTAGGGCCTACTTTAATGGGGTCTTATATGTATTAACATTGAAGGTTTCGGCCTGGCAAAAGGTTTATTTTGCCAGGGCAACATGGTACTTTACACCTGCACACACAGGCTCTAAAATGGCAAGCCTGAGACACGCTTAAAGGGCTTCTTATGTAAGTGGCACAATCACTGCTACAGGCCCTGGGTACATGTAGGGCACATTACTAGAGACTTATATGTAAAGTAAATATGCCAATTGGGTGTAAGCCAATGGTACCATGGTTCGAGAAGAGAGCACAAGCACTTTAGCACTGGTTAGCAGTTGTGAATTGTGCAAAGTCCTAAGGCCAGCAAAAAGTAAACTTCCTAAATCAGGAGGTCTGAAGGCAAAATGTTAGAGGAAATCACACTAGGATGCTAAGTCTAACATCTTTCAACTGTGCTCTGAACACATCTGGGACCCTAAAAAGGCATTTTCAGCTTGGTGGATCTCTGAGCTGCGTCAGTGTTCCAATCTTTTAGATATAAATTTAGTCTAGCTGAAATTGAGGCTCCACTGTATAGGATCGAGGGTCTAACCACATCAAAGGAGATATATGATAAAACCTCAATCTGGTGCTCCGTAGATTCTAGTAAATGGAGCAGTCTTTTCCCTCGTGGATGGCCTGGAACAGGGATTGAAAGTCCGTGAGCAAAGACTGTGTTTTATATGCTCCATTAACTCCACTCTTTAACACAATATGGGGTCTTGTATAGACTTTCTTTAATGAAGAATCCACATTCTTGTCTGCAGGTTTTTTCAGAATATTCTCATCTGCCATGGATGATCGAATCATCAAACTGGCCACCATAGAATCCACCTGAATAGTATCAGATAGACAGGTCTCCATTTCCTCCAGGGGATAGAGTTTGCACCATAATCTGGGTAGGGAAATCTTCTAAGGTTGTTAAAGACCTCTAGAACAAATGGATGGATTGGCAATCCCAAATTGAGATGTCTAGGAAACTGAGGCAATGTTGTATCTTACAAAAAGGATGGCTTCTCAACAGAGAGAGAACCAATATTCTCCCTGACATGAGGAGGATCTCCTGGATGACTTCCTTGGAGATGTATTTCCTCTTGTTGTCCAGAGGTGAGCAGGAGTCCTCACTGTCCGAGGAGATATCAGAAGCAGAAATACGTTTTCCTGATTACTTTTTGTTGAATGCCATATTAATCTTTCTTAGAGTCATCTTTGAAGGTTTTTAAAGTTTCCAAGACTATTTGAAGAATCTTTTCTTTCTCATCCTCCTCTCTTCCCCGCTTACGTTTCCTAGGAAAGGGAGAGGAAGCCCCATCCATGAAAGACAATGACATGGATCTGAAGAAGTATATTGCCTCTTCACAGAATGTTTTTTCATTCTCTGCGGAAATTGTATCTTCTTAGGAAAAACAGAATAACCAGATGAGCTGAAACTAAAAGGTCGAGCATGCAGAGCCGACACTCTCCGTTCTCGCATGCACAACCTTTATTGCTCCTTAAGGCGGGAGAAGAAAAACTGAGGATTATGGGCCAACCTACTCCTCAGGATACTGAGAAACGTGGAAGAAGGACCCTGCTGCTTCACTCCTTGGTGCCCTGGATAAACAAGGAGAAGGAGCATCATAGCTAAGCAATGGCAACCCAGCAAGGTAAGTTGTTATCCTCTGCGAAGAGCTCCTGCATCATAAAGGCAGAGCCCACAAGACCAGCAGAGAAGCACTCCTTCCCCAGCCTTACCACTATATCCTGAGTCCCTCTCCTGAAAAAAATAACAGAAGGATTCTGGGTAGCTACCCTTTATATAGTACCCAGGAGAGTAGGTAGGGCTTACTTAGAATTTCCTGTGTTTTTTCTGTCCATGAAGTGGAGTCACCTCATAGTATAATGACTGGGATAAGGGACTTAGAGGTAGTTACACATCTACAACATGAACAATGGCGCTTATTTAAATACACTTGCACAGTGTATGATTTAAAATGTCATCTACATTTAGACACAATCTATATTCCCTAATCATTGTATTCATGCTTAAAGCACCACTGGCTTCAGGTAGATACAGGATTAAGTTTAAAGTCATCTGCTCTACCTACATAGCCAACTGGGGAATAGCCTGATCACAAGTATAGGTGCTATTTATAGCACCTGGTCAATAATGATGCACGTTTGACCTACCAAAATGTAATGAATGTTGAGTTATTTAACACATCAGATAATTAGCGGATATGTTAAATAAAAAGTCAGACCCATACATAAACAGGGGTTTACGCATGATTAAGAATGTAATGAGCAACTCGTAATCAGGGCCTTAGACTCTCAATTTTTGCTCATCATCTGTACACCGCATTACCCATGAATTTTTCAATCAGCTGAAACACTGGAGAAGAATGTTGGGAGTACAGGGACCAAGGTGGTATAACACTCTAAACTTAAACCTAAAAACACAAGCAAATCAAAAAAACAATGAAACACTAAACTTGCCTACCATTAAGCTTCAAGTGATAAAGTTGTCATGAGTAGAACATCGGACAAGGCTGTTAGGCTGTACCACCGATGAGACTCTAATGGCCCTCACTATTGAACAAAGCTGAATTACCTCCTGCAGAATTTTGAGTGCTCTAGAATATCACATTAGAAAGCTCTTAAATAAATAGATAATACATGCATATGTGTTAGACCTGTCAGCTCTTGGGGTTGTTTCCCCTTTCTTTTTGGCTTCTGACCTCCTGTTATGATCATGTGCTGAACTTCACTTTTGCTGGCTTTAGGACTCTGGGCATTTTACCACTGCTGACCAATGCTAAAGTGCAAGCACTCTCTGTATAAATTGGATTGGAGATTGTTTTTTCCATGATTGGCATACTTAATTTACTAGTAATCCCCTAGTAAAGTGCACTGTGTGTGCCCAGTAACTCTAAATCACATTCTACTAGTGGGCCTGCAGCACTGATTGTGCCACACATGAGTAGCCCTATGAACATGTCTCAGACCTGCCACTGCAGTGTCTGTGTGTGCATTTTTGAACTGCCAGTTTGACCTAGTGAATCCACTTGCCAGGCACAAACCTTCCCTTTCTCTACAGGATAGCCTCCCCTAAGGAAGGCCAAAGGCCATAGGCAAGGTACAATGCATGTCATAGGTAGGACTTGTACTGCTGTGTTTTACATGTCCTAATAGTGAAATACATCTAATGTAGTTTTTCACTATTGAACGGCCTATCCCTCCCATAGGATAACCTGGGGATTTCCTTGAAATATCATTTATGTGTAATTTCCCATTGGGAGCAGAAAGAGACATGGAGTTTGGGGTTTCTGAACTCACAATTCAAAAATACATTTTGTGGTGAAGTTGGATTTTAAATTGTAAGTTTGAAAATGCCACTTTTAGAAAGTGGGAATTTTCCTGCTTATTCTGTGACGTGACCTGACTGTGGAATACACGTCCGAGTCAGACTGACAGTTGGGCTACTTGTGAATTCACTCTAGAAAGTCACACAAAGGAAGCTGACGTGTGCCCTGTATATCCTGATGGGTCTTCCTGGGCTAGAGTGGTGGGAAGAGCTGACACCTGCCCCTGAATAGGTCTGTGCCTGTCCGTACACAATACAATCTCCAACCCCCTAGAGTGTGTATGGGGCCAGGACAGGGATAGGCAGTGTCTTGTGCACTACAAAGACTTTCCTTTGATGTTTGCCTACTTCAAAGGCAGAAATTAGTATAAGTATTGGACTGCTGACCCCACAACTTTAGAACACTTCTGGACTGAGGACATTCTGCCAGGGAGAAGAGCTGGATGCTTGAGGAGGACCTGGCTGTTGCTTTGCTGTGCTGGCCTGCTGCTACTACTTCTCCCATGGGAGTGAAAGGACCGGACTTTGCTTTCTACACTCTGCTTTCCAAGGTTCTCTAAGGGCTTGAACTGAGCTTGCCTCCTTTTGTGAAGTCTCAGGGACATCAAAGACTTAATCTGCCGGTGCCTGGGTCTTCTGCTGAGAGTCCTGACTTGCCAAGTGCTGCCAAATCCAGTCCCTGGGCCCTTGGAAGTGGAAGATGGTGACCTAAAAAAAAATCCATGCACCGTGGCCATTGCGGCAGAAACAAAAAAAAAATCAATGCAGGGCCTGCACTGCAGCTAAAAAAATCGTTGCGGCACCAGCGAAATCGACGCATCACCTGCTTCAGCACAGATCCATCATTGCCCTGTGTCTGGAGTTTCCACGGATCATCCCTGGGTGTCAAATCGTCAAAATCAGCGCAAGGAACCGAGGTAGCATGGCTGGAAACTGATGCATAGTTGTACTGCAGGGAAAAAAATCAATGCATTGCCTACCCAACGGGGGAATAATTGATACACGACCTCAGTTGTGAATAAGGAACCAATGCATCGCTTGCTTTTCTGACACATCACCTCTCCTGCTGCTTTATTTTTGATGCATACTAGGTACTTTGTGCTAAAACAGCACATCCATTGATTCCTGTAGATTAAGACTCTTAACTTTAAAATGTATAGCTTTTCTTGTGTATGTTGGATCTTTGTCATTTTTGGTCTTGGTTTGCTCAGATAAATATTGGCTATTTTTCTAAACTAGTGTGGATAACGTTTGTGGTGCTTTCACTATGTTACTGTGTGTTTGCACAAATACTTTACACATTGCTTCTGAGATAAGCCTGACTATTTGTGCCAAGCTACGAAGGGGGTGAGCAGGTAATATCTTAGGTGTGTGACTCCCTTACCCTGACTAAAGGGAGGGTCTCTACTTGGGCAGGGTGCCAGCTAGAGACCCCAGTTCTAACATTACCCAAATGCATTCCACTACTAAAACATGTATTTGATTCAGTTATAACTGCATGTATTTGAAGAGCTCAATAATTCAAATTATTGCTGTAAAATAATTTACATTTTATCATATCTAGAGCATGTTAACCAAAATTGAAGGGGTGAGATGTGGTGGGATGAAGAAAGGTACCCTGTCTGCATAGCTGTGGAGAGAATGTGGCACTGCCTAAAATCTAAGGTAGCAAGCTGTAACATTTTAACTAATGTCTCAGCACATACAGCAATCATGCTTGTGCACTGAGCAATGGAGTTACCTTTGTGACACAGACTGACACTTAGAGTGGGGCTCTGTGGGCTAGAGGGGCACCCCATGTGCACCCACTTTGTCAAGCGTTACTCCCATCTGCTTCCTAGGACGAAGATGTCCAACAGTGGTGGAAACATTACCATTTACAGTGGCAAGGCAAGGCTGTTACATATCCATGACAAAGAAACTGGTCTACTGGCCTCTTTCAGCTTTTCAAACTGGTCTACCAGTCTATGCAACCAGGTCATTTGCCTGTTCCCGGAGTCGTTGATGTTATCGGTGTGCACCGTTTGGTACGGGTACAGAATGTACATATTGAGAGTGTATTACAAATGTGACCATTGTTACTTTCAAGTGGTACATACGATGGAGGGTTGCAGAGGCAGATGTGAATTGCAGTGATCTCTCCAAAGTGTTCAGAAGTCTTTTGTAGTATGTCACATGGAGGAAGTGTTAAGTAGAGGAGACAGCAGACCCTTTAAACTTAGGGAGTTTATCACTGTTGATTATTCTCAGAAATGGATCCCTCCTATAGGTTAATACATAGTTAAGTGGGTCAAGCTCCCTTGCCTTTGTGCTCTTGTTTTGGTTTCTTGAGCCCAGAGACTCCCAGCTCCAGCCCACCTCCCTGCTCACACTCTGTGATACAGACCTTGGCTGAGCACGTCTGGGTGGAATAAGCAAAAGGGCAGAACTGCCCAGAACTGGTCTCAGAATTGAAGGTTGAATTACAAAGCTACTGTCTGCAACTTCAGTATAATGATGAGCAATAGACTTCCAACCAGTGTGCCAAGATGTTTTCACTGGAACCTGGGATCCCCCACCAGTGGTGATCAGTGGATTCTTCTGTGCTCCAAGGTTGGGACATCCACTGCCAACTCAGCTTGCCAAGTTGGACCACAAACGTTTGAGGACGTTTAACTGACTGCCAGAAGAAGCTGTTATGAAGCAAATTGACTGCTGAAGAGAGGACTTTCAGGAGGACAGTGAAGGCCTGTATAAGCCACTTAGTGGATGAAACAACTATTAGAGGCACAGAGAAGCCAAAGGAGATCATCATCTTACAACCTCAGACGGTGAATTCACTGGACTAAGCTGTGCTCAGAAAGAAGATGAGTTCTTGTTTGTAGACGAGGAAATGGTACATCCAGAGCCGTAGTCATAAGGGTGTGTGGGCGGAGGTGGGCAGCCTATGTTGATTTTTGGCTCTTATAAAAAGTTTTGTCAGCTTTTGGGCTGAAAATGCAAGTAACTTGACATTAAATTAAAGGAAACCAATCGCCTGTCATTAAAGCATGGAAGTTAAAGTGAGATATGTTATCTGCATTATAACACAACCAATTGCACAGAAACAAAGTTTTCCAATCCCTTAGGCATGCGTGAGGTGTGAATTTGAATACAGTAAAAAAATATAAACACTGAAAAGTGCAATGTATGAATGAGCTACATACATGTAAACAATTTTCTGGCTCTCCTTTGTTCTATTTTGACCCTTTTTTAATTAATGTGCAATCAGCTCTTCTTTACATTTGCGTTTTCTCAAAGCCCGTCCATCTTGCCAATATCCACTACTTTCCCTTCTGATGATAGTGACGAGCTGTGGCGGTTTTAAGCGCTATAGGCAAACACATTGAAATCACAGACACCTTCATTTAAAGTTGTTTCTTAGCTTCACTAATTAAATTCATTCAGAATCTTATAAAAAACATGGTATGTATAAAAATCCTCATCCTTAGCGCAGTTTGCCGTGCCTAGACATGCACAGTAAGTGGACGTTTTCAGCGACCTATAATGTAAAAGCTGCTAAAAAGCAAACAAAACGTTTTCTGTTCCCAGTTTGCATACTGCAGCAGATGCTGTGGCACAAGGGTGGAGGAGATGCAATGGCACTCTTTCTTAGGGGTGCAAGTATAAATAGTGCAGCAGGTGATATATGGGAAGTTTTCTGACAGAATAAAGTAGGAGAAGGCCCTGATATTTTGGTTGGGTAGCTGGGTAGCGACTAGCCACCTCTCCATACAATTAGCAGTAGCAAATCAACATTTCAAATACTTAGGACTCTGGATTTCTAGGGAGCAGAAATCACACTACTCCCATTACTTCGGAGACTAGAGACAGGCGTGAAGCACTGGAGGGTATCTTTAAAATGATTGCGCTACCGAGATTCACATACATACTGCAGGATAAGCCCATACGCCCTACCCAAAACATTCTTCCTGGGCATAAGTAGATTACTGAGATCCCTACTATGGCTAGCCAGCACACCACAGGCAGCACTTTCCAATCTACAACACGCCTACAACATTCCACAACTGAAGGAGATATAGCATTGCCAAACCTTCATAGATACCATGAAGCCACATAGGTCAGTATAGTAAATGATTTGACATATGCGCCACTTGAAGATCCCCTATTTAAACTAGACCAGGTAGCACTGGAAGAGAAGGGTTACTTCCATGCACTGTATGGAGGCAAGATAATGCCTGACCCCACACCAGTGATGGCCACGATAAACAATGGGATGACAGAGGCCTATCTACACTAGAGGAGGTCTGGGTCGCAAACAGCATCATGGCGATTATCCACCTCAGGAAGGAAATTATATGGCATCCTCGCAACCTTTTAAATATCTCCATCTGTGACATGCACTCAAGGATTGATCACACCAGGGGAGGAATCCATGGGGCACTCCCCCCCCCCCCAGACTGTACACTATTAGATGTTCATAGGGCCACAAACACAATCTCTCTCACATCCCACACACTGATGAGAAACACCCAAGGTAAATTCGAGCAGCTAAGGGAACACTGGCAACAATACATGGGACAACTAGATGAGGACAACTGGAGAGATGCATTGCAATTCCTGATAAAAGCACAACACCGCCTAATCCAACTGAAAATACTACAGAAAATATATTACACCAGGCTCCTCCTGCATAAAATGGATGGAATAGATGATGAGATGTTCCTTCAGGCATGTAGACACAGGAGCACACACCTCCGCACACTATGGGAATGCCCAAACCTTCTAACGTCGTGGGAGAGAGTTAAGCAAAGCCTAGAAGAGGCCAAAGGAACCCACATAGAGGCGTGTTTATACCTGGTATTGCTAAGAATACAGAGAGAGTTAGATGCAAACTCATATAGGAAACTTCTGATTAGTCTGGGTTTTCTGCTAACTAAAAGGGAAATAGCACTTTAATGAGGCAGCAACATAACTCTGAAATTGAGAGTTTGGGAATGAGAGATGAATATTGTCTATATCAGAGAAAAAATGATTCATAAATGAAGAGGATGCCTCAAGAAATGTAATAAAATATGAGAGGGATGGTCTACGGAAGGTTAGAGGAACAACTGGCGGACAACCAGACACTGAGCCAAGAGACCTGAGAATGTCGAACAAATGGAGGGACACACCATGAATTCACTATGGACAAGATGCCATTACAAGCAGAACTGTGATACAGATACTACCACTATACACAGAGTTTACAAGCAGTTGCAATGCAAAGCGTCTCACATTTGCTAGAGTTAGAGTTTTTAGCGTTGTAAACTCCTAACCAGACTTTTCTTGCCACACAAATTGAATGAAAAAAAACGAGCATGATCACGCTATGTAAAATGCAGCACGATCACACTGAAATTAAAAACAAAAAAAAACAAGTGCAATCGCGCTATGTAAAACCCAACGCGATTGCACTGCGTGAAAAAAAAAAAAGATAAGGTAGTGTAGAAACCAGGCTGAAAACATCGAGCCTCGTAAGTTTTCAGTAGTTGGCAGGTGCACTTGAGGAAGGCTAAACAGCGGAAAAGGCATGACCTATGCCTGCCTTTGTCACGGTTTCGGGCGGGTCTGATCAGGACTCTGGTTGAGACACCCATTGAGGTCACTGAATATCCTAAAGAGGTAGTGTACTGGGGCAGAAGAGCAGCTAAAGGCATACACGGAAAGGACAGCTATGGACAGACACAGGAAACAGGAAAGTAAAAGCAGAGCAACCCTTGTGTGAACAAATAGGAAACGGATTACTAGTGGACATACACGCTGGGGTTGTACACAGAGTAAGGCGCAGAACATCCCACATTGAAAGGGAATCTCAATGCCTCTGTGCAGTTTGCTCTTACAGATAGTCACCCTGCCAGCCCTATAGAAAGGAGGCAGCAGAAGTGATTCTGTGTCTGGACCCTAGAGCACAAACAAGGATAGTACTTACATACACAGGACACGCTCTTGTGGGTCCAGCTGGAAACACAGTGGCGATTCCTGAGAAAACAGCAATAGCACACTGTCACTGTTCGGCACGAAAGACAACGTATAACACTAGACAAGGATGGGGGCTGGAATTGCCTCCTGGAAACCAGGAGCCAACCCCAGTACAGAGGAGGACACTTATACACTGGTGAAGACTGATAGAACACTTACCAGACACAAAGAACCAAGAAGAAACAGAAACAGAAGGGAACAAACAAAGAGGCAGAGGCAAGAACTGGGAACAGGCTCAGGCTGAAGTAAAGGCAGGACTAGGACTTGAAAACAGGGTGCAAACGTCTGGCTGGAACAAACAGAGATAGGACTGGGAAACTGAGAGCAGGCTCTGGCTGAAACAAGGCAGGAGCAGGGCACAGAAACAGGGAGCAGGCTCTGGAAGATACAAACAGGTACAAGGCTAAGAAGTAGGGAGCAGACTCTGGCTGGAACAAACAGGAACAGGATCAACCTGGAACAGAACAGGAACAAAACTGGAACACCATCTGACAAAGGGTCTGTAACACAAAGGAATCAAAGTCCAATGCACGACGGGGAGCTTGAGGAAATGGCTGCTTATAAGCAGTTCCAAGCTGCGCTGCACTGGAGAGGTCACAGGTGTGTGTAGTTTCGGACACTTGCAAGTCCTGGAGGAGAGGATCCAGTGAAAAGGAGCAACTGGACTTCTCCCATAGAAGACAATGGGAAACAGAATCCGGGTTTTCCTGTCTTCCAAGCTGTGCATTATGGGATTTGCAGTCCCAAGAAACAAATGTAGTCCTACACAAGTGTACCATGGAGAAAAGAGAAACAAACCGGAGTCAGCAAGGGACTTTAGAGAACTGTTCAAGGTGATTCCCAGGCTTCCGACAGTCCCCGTACAGCACCCCCTAGAGATGGGACGACCAAGTCGTAACAGTATACCCCCTCCCACCAGTCTGCTCAAGAAGAGAAGGCGATCCTTTGGCTGAAAAAAGTTGAAGAGGAAAAGCAACAGCAAGAAAATCCAACCCCAACCTTGGTGGATAAGCTTACAGTCCTGCCATAGGTGAATATTCCAATGAGCAAAGCATGTATCAATACCCACATGGGCTCTAATGTCTTTCCTCTTTATTGTTCGATTGATATTGGAGGAGTGCATGGAGTTGGTTTCTGGTGAAGTGGATTCAGGAGCAAGGAGATCTGAAATGGCAATATGGGCGGTATTCCTTAGGACATTAGTTTCCTGTTCAGTACTGTCTTCTTTGGAGGAGATAATTGGCGTATTAGTAACTGTCAGGTCTGTAACTCCTTCCGACAAGCAGGATATGTCTGTTTCTGCAGCAGTATTTGCATCGATTGTGGTCTGAGGCTTGCAAAGCATAGAGACTTGGGAGACATGGGTAACTGGTGTTCTCAAGGTAAACATGAAAAAGTCAGAATTTTCTTTAATCTTGGATGACTTCGAAGTATCAAATTCAGGAGCAACAAGAGTTTTCATGTCTTTAGAAACTGGATTAACATCTGAAAATGCAGAAGTTCCACAAGCTAATTCTTTAGGGTGATCGTCAGACAAGACTGGGATTTCTTCATTGCAAGTTCTCTGTGGTGTGTTCGTGGTATCAGAAATGGTTTCTTTGCAAGGCGTTTCTACTACAGGTAGTTGATCTTCAACTCTGTTAACACTGAAAGGTTGTTCTTGGGATTGAAATAGAACTGGAGTCTTTTCAGAAATCGCCTCTACATTGTTATCTACATTTTCAGCTTTAGCCTTTGAATTGATGATGGTTTCTTGCAATAAAACAGTAAGAACGGTACTTATCATCAGATCTTCAAATACAAGATTCAAATTCAAGTCTTTAGTTTTAGGGGGACATATTACATCTTTCAGTACATGAGCTTTGGTTTCAGATTGGTGTTTTTCAGGAGTCTTTAATTTCAGAGACACAGCAGGTGGCATTGGTGTGGCTGGTTTTACATCAAAATCAGATACCGGTAGTTCAAAGATCTGTTCTTAACTAACCGTTGAGCTGGAAACAGGATACACAGTGGCAGGGAACAGCAAGTCAGGATCAGTGGTTGAGGCTGTAACTGGGTCTAGTTCTGGGAGAAGGCTCTCATTTCTTATGACAGGCTGTTTAGTTTCAGATTGCTGGCTTTCTTCCTTGTCTGAATTCTCCACGGTTTGCTTTGACGCCAGAAGAGATTTTTAAACTTTCTGAGAAGTCTATTACATTCTTATTAATTGTGGGGATTTCTTCATGGTCAGAAAAATCCATTAGTTCACTTGAAACAGGAACTGTCTCTTCATTGTCTGAAAATTCTATGATATTGTTTGAAAGGGCAGGAGTATCCCCACAATCTGAAAATTCTGGTGTGTGCGCCATTTGAACAGCACTATCTGCAGGTTTATTCACGGCAAGGCAGGAACCACTATCATCACTAGATTCAGATTCTTCAACACTGTTGCACAACTTGCCATTAATCTCCAGTAAAGTCATATCTTGGTTTCTTAAGGTGCAGCTATTGGAGTCTGCATTAGAACTCTCTTCTTTCTTTGGCTTTATTTGTTCTGATAGAGGGGCTAAGACACTTCCTTCTGAAGACTCTGATCCATCCTTTGAATCAAGAGGTGTCAAATCTCTCAGAGATTCAGTCAACTGTACAGGAATTTTCACTGGAGAACTACAGGCTGAGAGAGAGTCTGAAGAAGAGGCTGATATATTTATAACTGGAGCTGTCTTTTGACTGTCATTAATAGAAAGGACAATCTGCTCTATAGAAGTCTTTGGAGAGGCACACAAAGTAGCACACTGTTCTTTAAGCCAAAGCTGGTGATCATTTTCATTTTTCAGGTTTTCAAATTGCCTTGCAGTAGTTTCCATCAGCTGCTCTGTTACTTCTTCTACCTTACAGATAAACAGAATGTCTGGTTCTGGCAACAGTGAAATATGCATTGATGAAAAGAGCCCATGTGCACAATTTCTTGTGAATGTTACAACATATTCATCATAGAAGTCCAATATCTGCCTTTTAATCTGCCAAAACTGCTCTTTTAGTGTGTGTAAGTCCATATTGTTATCAAACCCACTCAGAATAGAAAAGGGTTTAACAGAGCTTTTAGGGATTGAGACTGGTGTATTATCATCCAGTTTGGGAAGAGCACAAGCCTTTTGAGTTGAACTAAGGAATCCCACAGTCTTTACCGATCCCTTTGATACAGGTTCTATCCTGCTGACTTGAAAGCACTGAGGGACTGGTAGATCGTTACACGAGTCAGCACAACACTTAGAAATTGAGACTGATGTACTGTCATCCAATTTGGGAGGAGCATAAGCCATTTGAGTTGAACTAAGGAATCTCACAGTTTTTACTGATCCCTTAGATATAGGGTCTAGCCTGCTGACTTGAAAGCTCTGAGGGACTGATAGGTCTTTATAAGAGTCAGCACTGCACTTTGAATTCTGAGAAACTGGCCTAGATGGGCTGAAGCACTCAACAGAAAACAAGGGAATCCCTAGTGTGGCTTCTTGAACAGTGTCAGGGTTCTTTGTTTTGACAGAGTCCTGGAAGTGAATTTGGGATGCCCTAGCATGAGGCAAGGAATTAACCATTTTTTCTTGAGAGTGAGTGTCTTGTGCAGAGGTAGCAAAAGCACTTCCACGGTTACGAACATTCCTGGCTTCAGCTAATAGATATTGCAAAAACTCATTACGTCCTTGTAATTCTTCTACAGACAGGGACTGGGGGTCATAGCCACAAATAACATAATAGTCTATCATTAAAAGATTAGCAATCCACTCAGTATAGTACTGAACTTGCAAGTTATGGTTTTCTTTAACAAGTCTATCCTTTAAACTAAGGTATTTTTTAGAGGATTTCAGAGAATGTATGGGCTTAGAAAGGGGTGGCTTAACATGATAGGAAAGCCCTTTAGGTTTGTGTGTGCCTTTACTGCCAGGGGAGCTTGAAATGTTTGGTTCGTGCATTCTGTCACGGTTTCGGGCGGGTCTGATCAGGACACCCCTTGAGGTCACTGAATATCCTAAAGAGGTAGTGTACTGGGGCAGAAGAGCAGCTAAAGGCATACACGGAAAGGACAGCTATGGACAAACACAGGAAACAGGAAAGTAAAAGCAGAGCAACCCTTGTGTGAACAAATAGTAAACGGATTACTAGTGGACAAACACGCTGGGGTTGTACACAGAGTAAGGCGCAGAACATCCCACAGTGAAAGGGAATATCAATGCCTCTGTGCAGTTTGCTCTTACAGATAGTCACCCTGCCAGCCCTATAGAAAGGAGGCAGCAGAAGTGATTCTGTGTCTGGACCCTAGAGCACAAACAAGGATAGTACTTACATACACAGGACACGCTCTTGTGGGTCCAGCTGGAAACACAGTGGCGATTCCTGAGAAAACAGCAATAGCACACTGTCACTGTTCGGCACGAAAGACAACGTATAACACTAGACAAGGATGGGGGCTGGAATTGCCTCCTGGAAACCAGGAGCCAACCCCAGTACAGAGGAGGACACTTATACACTGGTGAAGACTGATAGAACACTTACCAGACACAAAGAACCAAGAAGAAACAGAAACAGAAGGGAACAAACAAAGAGGCAGAGGCAAGAACTGGGAACAGGCTCAGGCTGAAGTAAAGGCAGGATTAGGACTTGAAAACAGGGTGCAAACGTCTGGCTGGAACAAACAGAGATAGGACTGGGAAATTGAGAGCAGGCTCTGGCTGGAACAGGCAAGGACAGGACTGGAATACAAGGAGTGGGAATGAGTAGTAAACAGGACTGGGAAACAGAGAGCAGGTTCAGGCTGAAACAAGGCAGGAGCAGGGCACAGAAACAGGGAGCAGGCTCTGGAAGAAACAAACAGGTACAAGGCTAAGAAGTAGGGAGCAGACTCTGGCTGGAACAAGCAGGAACAGGGCAGAGAAACAGGAAACAGGATCAAGCTGGAACAGAACAGGAACAGGAACACAACTGGAAAACCATCTGACAAAGGGTCTGTAACACAAAGGAATCGAAGTCCAATGCACGACGGGAGCTTGAGGAAATGGCTGCTTATAAGCAGTTCTAAGCTGGGCTGCACAGGAGAGGTCACAGGTGTGTGTAGTTTCGGACACTTGCAAGTCCTGGAGGAGAGGATCCAGTGAAAAGAAGCAACTTTTCAAGGTGATTCCCAGGCTGACGACAGTCCCGTACAGCGCCCCCTAGAGATGGGACGACCGAGTCGTAACAGCCTTTCACTAATGAAAGCAAGCGGATTTTAAAAGGCAAGCCCACGAACCAATGAAAGTGACAGGCGTGACATGGGCGTGGTTACAAGTCCAAAGAGAGATTACAACAGGGATGGAGCGCTTGTGCGCTCGACTGTAAAAAGGAAGATGTGGCCCCAAAGGGGGAGGGGGGTTGACTTTGTACTCTGGTTACCTGTTATGTCAATTACTGTAAATAGTAAAATGAACAAAATTCTTTAAAAAAAAAGCGCAGCAGGTGCAGCAACTCTGGGGCCCAGAGTTTGAGGGGCACACTGTATGTAGTTTTTGCTACTAAACCAGTAGCAACTGTGCATTTTTTTTTGCTTGCATTAGGCCGTTGACTCCCTTCCTATTCCTCTGGGTAGCAACTGTAGCTGCATTTTACTGTTGTACAAGAAGATAAGGAAGCTCATGATCCACGTTTTCATTATGGCTTATTAGGGCCCTTGGCACTCCTGCTCATATTTTTCGAAGCTACATCAGGAATGAGGAAATTATTGCTTTGAGGAGGGCATTCTGAACATTTGACAGCCTGACAAGCCGAGGAACGGTACTGCATTATCGAAAAAAGGTTGGGATATTATTTATTGACCAACCGCCAATGATACAGTGAGAGAAGGATGCTACACACTATGCCTGGGAGCAATTTAAATTACGGTGGCGTAATTCACGTAATTTTCGGAATTTCTCTTTATGCTTTTTACTCTAAATTCCTCGACTTTTGCCATTAATTTACGCGGTATAATTACAATACTGTTAGTGGCAAAAATATAAAGTGGGAGCGCAGGAACAACATGAACAATCAGAACGTGATCAATGTTGTTCATGGCAACTGCGTTTTTCAAGCTTTTGTTTTAGCACAAAATGCATCTTTGAGTCAAAACTTGATGCATGGGTGCAGTTCATTCTTAAATACAGAACTAAACAACAGATTGGCATTTTGTGTAATTTAATGTAATTGTCCTAGAATTTCGCGTAATTATCCACATGTTGCACTCTCCTACTACACGTCTTCATTGTCCAGCCATAATCTAAAGCAGCACTCACCAGGAGCAAGTTCCTGCAGTATTAGGACTCCCGAAATCAGAAGCCCTCACCAAAACCCACCTCATGTAAGTGGCATAAAAGCATAAAAGCATTAAGGCCGAGTTAGCCTTACTAGAGTTTGATTATGTGGACTAAGGTCCAGATGGTCTCTACAGCTGTTGCATTAAACCACTGTGCTATGTGAAACTGATATTATTTATTCTGTGGCAATAGCAAGGTTAACACTGTCACTGCTACAACTGCGCCAATGACCACATTGTCTAAAAATGCATCACATAATTTGCCGAGTTTCTTTGGATAAAACAAAGTGCCTACGCTTAAAGGGGGTAGAGCAGGTCACAGAGAACTGGAAGAAGAGTATCTACAACAGCTGCTATTTACTGAATTTAGAAAGGACGGAAGGGAGGCTTGGTTCACTAAAGGCGCTATTTTCATATCACAATTCTCTTCATTACAGAATCTTAAACTACTTATTGATAACCGTGTGATCGCAAAGAGGAAGTCTGTGCTCCCAGAAATCATCTGCTAGCACAGTCTCACAGCTTGTAAGACAGCATTCTATCTCCATTGAATTAAAATTGTCAGTTAATTGGAAAACATAAGATTTAAGCAGTGAGCTGTGTTTCTACAATATCAATAACATCACAATATCTCATGTAACCTGTTGACGCCAACTGCTCTTTCTAATAATGCCAATAGTTTTCAAAAAATTTAAAGTGGTGTACACATCAAAATACACAGGAAGTGCTTCAAAAATCCACCATTTCAAAGCAGGTGATTAATGTGCTACCACAAGAAAAGTGAAGCGTTTCCTGCAGCCATAAATGTGTATGTGGCAAACATGTTTAGAGAAAGCAGCATCATTTCTCTATACATTCTTTGTTTCTAACATGCACTACATGTTTAGCCAGATTTGACCTTCCTTCAACACCAGTTTGGTAATAGTTATAATATGAGGAAAAAGTGTAAGTCCCGACCACACTTTATCTTGTTTTCCTGATTGCACTTTCTACGAGTTAAATGAGAGAGAACCTTTCTCACTACCTGGGCAATGCCATGCGGGCACTGATATTGTTTCAGGGCATTGATATCAGAGCACTGAGGCACCAACAATAACGTATGGACACTGTCACTGATATAGGACACTGAAACAATGACGCAGAGACACTACCACATGGGCAACGACATTGAAGAAATGGGGCACTGACTTGAAGAAACTGACAAATGGACAATGACGGGACCGACACAGTGATCCTAAGATCTTCACATGTGAACATTTACTTAGGAACACCGCTACGGAGACATTGAGTTTTGACAAAACAACACTGACTTAATGACGCTGGCACAAGGACATTGGAAGGCTACCAAAGCGGGACAAAGGAAGTTTGACACAGAGACATTGACTCTGGGACACTGATGAAGGAAAACTGATATTAAGACCGTGATACCTGAAACAATTACAGATAAATTGATGTTGGAAAATGACAAAAGTGCACTGACGTGCGGGGACCCACAATGGAACACAGACAAGGGGACACTCACACATGGAAATTAGCAATAGCACATGGCGAGGCAAGGTGACACAGGACAATGATTATGGAAAAGTGATAAGGATAGACTGAGTAGGTGACATGCACAAAAACAAAAGCACAGGGGCACTGACATGTAAACATTTGCATGGAAAAACTGATACTGACACAGAGACACTGCTAATGCCAATGTGCCATTGGCAGAGGGACACTAGCATTAGAACAGTGACAAGGAAATTCAGTAGCACAGGCACAAGAACACAGCAAAACATAGACATTGTCAAAAGGACAAGCACATAGGAAAACTGCTATTGTGACACTGGTACTGGGATGTGGGCACAAAGGGACACAGGGTTAATGACATAGGTAAGGGAAAACTGACTAAGGCACATTTACATGGCAGCATGGAGACTAGGACACAAAGACAGCCACCTTTATTAAGAGGCCATCAGCAAGGGACTACGGACATCAGAAAAAAAAGGTTATGGCCCAAACTAAACAAGCACTGGCCAAGGCAATAGGATTCGCTAAGTGAGACCTATTGTTGTTGTCAATGTATTTTTAAGAAGTTGCACAGCAGCGCGGACTGCTGAGCAACATGGCTCAAAGAAAATGAAAAACAATTTGCTATGGCGTGGCCACGGTTGGCCGCGTCATATCGCTTTTTTGTTTACTTTAAGCCATTTTGCACAGCAGCCAGCGCTGCTGTGCAACATCTTTAAAAATCATTAACAAAACCAAATAGCTCTGTGGGACCTATTTGGCTTTTTAAATGTTTTTTAAAGATGGTGCACAGCAGTGTCAGTAGATGTTTTCAATCAGTCTGCGAGGTCTGGTTATCACTCTGCCAGACGGAGCATTAGTTAGTGTGCCTTCCTGGTCAGGCACTCCAGGAGTTGCAGCATCAGATTCTACTGCCAAGTTTCAGGATTCATCTGAGTCTGGAGTGTGTTCAGCGGTTCAGAAGTGTGAATGCTTTTCTAGTTAATGACTTTCCAGGTCGAGGCACTGTGATCATGCTCCCTTTGACTACGATGACTTGTAATGGTTGAGTGTTCAATGGGGTTCTTTTGTTGTTTCTCTCTTACAACTACCCAGTCACCTGGTTCAAAGAATGTCTCCTACGCCCGCCGTCTGATATCTGCATGAGCTTTCTTGTTCTTTTTCTTCTCTTGGTCTGCAGCGTGGACCACGTCCGAACTTACTAGGCATCCTGACGTTCACTGTGGTAACTATTTACAAAGGGATTGCCCGACGCTGAGTGTGGCTGAATTTTCCCCCATTGTTGAGTGTGGGGTGGACTGCTATGCCCTAAAGACTTGACAGAGCATGTCTTCCAGTACAAGTCCTTCGTCACTGGCTCTTTGTTCAGTTTGTTTGAGTGTTCCCATGAATCCCTCTATGATTCAATTGACCTAAGGCCAGAGCAGGGTTGTCCATTGGTGTTTGGCGTCAAGACCTCTAAGGAAGCTTTTGAAAACTCCACTGGTAAATGGTGGCCCATTGTAACGACTTCAGAGTAATGGGACACCCCTCAGGTTGCAACAGGTTGCAAAGACATCCTCCAGGACCTTGAGGACTTTGGTTGCACTGGTGGAGGAGATCATCTTGACCAGCAGTATCCTAGAGTATTAATCTATTATTATGGGTAGGTATTTGCCAGATTCAAGTGGGCCATCTCCCACACACCTTCTGGCATCTTCAACATCTCCAGTGGCAAAGGGTGCGTGGCTGGTGCTAGACAGATACATAGATGGCATTTTCGCAGTTCTGTAGCTACTATTACGTCTAGCCCAGGAAACCATAGTCTGTCTCAAAGGTGCTTTTGGTGACAGCTATTCCTCAGTGTCCTTTGTGGGCTAGGTTGATGGCTTGTTTGTGGAATAGCCTCGGAGCCTTGAGGATTACTATCAGTGACCACCTTAGGTCTAGTCCTTCACTGGTGACTGCTAGTTCATCATTGATGTTGTGGAATGCCCTGATTTCCTTGGAGTCATCAACCCACTCCATGCTGTGTTTCCACGTGTTCTGGTCAATGAGGCATATCACAAGAGTCAGTGCTCTGTTATTTTTTGTGGCTTCAGTGATCTGAAGAATTGAGAGGGCATCAGGCATGTTGGTACTGACTATGAATTGTAGATATGTCTTTGCCATGGATGTGTGTCTTTTTGGCAAGACTTGGGGTTGCTTGGAAGAATAGCCAGATTGTGCCCCTTGCCAGGTTTGTGGATGATCACTTCCTCGTATTCCTGGAGACGTTTTCCCCACCACTCAATTCTAGGTGGCATCTTGGCTTTAGGGTTCACAAAATGGTTAGGAGAGCCTGATGGTCCATGATGATGGTGAATTTCTTGCCATAAAAGAATACATGAAAGTGTATGCACACCCATACTACAGCTAGGCTTTTTTCAGGTTGTAAGTAGGCTCTTTTTCCTGTCAGACAATCATCTCTTGGCATACACTACTACATGACAATAAGCTTCTGGCGTACCAGAGCTCTGAGCCAGGACTGCGCCAAGCCCCAAAGGGCCCGCATCAACCATCATCACAGTGTGCAACTTGGGGTTGAAGTATGCCATGACGATGGCTTTGGCTAGTTCAGTTTTAATTTGCTGAAAATGTCTTTCACAATCCAGCGACCACTGAAAAGTCACTCCTTGTTGCATGAGATGTAGAAGAGGGGTGCTGACAGTGGCATAACTTTGGATGGACTGGGCACAGTAGTGGGCCTTACCTAGGAAGAATCGGGGCATGAGAGCATTGGTGGGTGGGTCACTGGACATAAGGACAGCAACTTTGTCAAGGTCAGGTGTCATACCCTCTTCAGAGACGATGTGTCCAAAGAACATTAGATTGGTTTTATGTAACTCACACTTGCTGGAGTTTAGAGTGATGCCAGCTGTAGTTGAGTGCATTTGACAGGCTGGATGATCTTTCTGGTTACTTCTTGGAAGATATCGGTCGCAGTTGAAATGCCAAAATTCAGTCTTTTATAGCAAAACAAACCGATACTAGTGGTGAATGTTGCGATATATCGGCACTGTTCATCCAGCTCAATCTGATGGTAACCCTTATTGAGATCTAATTTGGAAAAGAGTTTGGAGCCACTGAGTTGGGAAATTATGTACTCAATGTGTGGGCCAGGGTGGTCTTCCCTTTGAATTGATTTGTTTGGCTGTCGCAGGTCAACTCATATGCGGGCAGTCCCTGGATTGTCCTTCTTTGGGACGACCACAATGGGTGACACCCATGGGGTAGGACCTTCAGATGGCTGAATGATGTGTAGACTGAGAAGGTTGTTTATTTCTTTTTCCACCACGTCCTTGTAGATGAAACATGAATCTTATATGTCACTATGCCACAGGGCAGACACTTTCATCGATGTGAAGGCGGAGACGGGTGCCTTTCAGTTTTCCAAGACCAATAAAGAAGGCTGGAAAATGGCGAGTAAGGTCAGGGATCATTTCAGGCGGAAATTTATGGAGATGAGTCCCATTGCCACTGTGGTGGCAAAGCTGAGGAGGTATGCTTCTGATGTCAGGCACTGTAATATATGGATGGAAGCTGAGATGCACTTATATGGATGGAAGCTGAGATGTACTTCGTTCCATGCAACAGGATGCAGAGCAGGAACCACAGATGTGGGGTGGTTTGGACGCGGGCCAGGTGTAGACTTGTACGGATGAGCGCTCAAGAAGCGGTGTTGGGTCAAGAGCTTTGAATTGATCCTAGGACATGACAATGAAGGATGCCCCACTATCAATGATGAAAGGGATGTACTGCTTATTCAGGAGCAGGTGGACGACCTGGTGGGTGTTACAGGTGTTTGGAAGATAAGCATGGTGAATTATCTCGATTCTTGAGTGTACTTGTATGTGTCCAAGGCTAGTGGCAGTTTCAAGACATAGGACTTTAAGGACGAGTACACGACAGTCAGGAACATGGAAAGTGGCATCTCTACTTTGCGCACAGCATATGAAGGTGGCTGTGAACTTTCCTAGGCAGTGTAAGGGTGCACCTTCACCCACACATGAACTCTCCATCAGATATCGACCAGCTGTATGCAGTCATTCAGGGTGGAGAGGTCTCTTCTGCTAACGACATTAATGGAGGCACCACTACCGACAATGAAGTGCAGGAGACATCCATCCAATGAGAACATGACTGTGAGTCGTGAGGCTGTTGGTCTTTGTGTTGACATCATTAGGAGATATCCGTGCACCTCAATGTCACTAGTTGGTGAGGTAGTGGAGTGAGAGCATGGGGAGGTGGGCGGATGGTGTCTGGGCGTTGTCAGAACAGTTCGTAAGTGATGGTGCAACAATTTGTCTTATTTTGGTTGACATTGACGCACACTTCCTAGTTTGTCATGGGACCTGCTGCACTCGGAGAAATCGTGCTTTGACTGTACATGGCAGACAGATAGTGATTGTTTTTGCCAGAGCCACTACACACTTGACCTGCGGTTGGCCAATTTCCTTCATGGAGGAATGTTAGGCCACATCTGTAGCAGAATTTTAGACCAGTCAGCAAATTAAAAGTGGGCTTCATTAGCGAATCAAATAAAGTGACTATACTGCAAATCAGGGCAGTTTTAAGCTTGTATGACACACTTTATAGGTGCTTTACAAGGCTTAGAAGACTGATTCCATTAGAGCATTCTACAGACAATGAAAAGGCAGAGAAAACAACAGTTAATACAGGCCCCTCTGACCATAATAGGCACACAAACATTAAAAAAACATACACTGACTTGTCTGACCAGCCCTGCAAACACTGCCAGATTGCCCTATAGGCGAGTCCGACCCTGTACACTTGTGCTCACAAACGCTTCTAAATTAATCCACCTGCTGCTCTGGGTCTTCACATAGAAGTTTATTGTTTAGAAAGCTGGAGGTTCTCTACCAATAGTGTGCACTTATGCATTCTATTCAAGACTTGGAATCACATTTTCCTGATCTGGAAGCCCAGTACTTGATGTAATGGAGCTAAGTTGTATGCTAACTAAATTCTGGTAAGAGAAGGAGTTTTTTAAACAAAAAAGTGATGAGTGAATGCTTGCCAAAGTCTCAGTCATTGGTAGTCGCTCTGGACCGCATTCCATTTCATTGTTTTTTCTTTTTGCCAAACGTACTGTCCAAGACATGGAACAACTACATGCAAATCAATGTTAGACCTGCTCCAACAGGAACTGTCGATTCGGAAAAGCCAGCCTGTGTCCCCTCTGATGAAGAACGCTAATAAGACATTTACATTACTTCATGTGATTGCTCTGGTAAACAATTATCAAGTGTTGCAGTGTCCATTGACACCTTGTTGATGGTTCATACCCCGAACAAAAAACATTTGCAGTAGTAGGATAAAAAAAAAAACTAAGAAACCTGTGATTAAAATGCGATTGAGGGGACTCGAAAACACACCTCAGGCTCTGAAGAGTTTAGAGACGAGTATGACTTTTTCAGGGGTGTAGCTAAAGTCTGCTGATAGTCCACGATATTAGCATATTTCTAGCTGACTCAAAATCAAAGGCTCTGTTCTGCAGATGTCTGTAGCTGTCTGGTGGGCAGGACCAGACTCTAATACTCGAATTATGCACTGCACGGAAATAATTACTGACAGTTTGACCCTATACTATGGATGGGTCATCTAAAGGATTTCTCTGATTGCTGTGGTGAATATGTTATTGAGTTTAGCCAAGTGCATGTCATGCATTTTTGTGTGAGATTATAAAATAAAAGGAAACTGTATTTGACTATGCAAATAATTGAAGGATTTACTTTCGATGTACTTGTTACAGTTATGAAAAATTCTTCTGCACTGTAAGTATTTTAGTGTTTTTGTGAGAACTATTACATTTCTAGGGATAATTAAGCTTCGACTTCTACAAGTTTAATATGTCAAAATACGGCAGTGCTCACGGAGGCTCAAGGCTGCTACAGAAGTAAAACAGGGTGAATTTTGGTCGTATTCCTGTATAATATCTAGGTCATCGATATACTCGATGTCCTAAAACAAAGTAACACAGGATGCCCTTAAGATAAATAGGATGCAAATGTACCTAGTGTAATTGACTGATGATCCTGTCCTACTGGCAAAAAGTGCTAATGCCCAACTTAAATAATTAAACTCTTAGGGGGTCGGGTGTCATTGCCGACGATGCTCTACTCATTTGCTGGGAGCTACTATACATGGTGGGCACTAGAGAGATACATGAAGCTTAACCCTTACATCACAACATATGCACTACACATAAGACGCTAAGGGTGAGATTCACAAAGAGCCTCCTCACTCGTGGCAGAGGCCCGCAGTCATGGCAGGGGGCTACACTCATGGCAGGATGCCAGGAATAGGTAACTGCTTTACGGAGGTGCTGGCATGACTGCAGGAACCCTGCCACGAGTCCCAGCCCCCCCCCCCTACGACTATAGGGCCTCAGGCCTAAATGCAGAGACCCTTTGTGAATCGGGCCTAAGATACCTGTGTGAAAGTGGGAGCTATGCAACTACAGGAAACAGATTTGACAATATCAACTAGAAGACTCCAGGTCTAGGGCAGGACAGTTGATAATGTGGCTGACGAGGAGCAACTGGAGAGAGTTAGTGGTTAGTGGTTTCCAGTGTTATGGCCCCATGGAGATAATGTAGCAGACACTTCAGCAGTGTCCCTCATGTCACAGAAATCATCTATATGTGACAGTTTATGCATTATGTTATCCACTTTACATGTGCATTCATTTAGACTAATGATAAACACCCTGGTGGTATTGAAGTTTAATTAAATGTTTAAATGATTAAACTGATATTATGCTATAATTTAGACTTTAAACTAATCATCTACATTGAAACAATATTGAATTTCTAATGTCTAGTGATTTAAATATTTGCGTAAATTGTAGAGAAATTCATTTCTTCGTTATACAGACTGAATTGTATTAGGAGTCATTTTGTTTAAACTGAATGCTAATGAAGAATAATTCATGCAGAATTTACAGTTTACTTATTGAAATATGTTTTATTTGATGTATAAATGTGTTATATTAACTCACTTGCACTAGTCTAAGTGAGGCCTGCTTGGCCCTGTATTTTGTGACTGTGTAGAAAATATCGTCATTCTGCTAACTTGAATTTTCTTTACAGACTTCATTCCCATAAGAAGACTAGTTTGGTTATAGATACCTGTTGTTTTACACATAGAGAAAGAGAGAGTGAAACAATGTCCTTGAACAAGAAACATCCTGGACTGTGGAGTAACAATTTAAACATTTGTTTCAATCTCTTGTGGAGCTACATGGATGTATGCTGTTCTCATGACTGACTTGGGAAAACCTGTGAATATTTCAACTTGAAGTCATGTGTTAGATTTCTATTGGATGATGCTCCTTTAACGTCATATGAACTGATGTCCTGAACTCGTATGAACTTTGGGATATCTTTGGTCAGATTCCCGCCAGAAGTCGCCAGATTAGTATCCTGCCCGAAGATGAGAAGGTGAACACCTTTTGACCTGTATCCTGAATGCCGAGCCCTTCGGAAAGGTACCTTCCCTCTCTGCCTTTGCCTCTTTGAAATGCCTTGTTGAGTCTTAGATATTTCTTCCTAACCCTTACAGAAAAATCTTGACAGAGTTTGACATGCCTGGCGCTTTCCCTTTCTACCTACCTTTTGCCCACCTTAGTTAGTAATTTTTCGATCGAGATTACCTTTTACCAAATTCTTTTTGCCCGTTTTGTTCTTTTTGTTGTGAGGTACTTACCAGGAGACATCATTGACAGTGCCAATGGTTCTCCTTGAGTTAGTGTGAGTTGGTTGGCATTAAGTGATCCTGAGTGCACATAGAGGATCTGTATCAACTGGAGTTAGAATTGCTGGTCAAGTTTCACTCGTGTGATTGTGAAAGCTACAGCCGGAAAATGTATCTCCGTACAGCTTTGAAGTGTTTGAATTCCTACTTTGTAGTGTGCAGGCAGGTTGTTGGTTTTTGCTCGCAATATTTTACAATAGATGTGTGTGAACAATTGTGAAGCGACTGTATTGCTGAAAGAAGTGAGTGTGATTTCATTGTGTGCTGCGCAGGTATAGGTAGGTTGGTGTAAAACCGCACTGGTATTGGTGGACATTGCTGCGTTTCTATTGGTTGAGAACATCGAGAGAAAAGGATTGTGGGATTGAAGTTATTTCCTGATTCAAAGAAAAGTTATTGTGACTAACTGATTTTTTTTTTACAAATTACATTTTTTAAAGCTTTAATGAGTGTGTTAGGAGGACATGTGTTTATTCCTGTTAGAAAGAGCATAGAGACCTACCCGAAGGAACTCCAGGTCATTATGTATTGTCTGTGAAAGGATTTCCTGCATGTTTGTGGCTTGAACAGTGGCACAAGATTACTGAGAAAGAAGGTGCTTTAGCATTTCTCCATTATTGAACGTTTAATTTGAGAATTTTAAACAATTTGACGTGAATACTGTATGAGATTAAACTACCTACAAGACCCACACAATTTGAAGCCCTTAGTATTTAGAAACTCATAGCAAGAGAGAAAATTGCAAACAAGTACGAGAACAGAATGCGGAAAGCGATTAAGACACTTGCAGAGGCTAGATGGTATGCAGAACAGAAAATGTGGAGATCAGACACAATTGAAAACGTCACAAAGTATCCAGCTATTTTATATGAAGATGTGAAATCAATAAACCTAAGACTAAGAAAAAGACAGGAAAGACAGAACAGGCAACAGAAACTGAGGATAAAAAAACAGCCATACATGAGAGTGATTCAGATGACAAGTTTATAAATCAGATTCTGACAAATCGTCAGCACAAACTGTAACCCAAATGTGCCAACTGCTCCAGTTGCACAGGCCCCCGAATCAGATAGTGCCAGGTACACTTGCAAATTCAGTGACACAGATTCCTGAAGTGAATCAACCATTTCAGAGTTTTAACACAGTTCAGCCCATACAGAGTCACGTTGTGAAAAAGACTGAGCCAAATTCTATTGTGAACCAGATGGTGCAATCACTCTATGTGAATCCGCCTGTGCAAAATTATATTCCGAACCAACCTGTGCCAAAGTTTAGCCCAGTTCAGTCAATGTCAACTGTTACCCCAAGTCAAACAGGATAGAGTTTTAGTACTGTCTTAACAGGACAGAGCGTAGGAATGACAATTAGTCAGAATCTGACATATCATATGGGTCGAGATACATCAACAGTTCCTGTGAGTATAGGTCCCATTGTTCCCTTGCATGCTTCAGGTACGTCTGGAAGTATTGCCCACTCAATAAATGCCCGACAGTTCCTGATACACCCGTTACATCTGCTGGGATATCACCAATTGCTATGCAGAGATCAGTATATTCTAACAACACAGAGATGGAGAGAACAGCTTCTCTTGTTAGTCCGTTAACCCCTATACGAATTGCAAATCCAAGCAGGTGACAAGTCAGACAGGATTTACTCCTGATGCAAGGTTTCCTCGAGGAGCCTCACCTTATTTAGTTCCCAGACCAGATCAGATCCCGAATGTGAATTGCAGCACTCCGCAAGGAAGAGTACCCATCAACACAACAGAGAACATGTCAAACTTTAATACTCCAAATCAGCAGAATGTAGGACCGTTAGGAGCAGAAGTGCCACAAAATAATAATATACGTATGCAAGTTTTCACTGCACAACAGCTGACTAATTGGCTAAACAATTTAAGTCCTCAAAGGGCGACAGGTATAAGAAATTACAGCTATCACAGAAGAGACACCAGCGAGAGATATATCAGTGAATGCGCCCAGATTGAAATTGGAATTAAATTAAATTATATGAGGAACGTTGGATTCAGCCCAATTTAGAAACATACACTGAAGATGAACTACGTTTCCTGTGCAAAGATATTACTCAACGTGCTAGGCAGGCTTCTGAGAGATTAGCTGAAGTATCTGAGGAATATGATGTAGATTTAGAGAAATCAAAACCCTTAAAGGGAAGTTACAAATTGGAGTTTAGCACAAAAGATATAGTCAACAAGAGATCTCCTGAAATTAAATTGCACATTAAGGAATTGATTATGTACATTCATAAATGGGGAGCTATTGATAAGTGGGAAGGTTGACGGGTGAAGAAAAGAAATCAGAAGAAAGCAAAGTCAAATGTGCCTCTGGCAAATCAAGCCGAGGACAATGTGAAAATGATGCCCATGAGAGGGATACCAGGTGGAGGTTATGGTCATGTGCCATGGAGCAGGAGGTATAGTTTGTCATTCACAAATGATTAACCAAGATTAAGAAAGAAACCTTTGGAGTGGTACCAGCAGACAGAGAGATTCATACTCTTGGAAGATTTAAATATGTTGTTTGACATTGTGGTTTCGACTGATTTGTTGACTGAATGCAAGGTGAATGTTGATCGGCCTGAATGTGAACCTCGAAGAGACCCAGTAATGGGTCCAGCATCTGAAGAGGTGATGCGAAAGTATTATAAGGTGATTTTTATTTTTTTTTAAACACGGTGTTCCCAAAGGATATTGACTGGCAGAAGATTGACAGGACAGCCCAAGGGTTGAGGGAGTTGATTCATGCTTACTACAAAAGATTGCTGCGAGCTTTCAAACAGCATAGTGGGACAGAGACAATAGAAGCTAAAGATATGAGTCATTCTGGTTCAGATTTGTGCAAGGATTGAAGCCAGACATAAGTGAGATGATTCAGCAGCACCTGATTTGTTTCCAGAATAAACCGATTTATGAAATCCTATGCTATGCAAAGTATTATTGTGATGAACTGGAATTGAAACACAAAAAGTTGAAAGAGAAAGAGATGGTCATGCAATTGAAAGCTGTACAGAAAGCTAGTCAGAGACCACAGATGATGGTTGTCACTGTTTGTATGCAAGGAGTGCCACAGCAGGTAAATAATGTTGCCCAGCCTAGAGGTAGTGGATTTGGTGTTCAGGTAGGTCAAAGTAGAGGTGTTCTTGATGTTCAGGCCTTGAAGAGAACTAATCCATGTGTGTGGGTAATTGGAGAAGAGAGTGACCCTTTAATGATTTAAATATTCAAGTGCAGATTACTGGGGTTGCTCAAGTACAAGGCAATAATCAGTTTCAAATCTAAAGAGTTCAAAGACCCTGAGTGCAAAATGTAAATGTGTTGCCAGGGCAGCAGATGCAGGTACCTCAAGGACCAATGACTCAAAAGCTAATGGTTGTTCCCCAAAAGAGTTTAAATCAAATTGGAAATGCAAATGTGAATCAGATAGCATCACAATTTCCCCTAATGGACCTGAGTGACGAGGAATTTTCAGAAAGTCTTCAAGCTAATAGCTCATATGATGAGGATTGATTGCTAGGTGCATTCTTAGAAGTAGATCAACGTGGTCCCCCTGTGAAAGTCAACATCGTGGGTCATGATGTATTATTCCTGGTTGACACTGGAGCTACACATTCCACTGTTAGAACAGCAGAAGTGCCAAACTTGCCACTTTCAAGAAAGAAAATCTAGGAGTCACAAATAAGCAGTGGACCAACCCTGTGACAGAATATGCCCTGTACAAATAGGTTCTTAAATCACAGAACCAATTTGTGGTCTGTGATTTAAATCCTGTAAGTTTACTTGGACATGACTTGCTCTGTAAACTAAACTGTTCTATTAGCTGCACACCCAGAGGAATTGCAATCCAGACAAATTATGAAGATGTGCTCTGTAAAATTGTGGAGCAGTACCCAAGAGTCACACTGTACCCAAAGCTGACATGTAATGATTAGTTAGATGACTTAGAAGACACAGAGACACCTAAGGTTTGGGATATTTCAGGGAAAATACAGCACTCATCAAATGAGTTGAGCCTATTAAAATAACAGTGAAATGAGGTGTATCCAAAAATACCCCCATATAATATTATACCAGAGACCATTGCTGGAATTATCTCTCTGATAAATTGTTTAATTGAACGGGTTATCCTGAAAGAGATAATGGGAAATCCATGTAATTCTCCTGTTTTAGTACTGCAGAAGCCCAATGGAAAGTACTACATAGTCCAGGACCTGAGAAAGGTAAATGAGATATTCATTTCATGTTGCCCCATGGTACATAATCCTGCAGTGATTTTATTCATAATTCCATGTAGAACAAAATGGTTTACTGTGATTGATATGTGCCAAGCTTTTTCTCCAAACCATAGCATGAGGAAAGTAAATTCCACTTTGTATTCAAATTTGGCAGTCATGTTTTGGCATGGTGACGAGTCCTACAAGGATATACGAGTCACCATCCATTTTCAACCAGATCTTGAAAAAGAATATGGAGTCCCTTAAAATGCCCTAACAGTCAGTCTTAGTGCAGTATATAGACAATTTACTTGTTGTATCAAACATCTGAGAAGCATACAGTAGAGACACAATTGCTCTCTTGAATCATTTAGGAGAAAATGGACATAAGGTTTCCCCAGCAAAATCACTGTATTGCAAAAGAAAGTTCTGTACTTTGGTCACCACACTGAGAAAGGTGTGCGAAAAGTGTCACAAGAAAGAATCTCAACAATCATGAAAACACCACCAGCTCATCTGGACCACCAAAAGATCCTTCTACAAAGACCGCATCGACCACAACAGCAAAGAGCTCTTCAGCACTGTCAAAGAACTCACCAACCCCAGGTCATGCTCCATCGACCCCCCCTCCTTCGCAAGACCTCTGCGACTCCCTCACCACATTATTCCATCGCAAGATCACGGAAATCCACTACAGCTTCAACTCTTCACCCCCCATCACCACCACGGCTGCCACCAACCCTGACGCACCCTGCCACACCAACCTCTTGCTCTCCTGGACCCACATCAATGACAAGGAGAACATCAAAACCATGAGCCACTTCCACCCGGCTCTCTCTCCGACCCCTGCCTCCACCATATCTTCAACAAAGCGAGCCCCATCATCGCCCCCCAACTCCGTATGATCATCAATAGCTCTTTCGAGACCGCCACCTTCCCAGAGAGCTGGAAGCACGCCGAAGCCAACGACCTTCTGAAGAAACCCAAAGCGGACCCCGAAGGTCTCAAGAATTACCGACCCATCTCCCTCCTCCCCTTCATGGCGAAGGTCATCGAGAAGATCGTAAACGGCCAACTGACCCGTTTCCTGGAAGACAACAACACACTGGACATCTCCCAATCAGGATTCCGTAGGAACCACAGCAGCGATACCGCCCTCATCGCCGCAACCAACAACATCAGGACCATGCTTGACAAAGGTGAAACCGCGGCCCTCATCCTCCTGGACCTCTCGGCTGCTTTTGACACCATCTGCTACCACACCCTCTGCACTCGCCTCTACGATGCAGGGATCTGCCACAAAGCTCTTGACTGGATAACGTCCTTCCTCTCCGGCAGAATGCAGAGAGTCCACCTTCCTCCATACTTGTTGGGGGCCACAAAAACCATCTGCGGCGTTCCCCAAGGATCTTCTCTCAGCCCAACTCTTTTTAACATCTACATGGCACCGCTCACCAACATCGTTCGATCCTCTCACTCACATAGGACCCCGCCACCGCCAAAACCAACCTCCACGACAGACTGCATGCCATTGCCATCTGGATGGAGAAGAGCCACCTCAAACTTAACTCAGACAAGATAGAGATCCTCATCCTCGGCTCCAAGCGCTCCGCATGGGATGACTCCTGGTGGCCAGCCTCCCTAGGAACCGCACCGACACCCACGCGTGTAATCTAGGCTTCATCCTAGACTCATCACTCACCATGACCCAGCAAGTCAACGCCGTCTCATCTTCCTGCTTTAACACCCTCCGCATGCTTCACAAGATCTTCAGATGGATCCCCACCGAAACAAGAAGGATGGTCACCCACGCTCTCGTCAGCAGCAGACTGGACTACGGCAACGTGCTCT
Source organism: Pleurodeles waltl (assembly GCF_031143425.1). Lineage (NCBI taxonomy): Eukaryota > Metazoa > Chordata > Amphibia > Caudata > Salamandridae > Pleurodeles > Pleurodeles waltl. The sequence continues at coordinate 940,204,161 of NC_090440.1, read as the reverse complement.
ACGCAGGAACCACAGCCAAGCTCCAGAAGAAACTACAATGTATACAGAACGCCTCAGCACACCTTATCCTCAACATCCCATGCCGCGACCACATCTCAGCCCACCGCAGAGACCTGCACTGGCTCCCTGTCACCAAGAAGATCACTTTCAAACTCCTCCACGCTCACAAAGCTCTTCACAACACAGGCCCAGCCTACCTCAATGAGCGACTCACCTTCCACATTCCCACCTGCCAACTCCACTCCGCCATCCTTGCCCTCGCAGCTGTCCCTTGCATCCATCGAACTACAGCCAGCGGCAGATCCTTCTCCAACCTCACCGCCAAGACCTGGAACACACTCCCCACCCACCTTCGACAGATCCAGGACCTCCTGACCTTCAGGAAACGCCTCAAGACCTGGTTATTCGAGCAGTAGCAGTCCTTCCCTCCCCCCCCTCCCTCAGCGCCTTGAGACCCTAGCAGGTGAGTAGTGCGCTTTACAAATGTTGATTGATTGATTGAAAATGATTCCTCCTGTAACTCAGAAAGAAGCCTGAATGTTTCTGGGAATGGCTAGGTGCTGCTGCCAGGTGATTCCAAACCTTTCCCTTTTGGCTAAGCCTTTACAGAGGCTAACACACAAAGATATGTCTAATCCAGTACCATTGGATGGCAGCAGCATACATGCCTTCAAAGAGCTGAGAGAAAGGTCTGGGAAGCCCGATTATAACAAATGTTTTTCTTTGTTTTGCAGTGAGAGGAAGGGATGGATGGATGGCACATCTGCATGGAAATGCAAACAAGCCTGTGGCTTATTTTTCTGCC